>NC_133334.1:257395715-257728485 GCF_042186555.1 Aquarana catesbeiana
ATTTCCTTTTTCTTGTGACAAAACTCAGAGCAAAGCATCGTGGGATGTGTAGTTCAGACGCTGAAGTTTCCATTGCAGCAGGATGGCTTGAACTACAACATCCGGAGTGCTGGGAATAGAAGAACAGACTGCTGGGAGAGGATGTAAAAGGGCTGGAGCGGCCTGCATTGCTCTCTTGGGACATCGGATTTGACCCTGCCAGCAGGAGGTCTGTGTGACAGTGAGCTGCTGTGATTCACAGCCTACACAGTGGGGGAGCCATTCAGCTATACCCAGAGGGACCTCTGTGGACAACATCACTTCTCCCCTACAGTGGACGAGAGGTTGTTCCAGGTTATCCAGTGACGCCTGCACTTCAGATCTGGGTAAGCCGTAGAGTGGCGCGGTGGACGCCATTTCCCAGAGCCAAGAAGATCTGAGAGAGAGTTCCTGATAGAGTCTTCTTCATCACCTACTTTGTTGCCAGTTGTTTCTGTGTCCAGTGTGGTGAGCGGGCATAGCCCATTTAGATGCTATAAGACACTGCTTACAGACATAATTTATTCAGCTCTGCATGGTGGTACTTGTAGTGGCACTGGAAGTCAGTTCATACATTATAACGAACACTGTTTGCAGACATTTATGCCTTGTCCACATTATCGCTTCTTGTAGTCTTACTGGATACAACAACACTAGAATCATACAGGAGGATTTTAAAGTAAAATAAGGATAGCCTAAATATCTGCCAAATTTGTTATACCCTGTTACCAAAGATTACCTTAATCACATTACATCAAAGCTAGCTGAAGACTTCTGGATTTCAAGGAGTAACCCTTCCACCCCTTTTTATTCTTGCTCTATCTGCTCTAGTTCCTTTGGACTCTATTTGAGGGAGCCAGTCAATTTGAACATAATAGTTTGCACATTGTTCTTTTCAAGTTGTGAAATTCTTGATGACCTGTGGGCTGAGGAAACAGAAGGGAGTGAGTCTGACATAAGAAAATAAAGTGTCAGTTCCCTACTCTTCTGCTAACCTGTTCACATAGGTTTCTGTGATTTGGTTAAGATCTAATTGATTTTGAATCATACTGTGTTGATCTGTGTTCACTTACATTTGAAGAGTTTTAAACCACTATATTGCTTTTTTTTTTTTTATAAATAGAGCTATAGTGTTCATATAAGTGTACCTTTTCTTGTTGCAGTGTTGAAATCTACTTATTTCTGTGTTCTCACTAATACCATAAACAAACTTGAACTGTTTCATTAATATTGCGTGAGTCTCTTATTATTAGTACAGTTGGTAAGATAACTGAACCCAGGGTGTCAGAGGTGATGGAGGATTTGCAGAGTAGAGGCAACCAGTGGGGTACAGATTCTATTAGCAGCCCTCACGGGGGTACTGCGACATTTAGAGGTTCCACCGAGATACCCCATCTAGGATGCTCGAGCAAGTCAGGTGACGTGTCCAGGGTAGAAGAGAAAATGGACTTGGTCACCGGTGTTTCGTCACATATGAGGGTGTAGGACGCCTGTGGAAGCTGGAAACCAGAGAGAGAGTGTTGCAGCCTGGAAAAGTTGCTAGCTTGAAGGCCACAGTCAAGTTGACACGGGACCAACCGGGCCCCTTTGTTGTGTTAGAAACTGATAAACAAGCCCAAGCTGTTGGATTAGAGATGGTTCCTGAACTGTTTCCCACCATGGACCTGCCTTGAACTGGGAAGAAGGTGCCAATTAGTCTTTGGACTAATTGCATGGCAGCAAAGAATGAAATCACAACTAGCTAGATGGGAGAAGATTTTCTCGAAGGATGATTTCGATGTGGGATGTGTCAAAAGTGCTCAGCACCAAATTTGGTTACAAGATGACAAACCCTTTCGAGAGCGAGCTAGAAGAATACCTCTCAGTGACCTGGAAGATCTTTGTGAGGTGGGGTCATTCAAGAGTCCAGAAGCCCCTATGCATCTGCTATTGTGGTGGTGCGGAAGAATGGGTCACTACACAAGAGCATTGACTACCGGACTTTGAATCGTCACACTATTCCTGATCAGTACACAACCCTTTCGCATTGAAGACACTCTCCAGTGTCTTACTGGAGCCAAGTGGTTCAGTGTACTTGACTTGAAGAGTGGGTACTATCAGATCCCCATGCACCCAGAAGACAGAGAGAAGACTGCATTCATTTGTCCCTTGGGGTTCTATGAGTTTCGCCGGATGCCTCAAGGATTGTCGGGGGGCCCCAGCAACCTTGCAGCGATTGATGGTACTAGTGTATCTGACCGATATTATCGTGTTTGGGAGAATGTTAGAGCATGAATCCCGGTTGGAGAAGGTCTTTACAGGGCTCCACGAAGAGGGATTGAAACTGTTATTGGAAAAGTGTCAGTTCTACAGGACTTCTGTTACATACTTGGATTATGTTGTCTCTGCAGGAGGAGTTGCTACGGACCCAAAGAAATTGGAGGCCGTCACTACATGGCCTAGGCCAAGGACGGTAACAGAATTAATATCATTCCTGGGATTCTGCTCCTATTATTGAAGATTTGTAGGAAATTTTGCCAGGATTGCTCGGCTCCTTAATGAATTGTTACAAGTGGCTGCTGGGGAAGGAGAAAATAAGTACAAAGAGAAGAGGTCTGGCTGTTGTAGGAAAGGAGAATCCGTACAAGATTAATAGACTTATCAGTGTGAAGAGGCCTTTTGGCACCTAAAGAAGAGTCTCACTGAAGCTCCGGTTCTGGCCTATGCTGACCCTGGCATGCTATATGAACTTCATGTAGATGCCAGTTGAGTTGGTCTGGGAGGAGTTCCCTATCAGGAGCAAGACGGTGGTCTCAGACCAGTGGCTTATGTGAGTCACAGTCTCACTCCATCAGAAATTTTACGGTTCATAAGCTGGAGTTCCTGGCTCTAAAATGGGCTATAGTAGACAAATTGAAGGATTATCTGTATGGAGCCAAGTCCGTAGTGAAGACAGATAATAATCCATTGACTTATCTTCTGACTTCGGCCAAATTGGATGCCACAGGACATAGATGGTTGGCCACCCTCACTGGGTTTCAATTCAGTTTAAAGTACTGATCTGGGGCAGGTAATCAAGATGCAGATGCCTTATCTCATAGACCTCGTAGGCAGGAGAAGGATCCAGGAGATTGGGCTTATGTGACTGCAGATGGTGTGCGGGCTTTGTGTCAGGTCATGGCTCAGAGGTTGTAGAGAGATGAATCCATTAAAGTCCACCCCTCTGGAATACCTAGACGCTACTGTGGGCTGACGCAAGTCCGAGGGGAGGGTCTTCCTAGTTGTCTGAAAGAGATTTGAGAAAGAATCAAGACCAGGATCTGCAATGCCATCTGGCCATACAAGCACTAAACAAGCAGGATCCATGCTTGCTGATGAAGAGCTCTGTGGCTGGAGCGAAGATTTTACATCGGAAATGAATTGCAGTTAAGGGATGGAGTGCTGTATAGGCGAGGTCCTTCAGAGGATAGGGAGGAAAAATGGCAGCTATTTATTCCTGAAAAACATTGTTCAACTATCTTGACCATTTTGCATGATGACCATGGACGTTTAGGAACAGAAAGGACCTTTCGTCTAGTCAGAGATAGATTCTACTGGCCCAATATGAGAGGAGAGGTAGAAAGTTATCGTCACTCCTGTTTAGCATGTATTCAGCAGAAAACATTACCGGTTTGGGCTGCCCCCGTGAGACATTTGCAGAGCCAGAAGCGTTTAGAGTTGGTTTGCATTGACTTCCTGTGCCTAGAACCTGATACAGGTGGAAGAAATAGTGTCCTGGTGGTGACTGACCATTTCACTCGTTATGCGCAGGCCTATCCCACTAAAGATCAGTGAGCAACCACTGTGGCCAAGGTCCTTGTTGAGAAGTTTTTTCGTGCATTAAGGGATGCCTGTCAGAATCCACTCTGACCAAGGAAGGCACTATGAAAGCCTGTTAGTCCATCAGCTATGCACCTTGCTAGGTATAAAGAAGTCTCAGACCATGCCTTACCACCCACAAGGGGATCCTCAATCTGAGAGGTTTAACCAAACTTTGTTGAATATGTTGGGGACTCTGCCCCCCAGAGAAGAAACAGCACTGGAGAAACTCATATTGCAGCTGTAGTTCATGCCTACAACAGCACTGTGAGTGATGCAACTGGCTATTCCCCTTACAGACTCATGTTTGGAAGAGAAGCTCACCTTCCTATTGATTTAGGTTTTGAAACTTCCATTTACAACACCTCTTTGACTTCTCATCGAGAGTATGTTAAAAGTCTACAAAAGAACCTGCAGCAAGCATATGAAAAAGCCATGGAACATACTTCAACTAGAGAATTACGGAACAAAAGAGCTTTGACCTAAAAGTGAGAGTACAGGATTTGCAGCCTGGAGATCGTGTGTTGTTAAAGAACTTGGGGATACCATGGAAACATAAGCTAGCCGACCGTTGGAAATCCCAACCCTATGTCATTTATAAACAGCTTCCTGGGTTACCAGTTTATCAAATTAGACCTGAAGGGCAGCAAGGACCCTTGAAGATGTGGCATTGAAATCACCTGCTTCTATTATATGATGCAGTCAGGGTGCCTCAAGTGCCCCCTTCGCCTCCTCCGAAGCCAACTCCACCTAAGACTCGCTGACAGCGACAAGTTCTTACTTCCAATGTGTTTCCAGAGGAGGAGGAAGATAAAGAGGATGAGGAGGAAATAGTGCCCTGCTGGATATGGTTTACAGAACCTGAGACGGATGCAAGAACAACTGCGAGAGAAGGAGGAGAACTGCCCAAATCAGTACAAAGATCACCCAGTACAGACGTTGAAATCCTACGTCCATTCAGGGAAGCTGACCAGATCAAGGTTGAGAGTACCAGTCCAACCTCTGAGAAAGAAGTAAGAGACTTGATTTGTTTTTTCTGATGAACCCTTGCTATTACCTGAACCAGATTGTCCTTTAGAGGCTGAAGTTTCCCGGATGGGTGGTGAAGAAAAAAGAGGAAGTCAGATGCCTATCTCTGGACTCATTGAGGAGATTGATGTGTATTCACTTACATTTGAAGAGTTTTTAACCACTATATTGACTTTTTTTATAAATAGTACTATGGTGTTCACATAAGGGTACCTTTTCTTGTTGCAGTGTTGACATCTACTTATTTCTGTGTTCTCACTAATGCCATCAACAAACTTGAACTGTTTCCTTAATATTGTGTGAGTCTCCTATTATTAGTACAGTTGGTAAGATGAACCCAGGGGGTCAGAGGTGATGGAGGATTTGCAGAGTCGAGGCAACCAGTGGGGTACAGATTCTATTAGCAGCCCTCACAAAGGTACATTTTTTTCATTTTAAAATTGTCACTCTTTTTTTGTTTATAACGTAAAAAATAAAAACTGCAGAGGTAATCAAATACCACCAAAAGGGAGCGTGGCCTAGCGCGGCATGTGAACAGACCTGTTCGCCGGAGCTCCCGCTGCTAATCCTCAGATTGATCTTTGCCTCGCTTCTCCCGGCGCCCAAAACCGCAGTGCCTGGTGCCCGCAGCCTCCCTGTCACCCCAGGATCCAGAAACAACCGCAAATTCGGGCATGATGACCCGAGGGAATCGCGGAGAATCTGCGGCCTCGGCCGCTCCAGACTTCCAAGATGGCGCCTGGACATCACAGCCACAGAGGGCGCCTCAAGGCCAGGATAAGAAGACAGAACAGGGGGGTAAGTCACAAAAACCCTCTAAGACTAAAGACCAACCCATGCTATATTGCTATATATATGCTAAATATATATATGCTATATTACGCACAGAAGCTGGCAGGCTCTGCTGATTCCACACAGAACAGTACACAGCTCCCTGCAGTGTCCATAGAGCAGGCAGGCATGGGGGACACCGACAGGCTGGAAGACACTGACATTATGGACTTGTCCCTGATCCCATGCCAAGCCTGTTTGATCTGCAGGTGGAAGATAGCCCCCAACCTACGCTCAGTGAAATCCTGCACGCGGTCCACAGATGTACTGCTTCGGTGGATGACCTAAAGAAAAATTTGGGGGGCTGAAGGAGACTGTCTCTCTCCTCCGCTGGGATATTCAAAAAATTAGGGAGAGAACCACGGCAGTAGAGGGAAGAGTAAGTGACATAGAAGACCAGATGCCCCATTTGAACAGAGATGTAAGGGGGGCCACACAACATGCGCGCCAGGCCTTTGAAAAGGCTGACTACATCGAGAACCGCCTGAGATGTAACAAAGTCCGTATAGTGGGGCTTCCAGAGAAGGTGGAGGGCAGGGACCCCACGATGTTCGTTGAGGGATGGTTGCAGGAAATATTCGGTAAAGAGGCCTTCTCTCCCCTTTATGCGGTGGAACGAGAGCATCGGGTACCGCCAAGACCTCTCCCACCTGGAAACCCCCCCCAGAGCGATGCTGGCCAGGCTCCTTAACTACCAGGATCGCGAAGTTGTGCTGCGACTTGCTAGAGAGAAGGGAGCTGTGCAGTTTAATGGCACCAAAATTACCTTTTATCCTGACTTCTCCGCTGAGGTGCAGCGCAGAAGATCCAAGTTTGCAGATGTTAAAAAACGGTTGCAACAATTACAGCTTAAGTATGCGATGCTATTTCCTGCCAAGCTGCGAACTACAGCCGGAGACCAGAACCACTTCTTTGAAAAAGCGCAAGATGCTGCAGGATGATTGAACCAGAACGAACAAGCCTTACGCCGCCGCAGGCGCGAAAATGAGGAAGGATGACTTCACTTAACCCATTTGTTGCAGGCATAAAGGGCGCCTACATTCCACTGTCGCTAACGCTCCTTTTAAAGAGGACCTTTACTTAACATCCAATATCAGCGAGTGAATCTTAATACTTTATGAGCTCTCTACAATTTTTTTTTAACCATTCAGGTGGATTGCAATTGCGCTCCACACCTGAACTCTACATGTTGCCACTGTTGTTATGGCTTGCGTTTTTGTGCCCTGTTGGCAAGGTTGGGGCCTACGGAGCCCCACAATATTTGGAAGCCCCTCGCTTGGCATTGCCAGCAGGGATTGGGTTACAGGATCTATTTTACCCCTGGACATATTACTTGGTTCGCTTTACTCTGCATTTGAGTTCACAAATCTCCCACGGAAATTTGATGCTTCTCCACTACATGAACTGCCTCTTCAACTCATCTTGTGTTCCACACTGCTGGTTGTCCATTCCAGTTTATGCACGGACTGCATGTTGGAAGTTCTCGGGTACATCACCCAGTACTACAGGACCTTGTTACACTTATAAGAAATGGTATAGATATTTGCAATGTCTGATACACCCATAGTGTCCTGGAACGTCCGGGGAGTGAATGATCCACTGAAAAAATCTATGATTTCAGCTGGACTACGGAAGTTCCACCCGGCCATAATTGGCCTGCAGGAGACTCACCTGCGGACCGATACGGTTAGTTTCCTACAATAAGCTTGGGTTAGTAAGGCCTATCACTCCACTTATTCTGCATTTTCTCGTGGAGTAAGTGTATTGATCCATAAAGCCCTAGTATACCAGGAATTGGACTCCCTGTTAGACATATCTGGTAGATTTGTGTTTCTGCACTGTAAATTATATACAATCACATTGATATTAGCCTTTGTACATGTGCCCCCTCCGTTCTCCAGAGAGGTATTACAGCTGTTAATTTCTTACTTAGCTAATAAACCGGATATCCCGGTACTAATAATGGGTGACTTTAATTGCTACTTGGACCCTAAACCAGACAGACACCCTCCTGTGCAGCCCCCTGGGGGTGGACGGGGCACCGCTCTTAGCCGCCTACTTGCAGAGATAGGATGGATCGATGTATGGCGTAGCCGTATCCCCGATAGCAAGCAATTTTCTTGTTTCTCTAAGACTCATGGGTCATTATCGCGTATTGATATGTGCGTAGGTACCCCAAATCTGGTTGGTAACATCTCTAAAGTCGAATATTTCCCATGGGGAGTGTCAGATCACTCTCCACTAGCTTTATGGTTAACTACCCAACCCCCCAATAACTTACCCAGGGCTCCGTGGAGGTTAAACGCTTTCTGGTTGAAGCTCTTGGTTTCACAGGAACGAATAGCCTCTCGGATCAGGGTGTTTTTTAGAACGCACCGGCATTTAACTGACGTTCATTTGAAATGGGAAACCTTTAAAGCATATTTAAGAGGGATTTTTATTCAGGAAATACAACAGGTCAAACACAACTCCTCGGTCCTGATGGGACAGGCGGGGGACTTGGTGAAACAATTAGAACTAACCTATGTAACTGATCCCACTGACTCCGCTAGGGAGGCATGGATGTCGGCCCAGGATTCCTTGGACCGTCTGAGATCCTCCACTGTGGAACGAAAAAGGTTCTTTACAAAGCTGGTGTTCTACGGGGAGGGGGAAAAGACGGGCCGTCTGCTTGCAAAAATTGCACGATCCCAACAACAATCACCGGCCATTGGAGCTATTCGTGCTGCCAATGGGAAAGTAGTTAATTCTCCGGAGGTTGTTATATCCGAGCTGGCATCCTTTTATGGTGACCTTTATAGGCCGAGGGATGCTTACTCGGATGCAGATCTAACCGCATATATGTCAAAAATTGATTTACCTTCACTGTCTGCAGCAGCTCAAAAACATTTGGATGCTCCAATAACTCTAGAGGAGCTTCGGATGGCGGCCTGCTCTTTTCCCACATGTAAGGCACTGGGAGAGGATGGCCTCCCTATGGAGGTATTTAGTCAATATGAAGAGCAGATACTTCCTGAATTGTTAAAGGTTTTTAATGCTTGCCTGGAAGCAGGAAGACTCCCTGAATCTATGGCAAGAGCAAATGTATTTTTACTTCTTAAACAGGGGAAGGATCCGTTGACCCTGGTTCCTACAGACCTATTTTGTTACTCCAGAGTGACGTAAAGATCATTTCCAAGGTCTTGGCACTTCGGGTCAACGGGATTATCTCCTCCATTATAGACCAGGATCAGGCTGGCTTCATGCCACAAAAGTCCACGGCCACTAATCTGAGGAGGTTGTTCTTAAACATGCAAATGCAAGCAGATAATGGGGGTCAGAGAGCACTGTTGTCTCTAGATGCCAACAAAGCTTTTGACAGCGTTAGCTGGAGATACTTATGGGCAGTATTAGTAAAATTTGGTTTCGGGGACCGATTTATAGCATGGGTTAAGTTACTGTATGCATCCCCTCAGGCTAAAATTAGAATGGCGGATAGAGTTTCACAAGCGTTTGCCTTGGGCAGGGGTACAAGGCAAGGTTGCCCACTGTCCCCGCTGCTGTTTGCGATTGCAATAGAGCCACTGGCAGCCCTGATAACAGACAGTGTGTGGATTCAGGAGTTCCAATATGGAACGCGGACGACATACTACTCTTTCTGGGGGACCCGAGTCACTCATTAACAGAGGTGATGTCCATAATAAAACTGTTTGGCCACCATTCCGGGTTAACCATTAACTGGTCCAAATCAGCTCTGATGATGCTGGACGGGGATCACGGGATTGTACTTCCCGACCATTGCCCCATACCTCTGGTCACTAGTTTTAAATTACCTGGGCATACAAATATCGCCCAGGATTGGAGACTACTGTTCCCTAAACATATATCCCTTGCTGTCTCCTAGAATTAGGCTGGAACAGCTACAGCAGCCTAAGGACAACGGGGGGCTGGCGATCCTCAACCCCTGGTTGTACTATATAGCGTCCCAATTGCAACAGCTGGTTGGCTCCATGACTCCAGAACCGAAGGGCTCAGCGGCGCAGATGATGCTGATTGCCTCTGGAGCGGAGACCATTCCCATGGGCCTTGAGGCACAACTGTTTGCGAAATCCAATAAGCAGACCCCAACGCTGTCACTAGTACAGAAAATATGGAATAAGGTCAGACAACTCCAGGGGGTGCAAGGTTTTACAGATTTTAGTCCAATATGGGGCAACCGATCATATACTGAGCTGGGAAATTACAACAAGGGCCTAGATGGTGTAATCACGGGGTGAAGATGCTTTCCCACATATTTAGGGACAGTAAATTGCTTTCCTTTATAGAACTAAAGGCCAAATTTAACTTGCCAGATAAATGCTTTACTCATACCTTCAGTTGAAACACGCCGTCGCTGCGCAGGGGGACGCTGGTGAGTGGACTTTGTCGCCCACTCCTGTGTTCCATGTGCTGCAGTCCAGTAGTGTCACTAAAGGGATTATATCCCAATGCTACCAGATGTTACTAGCAAGACACTTGCGGGCCTATCCATGCAATGCGGTGTCTGCTTGGGAGGGGGACCTTGGTCAGATCACAGGTGAGCAGTGGGAGGAGGCCCTACAGTCCATATCCACATGTTCCCTTAATGTTGCACAAAAGGTTTCCCAATTGTTCATAGCATTGAGAGCGCATTATACCCTGAAAAAAATTACATAGGATGGGCAGGGCGGCAGATCCACTATGTTGCCGTTGTCGACAGCACGACGGGGACCTTATTCACCTCCTATGGCGCTGCCCGAAGCTCCATCGGTACTGGAATGAGGTGGTGGGAACGCTCAATGGGGTATTTCAGACAATGGTTCCTAAGGATCCTCTGTGTTGTATATTAAGGGTCTTGGAGGAGGAGATCCCTGATGAGTCGACCAGGGTCGCTGTCAGAGAGGTTACCTGATTGAGCACCGGGGCGCGTTGGTGCGCGTGTTCCTGTGCGTGCTGGGGCGCGTGTTCCTGGGGGCACCGGCGTGTCTGGTCTGGCCAGCCATGGCATGCAGGGTGGCGTTTGGACGCGCGTTCGCCTATGGGCGTTACTGCAGGCGTGCCTGGTAGTGCTGACGTGCACGCCGGTGTTCAGGGCGCGCTCGGGCGCGTGCGGGGGCGGGCGAATCGGCGCGCGCACGAGCGCGGCGTTTCGCGCCAATCGGCCTATTGAAGTCTGCCTCAATCCCTGTTCGGTGCTGCCTGATCAACAGCTCTGTGCCTAAGTTCCGTGATCCTCTCTGTGTTCCGTATCTCTGAAGTTTAACCTGTTACGACCCTGCTTGCCTTTTGGACTTCCTTGACCGCTGCCTGAACCCGACCCCGGCTTGTTTGACCCCGCTTCTGCCTGCTCCTTTTGTACCTCTACTGCCAGCCCGTTGCCGACCTCTGCCTGTGTGTGACCTGCCTAGTAAGCTCCTGCTCAGCATGAGTTCCTGAGTTCTACCTGCTGCTTGAAAGACCACCTCTCTCCAGGATCCTTACAACAGGCCCTCATACCACTCCGTACTCGCGGGCTTCCTGTCTGCTCTATCAGGGGCCCCGAGTCGGATACGTAAGGGAGCCTACCCTCTGCCCAAAGCGGACTCACCTGTCTGGTAAGTGAGGGACCTGACAGTATCAGGCAGCCATGACTGAGTCCGGGCAGGGGGCCTCCCCCATGGATGAACTTTGCAGGCACCTAGCGGGCCTCACCCAAGCGGTTAAAAGCCTACAGGAGGGCTATACAAGACTGGAAGGACAGGTCCAGGCCCTCTCAGCATCTCCTCAGGGAGCAGCACCTGCTAACCCCTCCACAACACCCTCTGTAGTAATGCTACCACCGGAGCCCAGGGTGCCTACACCTGAAAAATTCTCTGGAGAACGTTGCAAGTTCCGGGCATTCCGCAACGCATGTGAACTTTATTTTGCCTTGCAACCCCGTACATTCTCTTTGGAAGTCACTAAAGTGGGGTTTGTTATATCACTTCTGAGCGGCGAGCCCCAGGCCTGGGCCCACCGTCTGCTGGAGCAAAAATCCAGATCTCTGGATTCCTTGGATGACCTCTTCATAGCAATGTCCTAGCTATACGATGACCCCCAACTAACGGCCACTGCAGAAGCCGCCCTGCACTCTCTACAACAAGGCCGCAGAGCGGCCGAAGATTATGCTGTAGAATTTAGACGTTGGAGCTCTGATACAGAGTGGAATGACGCGGCCTTGCGTCATCAATACCGGTTGGGGTTGTCTGACCCCCTAAAAGATGAATTGGCACGTGTAGGGATACCTCAGACGCTGGATGAGCTCATAAACCTGTCAATTCAGATTGACCGCCGTCTTAGGGAGAGACGTTCTGAGAGGTCCGTTGGCCACCCACGTCTCACTTGGATGTTGCCCAGGGTTCCTAGTGCCCCGAACCAAGCTTCTCCTGTCTCACCTGTTCCGGCCCAGGAAGGTCCAGAACCCATGCAGCTAGGACTGCTCTGTCCCTCTTTGACCCCAGAGGAGAAGACGCGCAGATGCACACTCAATTTGTGCCTATATTGTGGAGAGTCTGGACACTTTGTAAGGACATGCCCCAACAAGAGACGTAAGTGCATGCCGTCCTCTTCTTTGTGTGCACCTGTCTCACCCAGATCCGGTAACCATTTAACCCTTTCCGTTACATTACAGCTACCTGGAAGGAACATCCCAGTACCGGTCATCATTGATTCGGGAGCTTGCAGCGGTTTCATTGACCGAACCTTTATCGAAAACCATAACATTCCTATCCAACCCAAGGCCCAGGGACTGGCAGTATTCTTAGTGGACGGTTCCACCCTCAGCTCCGGACCAGTTACCCAGGAGACTGTTCCTCTACTGGCCACCATTGGCCTAGAACATCAGGAACTTTTACGCCTGGATGTCATCTTCTCCCCTCTCTTTCCAATCATCTTAGGAATGCCTTGGCTACAGGCTCACAATCCCAGTATCGACTGGTCCACAGGCAAGATCCAGTTTTTGTCCGACTATTGCAAACAACACTTCTTGCTGGGAACCCCCATGACACCATCTCAGTGCCTTTGCTTAGATTCAGAAGCCAAGTCTTGTCAAAAACTTCCCGAACCCTATCGGGATTTCCTGGATGTGTTCAGCAAGAAGGGGGCAGAAACTCTCCCGGTACATAGACCCTAAGATTGCCCGATAGAGCTTTTACCCGGAACTGAAGTTCCCTTTGGGAGGATTTTTCCCCTAACTGAGCAGGAGCTGGGCACCTTGAAAGCCTATATTGACGAAAACCTAAAGAAAGGATTCATTCGTCCCTCCACATCTCCAGCAGGTGCAGGCATCTTTTTCGTGGAGAAGAAAGATCACTCCTTACGTCCCTGCATCGATTACCGGGAACTAAATAAGATTACTATAAAAAACAGATACCCGTTACCTCTAGTGCCCGAACTATTTCAAAGACTAGGATCCGCTACCATCTTCACCAAGCTGGACCTCCGCGGAGCCTACAATTTGATCCGCATAAGAGAGGGGGATGAGTGGAAGACGGCCTTTCGTACTCGATTCGGGCACTACGAGTACCTCGTCATGCCCTATGGCCTGTGTAACGCGCCAGCCACCTTCCAGCACTTCGTCAACGATGTCTTTCGTGACTTCCTGGACCTATACGTCATTGTCTATCTGGACGATATCCTGGTTTTCTCTGCTTCCCTGACTGACCATCGCAAACACGTGCGAAACGTACTTACCCGACTCAGACAACATGGGCTTTATGCCAAACTCAAAAAATGTGAGTTCGAGCTTCAATCCATTCAGTTCTTAGGCCTGGTTATCTCTCCCGATGGTATCAAAATGAACCCGCAAAAGGTATCTGCTATCTTGGATTGACCTGCACCTATAGACAAAAAAGGAGTACAGCGCTTTATCAGCTTCGCCAACTTTTATAGAAAGTTCATTAAAGGATTCTCTTCGATAATAACTCCCATTACGGAACTCATCAGACAGGGAACACGGTTCTGCTGGACCCCTGAAGCGCAAGTGGCCTTTGAAAAACTCAAGGCTCTGTTTACTTCAGCCACTATCCTCAAACATCCTAATCCTGCCTTACCTTTCATATTAGAAGTGGATGCTTCTGAAGTTGCGGTAGGAGCCGTGCTCTCACAAAGACAAGGTGCTAAAGCACTCCTGTACCCTGTGGGCTTCTATTCACGCAAACTTTCTTCTTCCGAGAGGAACTACGACGTGGGAGATCGGGAACTTCTAGCCATTAAGGCAGCTTTGGAAGAATGGCGTTATCTCCTGGAGGGTGCAGCTCACCCCATTTTGGTCTACACAGACCATAAAAATTTGGAATATCTAAGGACGGCTAAGAGACTGAAACCCCGGCAAGCCAGATGGGCACTTTTTTTTTCTCGATTCATATTCCACATCACCTACAGACCCGGATCCAAGAATGTCAAATCCGACGCTCTCTCCCGCGTGTTCCTTGATTCAGAGAAAACCCTGCCTCCAGACACCATCCTCCCTTCTGGGAATTTCCTGATCCTACAAGAAGATCTAATCTCTCAGATCAGACGGCCCTCTATGGGAATGACATCACCTGCTGAAGCTTGTAAAAAAGACGGGCTGTTCTGGTACAAAAACAAAATTGTGGTCCCTGAGGAGCTAAAAGTACGTGTGTTAAACTTGTGCCATGATCACGAATTGGCCGGTCACTTTGACGCACGGAAGACAATTGATCTGGTACAACGCACCTTCTGGTGGCCTCACCTTGTTAAGGATTGCAAGGAATATGTCGAGTCCTGTAATACCTGTGCCAGAAGCAAGAATAGCCGGGCAAGGGCATGGGGTCTGTTGAAACCGTTACCGGTCCCAGAGAGACCGTGGGCCATGATTTCAATGGACTTTATTGTTAAACTCCCCCCATCAGAAGGTTTTTCATCCATCTTCGTTGTGGTAGACAGGCTGTCTAAAATGGCCCACTTCCTCCCCATGAAGGGCACGCCCTCGGCTATGGAAACCGCTACCATCTTCATCAAAGAAATTGTCAGATTACATGGAGTACCAACCAACATAGTTTCTGACAGAGGTGTCCAATTTACCTCCAGATTTTGGAAAGCCCTCTGTGGCTCCTTAGAGATTGAATTGTCATTTTCTTCGGCCTACCACCCTCAGTCAAATGGACAAACCGAAAGGACGAATCAGACCTTGGAGCAATACCTCCGCCGTTTTTCTGCATTTTCCCAGGACGACTGGGCTTCCCTGCTTCCCATTGCAGAGTTCTCCTACAATAATTCACTGCACTCAGCTACCAATCAGTCACCATTCTATGCTAATTATGGCTTCTATCCATCCTTCTTGCCTGGATCTATACCCGAGTGTTCCGTCCCTGCAGTATCTGAAACCTTGGACTTTTTCTCAATAAACAACAAATTACTGCAGAATACCATGGTACAGCATCGCCCCCCCCCCCCCCCCCTTATACTTACCTGATCACCATCTCGATCCAGTGATGTGCATGAGAGCAGAGGCTCTCCTGAGTCTTTCTCGCCTCATGTGCTCACATAGCAGTGGGAGCCATTGGCCAGTAAGGAGAGAGTGGGGGGCGGAGCCGAGCCTCACTCTGTGTGTGAATGGACAATGTTTATTCACAGGAGCCTGGCTTGTGAGTGAGCCTGCTCGAGTGCCCCCATAGCAAGAGGCTTGCTATTGGGGGCACTCGGCAGGGGGAAGGAGCCAGGACTGCCGGTGGAGAACCCCAGAAGTGGAGGCTCAGGGCTCTGTGTAAAGCCATTGCACAGAGCAGGTAAGTATAACATGTTTGTTAATTTAAAAAAAAACAAGAGCCTTAGTATAACTTTAGGATTAATAGGAGTACGCTAGAAATAATTGAAATACAATGTGGAAACAATATACAGTATATAATTTTAAGTTTTGGCCATAGATACGCTTTAATGTAAATACTGTAATAAAAATAAAATGCCTGAAACAAACATACATACATACAATCTTGAAGTGGGTAGACGAAAATAACAGTGGTAAAGATGTGATCTTAGTAACAGTTTCCTCATTACTCCAATGACTCCAAGATATGAAAGACTGCAAACCCATCTGTCAAGCCCTGGCTTATTCCTTCAGATGTGTCAGCTCTGAGGGCACTCACAGGAGACAGCATACCATTAAATTAAGCGCAAACACTTGAAAGTTTAATAGCAGCAAACTGCTTACTGACAGTCGTTACTTGGGTACCAGGAGCTGGAAACATTGTGATTTTCAGGAGGACAAGACGATTAACACGCCAGAACAAGCAACTGAAAGTAGATTGAGGTATCTGACAGAAGATAAAGAGATCATTCTGTACTACAACAGGTTTCATATTCCCCAGATACAAAATGTCAACATCAAACCAATGTGTAATTACTGAAAGGCTTAACTTGACAACACCTCAAAGATCCTTCATGTTTTACGATTTGTTTCCTAAAAGGGATGAAGGAGGAGGTCAGTGACAGGCTGAGAAGAAGCTGTAATATTTTTATCTGACAAGGAAATCATCTTCAGATCACCATTGTATGGTGATCTGAATAATATGATCAAGTGACAATCTAGACTGATGACTCTCCTACCTATACCTACGTGAGGGGGGCCATTTCCATTATGTGTTTATAACTGATAAATATTATGATTTGGTAAATGAGATTGGAAGAGGTCTTGACTTGATGGACCCACTGAGGTTTAGAAAAAAATTTAATCATTATTTTCTGACCATATCATTTATGGCTATATACGCTATAATTATTAAACACTGATATAGCGCTGACATACAGTATTCCTCAGTTTTATACGTGAAGTACTGAGTGACATTACAGTCTTTGCACCAGAAGAGCTTACACTCTAAGGTCCCACCACAGTAACACTATTAGTATTATACATTTATATAGCTCTGACATATAACAATGTGGTGTACAAAAAACATTGAGCCACATCAGTCTGCACTAAAGAAGCCACAGTCATACAATATTATACATTTATATAGTGTAGCTCTAACATATTTCATTGTGTTGTACAAAGAACATTAAGCCAATCGCATTAGGTTCTGCACAGAGGAGCTTACACTCTCTCCCCCAAGTTCACAAAGAGTAGCAAGTTATATGGGGGATCACTTGGTTGCTATCTCTTATCTCAAGGTGTATGTCTAGCTAGCAAGCAATAAAAACATAAATTAATATCTGCACTCGCTATTAAGTTGTGTTTTAATGCCTTTTTGTTTTGAAACACCATTTTCTGGCTTCTTTTATCAAAAAGTCTATTAGTGGTCCCGTGACACATAGTCTTTTTGCTATTTGATCCTACCATACATCTTCATTCTCAACTACCAGTTCACCTATGAACTATAAAAACAATACTCTGTTATGAGCTTCACTGAATCACCTAAACAACTAAATGTGTTGCAAATTTGAGGAAATACGTAATACAAATGTATGGAGCCGCAGAGCCACATGGCATCAATTGCAGAGACGTAAACATGGATTAGAGTGAGTTAAATATGATGTAAACTCTGGATTCTTCAGCAGATCTTGGATCAATCAATGCTAGCGAGACTCAGGTATTGTTTCCATGTTACCATTTATTCCTTTCTGGGTCTCTTCTTCGGGAATTGGTTTTGACCACAATACTGTTGTAGAGGGTTTGAGTCAACAAAGACAATTTAAAAATGGTTTATGGAAGCCGTTCTGCACTCTGCAAAACAAAGCCCAGAACAACACAGTGTGAATGTTTTGGCTTGGTTTGCTTCACGAATAGTTGTCGTATTTTGTTTTAATATGTAAAGGTGGGTAATATCAGAATAAGTTTGTCACCAGAGATTTAAACAGATATTGTAAGGCTTCTTTAATAAATGACTCAAAGAGCAAATTGACGCGAGTGCGCAAGCACGTGGGATCCAAGATGGACGCTTAGTCCTGGAGTCGCTCACCGGCCGCATAAAGCCCTGCATGGGACCCCAGAGCCTCATAACCCCGCTGTCCTAGGCTGCTAAATCTCCCCAGGGACACCTGTACCAGCGTATGGCTGAGGGGGGCGATCATTGGGCCAGCTACTGCCTGCCGCCGACCCGCTCCTCTGCCAAAGCTGCCATGATGGCATCAGCTCCTGCACAGGGAGGGACACGTGGAACCAGCTCTGTTGGATCAGCTGCATGTGCAGACTCGCAGCTCTCTCCTCTGGACCCGATGACCCCAGCATTAACTGCTGCACAGGTCAATACCTGGTTTAATGACCATGGTATGCTTGATTGGCCCACAAACTCGCCTGAGAATCTGTGGGGTATTGTCAAGAAGCAGATGAAAGACACCAGACTCAACAATGCAGATGAGCTGAAGCACTATCAAAGCAACCTAGGCTTCCAAAACACCTCAGCAGTGCCACAGGCTGATCGCCTCCATGCCACACCACATTGATGCAGTCATTCATGCAAAGGAAGCCCCAAACAAATATTGGAATAGTGCATACTATACCGTACATGCACATACTTTTCAGTAAGCCAACATTTCTGTATTAACAATCCTTTTTTTTTAATTGGTCTTATGTAATATTCTAATTTTCTGAGATATTGAATTTTGGGTTTTCACTAGCTGTAAGCCATAATCATCAAAAAAAAAGAAAGAAATGCTTGAAATATATCACTCTGTGTTTAATGCATTTATATAAAATATAAGAATTTCCCTTTTTAAATTTAATTACTGAAATAAATTTACTTTTTGATGATATTCAAATTTTTTGAGCTGCACCTGTATATGCTGTGATTAATAAAGCTGAAAATATTTTTTACATATATACAGGTTTATACTGTATTACTTCCCGTGTGCTAGTTGATAAAGTCCATAGTTTTTGTTGGTTGGAATATGTGATTATTTGTTGTAACAGCATCCAGGCCACAATGACATTCATGTATATTGTTGCTATCTTGTTTGGGAAAGAATTCCAAATGTTTGCATGTTTGCTTTACTTTGGTGTAGCTATGTATGACACTTGCTGACATGATTCTAATTTCTATACTACTCCAGTATAAATCATTTTCTTAATATGTGCTGACTGAGGAGGAGGAATGTATCCCTTATTTGATTCATATGTTATCATGGCTGAGTATTTCATGTGGTATTATTGCTACTAAATTCTATTAGAGACTTTGACCAAGGCAGCAATAAACCTGGGATTAAACTCTACGCTTAGATCCAGGTGTTTTGGGGACCTGAGTGTTTCAGACTCCGAGAAACATTATCTTATATCCCTCCTCAGCCGCTGTGTCTTTTGGACAAGATCCAAGTATCTTAGGTACAGCCTGATATTAAAACAGAGACCTCAAGAACCTAAATACTAACATATCCTCTGTAATTTGGTTATGGGAACTCTGCAGTTCCTAGCAAAGCAAAATGAATCCAAGGAATTTTATTCTACACTGCAAAAAAATAAAATGAAAACCTGATTAAACTGCTTCTAGAGCTCTGGAACAGCTCAGCAGGCCCCAGTGTATGGAACTCCTGTACCCTCTTACCAGCAACATCGCCTTACAATACATATACTATGTATATCCATTGTGGAGGCTTTCTGAGAGCCCCTGGTATGGACTCCACTAAAGGACTGAAGCTGGTATTTTTTCTATTTTTTATAGCAAATAAAAGAGATTGGGAAGAATACTGAATCTTCCTTGGGGTGCATTGGAACTATATACACCATTCCAGGTTCTGGTGGAGTGATTGATTCGCCTGAGTTCCCAGTCTCAAGAGTTCTGACCAAGTGAACTCTGTACATAAGTTCTCAACTCCGCCCAGCCCTAGGGTCTCTGGAAAAATGATATCCGCACCTGAGTTTTTAACACTGCCCAACCTGAGGAGTGACCATTGAACCCTTATTTCTCAAGTCAACTTAATTATTAAAGAGCAGGTCTGGGCATTGCAAGTAAATACCCTTGTAATGCCCCAACCCTGTTCACCCCCATCCTTTCACAGTGCAAGGGTTACATGCTTGCTAACTCTAGGGGATGCAGAATAAGACATAATACTTACCATACTCCTTACCCCAGCAGTCTCCAACACTTGCCTTTGCTCCAGCTTGTGGGCGGCCCCTTGCCTTCTTCACGTAGAAAGCCATTGACACTTCCTTGTACTTGATGTCATTATCTTGTGACCACTGGCCAGAATGTCTTAGAGAAGAGGCTCCAGGGGCCAGTCACACAGATAATGAGCTTGTTGGAGCAAGGAATAAGTTAAAGAGAAACATCACTCTAACCCCACATATATTTTTTTAAAACCATGCTGGGTTGTTCACAACGCAGCTACTCATTCACCTAACGAATCCAGCATTATCCTGCTGCAATCAGTTTCTGTGTAGAGACTGCCCCAGTCCTGCCCAGTCATCTTTCTCTGTGACATCATTAGGAGGAGGCTGTCTCTTCCAGGTTTAGGCAGCTGCGTCCTGATGACACGCTGTAAGGCCCACTCCTATCATAAGCTAGAGCCAGTGACTCCTGGGGTGTGTGAAATCACAAATACAAAGCTCTAGGAGTACAGCAGGACATTTTTACCTAAACCAGAATGGAGAAGGAGGGCAGCTGGGATGTGAACAATAGCATGAAGGAAAATAAACGAGGGGGGGGGAGCTGAGTTCCACTATAAGTATTACTTCTTCTTCCTCATCCTCTAGAGTTAACAAGCATTTAACCCCACTGCAATGGTAGTTTATTTGCAGTTCCCAAAGTTTTACTTTAAAACAACATTTCACTGTCTGTTGAACTTTGCAATCACTTAAATAACAAAAAGTACAGGGGAGCGTTTGAATTATATATTAGGGATGTGCAGATCAACAACTAACAGGGTATCTTCTAGTTGCACTCAAGACCATCCACCTATAAATAGAAGGTGGGTATTGGATGGACTGATCCTTATCAATTTCATAGCACAGAAAACGTATGAGTTAACAGCAAAAAGAAGTTCAAACAGATATTATGTAACATTTTCAGATATAAATTATATTAAAGGATAATCCCAATAATCACTTAGGCAGACATCTATGAAAGCTGCAATATGTATGCAATAAAATGGACAAATATGACATGTGTATCCCATGTGTGTCGGAAAATCACTTTATCTTCTTGTTACATGTGGAGCCATCATTGCTCTCCACAATGGTGGTTTTAGTGCTATACAAAGACTAAAGAGAGTGTAAGTGCTAAAGAAGCTGCCCTATTCTTTGCTATAGGATGGGACTCTAGAGCCACATATGGTATACAGAGAAAAATCATTTCCAACATCTACTGCAATGTTATCTGCTTATCCCTTTTCAGATGAGTGTTTCAGCTGATTACACATTGAAAATCACAAGTTATACCATACCACAGCATAAGGATTAAAAATAGTAAAAGTGATTGTAAAGTCTAGTTTTTTTTTTAGGTAAAAATAACAAACATTTTATACTTACCTGCTCTGTGCAGTGGTTTTGCACAGAGCAGCCCAGATCCTCCTCTTCTCAAGTCCCTCTTTGGCGCTGCTGGTCCCTCCCTCCTGTTGAGTGCCCCCCATCAAGCAGCTTGCTATAGGGGCACCCGAGCTGAGTTACAGCTCCCCGTGTCCATTCAGACATGGAGCCGCAGCCCAGCCGCCTCCTTTTCTCTTCTCATTGGCTGACTAACTTTGACAGCAGCAGGAGCCAATGGCACCGTGCTGCTGTCTTAGCCAATGAGGAGGGGAGTCCCGGGCAGCCAAGACATTCCTATAACATCGTTGGATCTAGAGGGGACTCAGGTAAGTATTAGGGGGGCTGCTGCACACAGAAGGTTTTTTTATCCTAATGTATTAAGATAAAAAACCTTCTTCCTTTACAACCACTTTAAAGAGGAGGTCCAACCCCCCACGAAAAAAATTAAGTCAGCAGCTTCAAATACTGTAGCTGCTGACTTTTAATAGTAGGACACTTACCTGTCCTGGAATCCAGCGATGTCGGCACCCCAGCCGATGTTCCCATCGGCTCTCAGGAGCTGCCGCCACCATTGCCCGTAAGGGAAACCAGCAGTGAAGTCTTGCAGCTTTACAGCCGATTCCCTACTGTGCATGCGTAAAGCACACTGCACTTTGTGAATGGCCCGGCGGCGGGTAAAGGAGGAGGGGGTTGAACCTCCGGGGGACCTCGTCGCATCTTTCTGCAGCCAGGCCCCCGGAAGTGGGGACGGGTATCCGTTGTTAGACTTTTGGAGAAGAAATAATAACATTTTGTTTTATTTTTTTTTATGGAGTAAGCCCCATGAGAAAAAGGTAAAAATAAAGGCATAGTCACTTTAGCTATTTCCAAACTTTTATTAACTCAGCTATCTTTGAACTATCCAAACAAATTGGTTTTTGAACTGAAACCATAAAAGCCAAAGATATTCTCTGGTTTGTTAAATAAAAAGACAGGGAGAGCCTTATACCACTAAGGCCCCTTTCACACTGGGGCGGTAGGGGACGTCGGCGGTAAAACAGTGCCATTTTTAGCGCTGTTTTACCGCGGTATTCGGCCGCTAGCGGTGCGGTTTTAACCCCCCCGCTGGCAGCTGAAAAAGGGTTAAAACCCCTCGTATAGCGCGGCTATAGCCGCGGTATAGCCGCGCTGTCCCATTGATTTCAATGGGCAGGAGCGGTTTAGGAGCGGTGAATACACCGCTCCTTCACCGCTCCAAAGATGCGGCTGACAGGAGATTTTTTCTTCTCCTGCCAGCACACCGCTTCAGTGTGAAAGCCCTCGGGCTTTCACACTGAACAAACAGCGGAGGCTGTTTAGGGGCGGTTTGCAGGCGCTATTTTTAGCGCAATAACGCCTGCAAACCGCCCCAGTGTGAAAGGGGCCTAATGTAAGTTGACAATACTAACACTTGACTGATTGTTCTCCAGATGAAATACCTGTCTGTGGACAGAGACTATTGTGAAGCTTCAAGTGTTGTTGATACAGCTGGACATTGTCTAAACAGTCAGCAAGGTTGTCTAAGGTTTCATTTAAGACCACTACTTGAGAAAAACAAACTTGCTTCACTAGGAAACTTATATCTGTCTATTTTTAAAAGTATATGATAAAAAGGTGTCCAATATATATATATATATATATATATATATATATATATATCATATTCCATCTCATAGATATAGTCATGATTTCAGTGTATGCTGGCACAATAGTAATTATGTTATTTTGATGTAGAGCATATTAGAAGTAGAAATAGCTTTAAAGGGGTTGTAAAGGTTTGTGTTTTTTTCACCTTAATGCATCCTATGCATTAAGGTGAAAAAATACCTCGCTGTCATGGGCCCCCCCGTTTTACTTACCTGAGCCGTTCACCTGCTGTGCACATCCCCCGGCGTCCTCTTCTCCACTGAGTCTGGCCATTGATTGGATAGATTGATAGCAGCGCAGCCATTGGCTTGCGCTGCTGTCAATCACATCCAATGACGTGGCTACTGGGGGGGGCGGGACCGAGTCATACACTTGCCGTCTATGGACACCGAGTGTATGACACGGGAATGCGCCCGCAAGCTAACCCCCTCGGGAAAGAACTTCCGCCATGGGACCCCAGAACAGCAGGATCAGGGCCACTCTGTGCAAAACGAACTGCACAGTGGAGGTAAGTATAACATGTTTGTTATTTTTTAAAAAAATTGAACCTGTACAACCACTTTAAGTATAGCAATTATTGTTGTTAATGACATATAATATTCTAACCATGGATACATAAATATATATCCATATAGCATGTGTTTTTACCTAGATGAATAAGTATTCATAGTATCTATAAGATTAATACATATGTAGCACTAACCATTGAAGGAGCTGCTGATTAATTATTATATTCATAATTCACGTTTACCACCTAGTCCATTGCAGCCCATAAAATAGAAGCAGTCTATATTGTATTTTTCTCTTGCTTTTATTTGCGTAACATAAACTGGGATAGGAGAAGGGTTTTCTGAGATGCTCTTTTGTTGCTTCATAATCTTTTCTTTGCCTCTCATGCAAAGACTTAGAATCATTGCGGATAATAGGAAATCACTCTAGATGATTTCTTCATCAGTGAAGATGGAAGTAGATTTGATAGAGAATATTTGGTAAAGAGTCACTCTGAATAACTTCTTCACCTGCAGAACTTTTCAAGAACAGTCTGTATCTCTATATATGTGTCTGTAGCTTTACCGCCACCTTTTTACCACTACTTCCCATCTGCATGGTACTTCCAAGTTGAGCTAAAGAAGAGATTACTCTGAATAATTCCTCCCACCTGACTGATTGGAATCCCGGGGCATTGTTGAACCCAAAGTCACAGGCCATCACCGCCCATCTCACTGACTTGCGTACCAACATCCCTCAGTCTCTGGTAGTACCCTTCCCTTGGGCTTGCACTCACTTGATCAGCAGTCTATGTGCCACTCGTAAACGATCGATCGCCCAGTTGCCTTCCGCTTAGTTGCTACTTCTTCTGCAATGATTTCTCCATCCCTTTCCTCCTTTCTGGCACGCTCCCTTCCCCACAGGGACATCCAACGACACCAGCGACTACATGCTGTACGGTGTCACCAACTCTTCTGCGGGTGCCGGTTCCCCCACCCTCACCGCAGGAGGGGCTCTGTTGGCTCCCCGGAGGGGGAATCTCTCCCCTCCGGGAACCAGGCTGGGCCTCCACACCGATCTCCGAACTTCCAACAACTCTGACCATGTGACCCCAGCTTTTATATGAGAGTCCCGCCTCCTGCCAAACAAATTAATGATTGGCCCCAACTCACACACAAACTGCCTGTCACTCAGATCCCAAATAAACAAAACAGGCCTGCTATAATGGTACAAGCCTGCCTAAATTTACCTGAAACTGTAAGCTAGCAAAAAGAGTCACCTACATAAAAGTAGGTGCCCGCTACACATACAGTGGATATAAAAAGTCTAAACACCCTTGTTAAAATGTCAGGTTTCTGTGATGTAAAATAATGAGACAAAGATAAATAATTTCAGAACTTTTTCCACCTTTAATGTGGCCTAAAAACTGTACAACTCAATTGAAAAACAAATTTCAATTATTTTTGGGGGGGGGGAGTAAAAATAAAAAGCTAAAATAATGTGGTTGCATAAGTGTGCACAGCCTCTTATAACTGAGAATGTAGCTTTGTTTAGAATTAAGCAATCACATTCAAACTCATGTTAAATAGGAGTCAGTACAGACCTGTCATCATTTAAAGTGCCTCTGATTAACCCCAAATAAAGTTAATCTGTTCTTGTAGGTCTTTACTGACATTTTCTTAGTCATATTGTACAGCAAAAGCCATGGTCCGCAGAGAGCTTCCAAAGCATCGACGGATCTCATTGTTAAAAGGTATTAATCAGGAGAAGGGTACTAAAGAATTTCCAAGGCATTAGATATACCATGAAACACAGTGAAAACAGTCATCATGAAGTGGCGAAAATATGGCACAACAATGACTGGACATCTCTTCAAAATTGATGAAAAGACAAGAAGAAAACTGGTCAAAGAGGCTGCCAAGAGGCCTACAGCAACATTAAGGAGCTGCAGGAATATCTGGGAAGTACTGGCTGTGTGGTACATGTGACAACAATCTCCCGTATTCTTCATATGTCTGGGCTATGGAGTAGAGTGGCCTTTTCTTACAAAGAAAAACATCCAAGCCCGGCTACATTTTGCAAAAACATATCTGAAGTCTCCCAAAAGCATGTGGGAAAATGTGTTATGGTCTGATGAAATCAAGGTTGAACTTTTTGGCCATACTTCCAAAAGATATGTATGGCACAAAAACAACATTGCACATCACCAAAAGAACACCATACCCACAGCATGGTGGTAGCAGCATCATGCTTTGGGGCTGTTTTTCTTCAACTGGAACAGGGGTATAAGTCAAGGTAGAGGGAATTATGAACAGTTCCAAATACCAGTCAATATTGGCTCAAAACCTCTGCTAGAAAGCTGAACATGAAGATGAACTTCATCTTTCAGCATGACAATGACCCAAAGCATACATCCAAATCAACAAAAGAATGGCTTCACCAGAAGAAGATTAAAGTTTTGGAATGGCCCAGCCAGAGCCCAGACCTGAATCCAATTGAAAATATGTGGGGTGATCTGAAGAGGGCTGTGAACATGAGATCCCCTCAAAATCTGACAGAGTGCTGTAATAAAAGCAAAAGCACAATCATGAAGATTCATTGACACCTTATACTCTAAAACTCTGAGGACGCAATACATAATTCCTCTTTAAGCAGACACCATCTTGGAAACCACAGCAGCCATTTTAATAAAATCTGGTAACCACCATTTTAGACCACCACCATTAGCGGGTGTTTCAATAAATTTTCTTGATTTTATGTAACGTTTGTTTCTGTCAACACTTATATAACTATTTTGTATGAATACATGTCTGGTGAATAAATCTCCTATTTTTAGTCTGTGTTCATATTGATTGATCCTGCATCTTAAAATGATATTGTTTAAAAATTACTCCTTCATAATTACTGTGCAGAAAAATTGTTCTCATAAGCATGACACTGTCAAAAACAGGTACCCGTTCCCCCACCCCCTCAAAAGGTGCCAAATGTGGCACCGGGGGGGAAGCAAATAAGCGGAGCTTCTACTTTTGGGTGGAACTTCGCTTTAATGTTGATTGAGAGAGTTTAGTTCCACTTTAAGAGTCCCATGCCTTGACATGTTCCCAGAAAAGGGCTGAGTTGAGTCTCTATTGGGCAGCTTTGCACTCTTCATATTTAAGAAAAAAAGAAGTAACACAACAAACGCTCTAAATTTCATATTTTGCATTCCACAAAAACACAGGCAGTATGAAATCTGGAAGCCACTCCTCCCTTTGATGAAAAGATCTGTCCACTAAGGAAATCATTGCAGTAACATAAAAGGGAGTTTAATTGGGTATAAAAATACACATGACACATGAACAATCACACTGTGCCCATCTCTGAAATACTTCAGACGCAACCTTCAAATTATTGTGAACTTGATTTTTATCTGGCTTCCAACAAGTTAAAGAGGAGGTCCGCCCACCCTGCAAAAATTAAAAGCCAGCACATGCACATATTGCAGCTGCTGAATTTTAATAATAGGACACTTGCCTGTCCCGGAGTCCAGCGATGTCGGCACTGCAGCTGATGTTTCCATCAGCTGTCATGGTGTTGCCACCGCCATTGCCAGTAAGGGAACCCGGCAGTGCAGCATTACGTCTTCATGCCGGGTCCCTACTGCGCATGCGCAAGGCACCGATGCGCTCTCCTACTGGGCCGGCGGTGGGGGGGGGAGCCGAGCCACTGACGTAATTCACTGCGGCCCGGACTCCCGGAAGTGGGGGCAGGGTACCTGTCAAAGACAAGTATTCACTCCCCCCCGAAAGGTGCCAAATGTGGCGCCGGATGGGGGGAGGAGACAAATGAGCGGAAGTTCAACTTTTGGGTGGAACTCCGCTTTAATCCTTGTACATTATTCTTCTCTGATATATTTGTACACAATAATTATGACTTGGTTTATTAACAGTTCTTATAGCTGCTTTTTTTGCCACTCTTGCTGAACATTACATTACAGCTTGATTGCCACATAAACTGTCATTCCCTCTAAAAAACCTGCCTAGCCTCAATGGTACTTATGGTAATGGGAAAATGATTTAAAAATATTATGCAGAAAAGTCTGCATGGATTCATTTTAGCTCTCAGCAAAAATACTGTGACTTGGCTCTTTATCATTGCAGCCAAGACTATATCTCTCAGCTGACGGCACCTGTTTGCTGAACTTGTAGTTTTAAGATGAACTGCTCCTGTGGCTTTATAGTAATCTGACAAGCTGATGTGATGTCTAGAAAATGGTGTTGGTGCAGGTCTGTAGGCATATTTAGGGTAGACTGACTTATTGTAAAATTAGGGTGTTTATAATTATTTACAAAAATGTGGTGACATTTTGTAAGTATGCACCTAGGACGGGCAGCCAGTAGTAGGCATAATCCCTGGGCTAAGGCATGGAGTTTCAGCTTGAGGGTCATGAGGGTGGAGGGGGAGCCACATGAGACCACATAAGTGGAGGAAAAGGTACTGAAGGTGGTCGAGGAGTTACAAGAGGTCAAAAGATTTGAGTAGCTACCAGTGTTAATTTTGGCACCAAATATTGATTTCGTTTTAGTCCTAGTCTTTTGATTAAAGTTCCATTTAATTTAAGTCCCATTTTAGTTATCTGCAATTGTTTTAATTTTAGTCTAATTTAGTCGACAAAATTTGCAGTACATTTTAGTCAACTAAAATTTAGCATTTTAATCAACTAAAATCATTTTAGCCGACTTTAATCACTTTAGTCAACTAAAATCGAATGGGTTTAGTTAAATTGTAATGCATTTTTTTTTATTATTTAAGCATTTCTCTAGAATTTCCAAACCTATTGTATACTCTTGGAGTAAAAAATTTTAATATATTATTATTATTTATGGTATTAAGGTTTGAACAAACTCATAGATAGAGATTTAGCCATTGTGGATGGTTTGAGGAGGGCTGTAATGCACAGTGCTCTGGATGGTGGTCTGAGGAGGCCTGTTATGCACAGTGCTCTGGATGGTGGTCTGAGGTCTGTAGTGCACAGTGCTCTGGATGGTGGTCTAAGGAGGCCTGTAATGTTGCACAGTTCTCTGGACAGTGGTCTCAGGAGGCCTGTAGTGCACATTGCTCTGGATGGTGGTCCGAGGAGGCCTGTAATGCTGCACAGTGCTCTGAAACAGTGGTCTCAGGAGGCCTGTAGTGCACATTGCTCTGGATGGTGGTCCGCGGAGGCCTATAATGCTGCACAGTGCTTTGGACAGTGGTATGAGAGGCTTGTAATGCTGCACAGTGCTCTGGATGGTGGTCTGAGGGGAGGCCTGTATTGCACAGTTCTCTGGGACAGTGGTCTGAGAGGCTGTAATGCTGAATAGTACTGGATGGTGGTCTCAGGGGAGGCCTGTAATGCACAGTGCTGTGGATGCAGGTGGTAAGAGGAGGCCTGTAATGCATGCAGTGCTCTGGACAGTGGTCTGAGGGAAGGCCTGTAATGCACACACTTGCAGTGCTGTGCTCTGGATGGTCATGAGTCGAAACTCTGGTCGGGAGGCCTGTAATGTACAGTGCTGCTCTGGACAGTCATTTGAGGAGGCCTGTGATGCTGTATAGTGTTAACTGCTAAGCATGAAGCTCCATGAAAACCGGAAGTTCACAAGGGTAAATGTCACTCTCTCACATTTCCATTTCAAAACGGAATTGATTTTGTCACAGACATAAACATGGTGTACTTTTCATTTCATTTTTGTCCGTGGACAAATGTCTGTTGTCGGATTTTCCGAGCGTGTGTACACTAGTCCATCAGACAAAAGTCCAAAGTACAAATACACATACTCGGAAGCAAGGACGAGCCAGAAGCGGTCTGTCTTGTAAACTAGTGTTCGTGATGTAAAATTGACATTTGTGACGTGGCAAATTATGACATCTCCAAATGCAGCGCACAATTCTCTTCTTCTTTAATGGGATAATAATGAAGCTGCTTTGCTGGTGATACCAATGGAGTTATTGCAAACTAATTTTCAAAGGCTTTTTTTTTGTGATATCAACAATAATATTATTATGCTTTTTTTTTTATTTTTTATTTTTTTATTTGGGCAAGTTAACACAATACCATTATCCCGTAGTTTTTAAGATCAAAGATACAACTATGTTTGTGTCCCTTGGTAATTTTACATTGCATTTTTTTTAAATGTAACTGCCTACTCCCAAAATGTCATTTGAAGTAAAACACATAGCCAAGTATTATTCTACACATTTTTTTTTATTGTGCATTAACAAAAGAAAACAAAAAAAATAGACATGCTATCTGCCAATAGAACTTAACCAAAAAGTGCATTCTATGCATCCAAAAATATACCAAATCAAATCATTATTCAACCAAAAAAATAATGTCAAAGCAATAACTCCAAGGCCAATATTAAATCACAGGTTATCTCCTCCGATTCCGCAACATGTCTGGTTGATGAATGGCCGTTCAGAAACTAACTGAAAAGCACGAAATGAAAAGCGCAAAAAGAAAAGTGCGAATCAACACTCACCAAACTTCTACTAACACAAATTAGCAGAAGGAGCCCAAAGGGTGGCGCTAAAGAGCTGAAAAACAACGTAGTAAGTCACTATGTTCGTTTTTGTTGGCCAACAATTGTGTGGCCGTGTGTATGCAAGACAAGTTTGGGCCAACGCCCTTCGGACAAATTTCCAAGGTTTTGTTGGCCTACAATCCGATCGTGTATATGAGTCTTTAGAGTAATATGAGCAGGAGGGGGGAACCTCCTCTTCAACTGTATATAAGACTGTATTCTTGTTCTAATAAACAGTTCATGTTCAGCAACCAAACAAGTATTGCCTTGTTTGTTGTTGGGAGAGGTTGGAATATCTGATATCTATATTCAGACTGGGAGGTATATGACGAAAGCACTCAAGCCGAGTGTGGGACATTTCGTCACAGAGCTACAGGAGGGTGGAGGATGCTAATGATCCGGCCTCTCTACTGGGACAGCCAGATCTTAAAGGGGTTGTAGAATTTTTTTTTTTTTTATCTTAATGCTTTCTATGCATTAAGATAAAAAGCCTTCTGTGTGCATCAGTGCCCCTAATACTTACCTGAGGCCCATCTCTGTCCAGCGATATCCACGAGTGTCTCATCCATATGGGACTCTCCCTCCTGATTGGCTGAGACACAGCAGTGGCACCATTGGGTCCCGCTGCTATCAGTCAAAGTCAGGAAGCCAATCAGGAGAGAGTGGGTGGGGCCAAAGTGCAGCTCTGTGTCTGAATGGACACAGGGAGCTGTAGCTCGGCTTGGATGCCCCTCTAGCAAGCTGCTTGCTGTGGGGGCACTCAACAGGAGAACGGGGCCAGGAGTGCTGAAGAGGCACCCGGGAAGAGGAGGATCTGGGCTGCTCTGTGCAAATCCACTGCACATAGCAGGTAAGTATGACATGTTAGACTTTACAATCACTTTAATAAAAAGACCAAAAAATTGAGGATTAGCTACAGAAGTTTAGGAGGGTGGAGGATGCTAATGACCCGCCTCTCTACTGGGATAGCCAGATCTTAATAAAAAGACTTTAAATGAAAATAAGTTATGAAGCTGGTAACTTTACAGTAAGAGGATGGTAAGGTGACAGCTGGGATGGAGACTCGTGAGATACTGCAGACATTTGAGATAAAGGGCAAAGTGTGCTTGTAGGTTTAGAATCCTGATAGTGTCCTGTGACTTTCTGATGGAAAGACATGCTGCAGAATTAAAGGTGAAGCAACAACCCTATTTTTTTTTTCAGTCTGTGGTCTATGCTGGAGGCAGCCATTGTGTGTTTTACCAAAATTTACTGTTAAAGAACAATATAGCTTCCATGCAAGCGACAGCGGTAATCTGGTTGCTATGGACAGAATGGACTCATCTCTCTTCCAGCTGTCATATTAGACCCCAGTTCAGGTATAAGTGTCAGGGTGCAATTTCATCAATATTGTTTCATCCCTGCACAAAATGGTCACTTTCTCTCCTGTGTGTGGGCAGTTGATATATTTACTGGCTGGTGTCTCCCTGGTCTCCATCACGTCATGTGAGATTATGTTTCCATGCACTCAAAGTCAGCTGACTAAGACATTTCTCAGCGTCTGGAAAAACACTTCTTGTATCACTTTCAATAAATTGAAGCCACGTTCTCGCCACCTCCTGTGGGCTTTTCCTGGCTTCCGTATGCTCACCGTAAAGCTTTGTAAGCGATCCAGAGGACCTTAAACTGGTACTCTGTGCCGAAACGACATTTTATTAATTCCAGGTTATATATCAGCATGAAGCCCACATTCAGTGAGCTCACTGCCCCTGCAGAAGAATCCATCAAAACATTCCCTTCCGGGCATACAGACCGCATCATCGCACCATCAACCATCTTTAATAATAATCCCAGAGAACAGCTGACTCAGGCAGATTTTTCCACAATAGAAAACCGTACGAAAATAATTTCATTGCTCAATCTTCCAGCATAGTAATTGTATAATAGAATTGTTATATTGTCTTTTATACTAATACAAACCATTCGACTGTAACAAAAATAAAGTTTTATTTTGTGCAACACCCATCTTCAGGAACAGAACAATACATTCTTTGTGTGGAATGGGTCCTTAAATGGACTTGATTTTGTAGAGCCTTGTGCAGTACAGGGAATATGGGGATGGCAACTTACCCCAAACCAGTACTCTGACCAACAATGGTTTGCAGGACTGGACTTTAGCTAAGAGAAAAGTGAAAAAATTGTCTATTTCCTGATGTGCTGCTTATTGGTCCTGATTTCTTTTGGCATTCACTGAATGACAAAATGATAGCCCAGATGCAGCAAAGAACATGGCCTGCTCATCATGTGATGTGTGATGTCATAAAATGTTGTCATAGTCTAGACAAGGGATCTAGACTGTGAAAAGAAAAAAGAGAAATGAAAAAGAAAATGAATGATTGGTAAGCTGAAATATATTACATTTTTGGTTTTGGGTTTAATACTACTTTAAACACCTGCCGACTGGGCCATAGCCGAAAGAAGGCTACAGCGCTGTCGGCTAGTTCTGGGTGGACGTCCATGGGACGTCATTCCAGAATGTTGCTCCCGCGCGCCCCCTGGGGCACGCACCCGGGAAAATTCGTGACCCGGATCCGGCACATCACGGATCACGGTAAATAGCCGCTGATAGCAGGCGTTTACCACGTGATCGCTCTGTCAAATGGCGGAGCGATCACTTGTAAACAAACCGGCGTCCCGTCATTACGCCGGTTCCTCCCTCCCCTCTCTGTACCGATCGGTACACAGTGCGAGGGGAGAGGGGGAGAGATTGCAGCAGCTCTGTGGGCTGGATGTTTAGTGCCCACAGCGCTGCTCAATGTAAATAATCTGCAATACTCTGCAATACTCTGCAAAACTGCAACACTGTGCAATACTCTGCAACACTGTGCAATACTCTGCCACACTGTGCAATACTCGCCAATACTCTGCCAATACTCTACCAATACTCGCCAATACTCTGCCAATACTCTACCAATACTCTGCAATAAATTTTAACAGAAACAAAGAATTTTTTTTTTTTTTTTTTATCGAATTTTCAGTCGTTTTTGATTTATAGTGCAAAAAATAAAAAACCCAGCGGTGATTAAATACCACCAAAAGAAAGCTCTATTTGTGTGAAAAAAGGACAAAAATTTCATATGGGTACAGTGTTGCATGACTGAGTAATTGTCATTCAAAGTGTAAGAGCACTGAAAGCTGAAAATTGGTCTGGTTAGGAAGGGGGTTTAAGTGCCCAGTGGTCAAGTGGTTAAGTAACCAGCTCTGACCAGCTTTGGTAAAGCAGAACTGATTTTTATTATTTTATCAGCCGGCCACCCCCATAGGGTGGGTCTCTGACATTCTAGGCTCACAGGAGGTGGATTTAAAGTATAACTAAAGGAAAATCTTTTATTTTCATTTTAAATAGAGTGGAGAGGGATTGGAAAACCTGTCAGTTTTTATTGCTGTCTGTGTCCCTGTTAACCACTTGCCGACCGCCTCACGCATATATACGTGAGCAGAATGGCACGGGCAGGCAAAATCACGTACCCATACGTGAATGCCTTCCCGCGGGCGGGGGGTCCGATCGGACCCCCCCCCCGGTGCCAGCGGCGGTCGGCATTTGGCTAGGAGCGATGAGAGACGAGGGGGAGACCATCCGATCGTGGCCCCCCCCTCGCGATCGCTCCCAGCCAATGAGGAACATCCCCTGCCTGTGTATAGTACACACAGGCAGAGGATGTGATGTCATCTCTCCTCGGCTCGGCAGTTTCCGTTCTAGCGCCGAGGAGAGAAGACATGTAAGTGCACCAACACACACACACAGTAGAACATGCCAGGCATACTTTACACCCCCGATCCCCCCCCCGATCGCCCCCCGATCCCCTCCCCCCTCCCTGTAACACTGACACTAAGCAGTGTTTTTTTTTTTTTTCTGATTACTGCAGGGTGTCAGTTAGTGACAGTTACTGTGGTAGGACAGTTAGTGTTACCCCCCTTTAGGTCTAGGGTACCCCCCTAACCCCCCCTAATAAAGTTTTAACCCCTTGATCACCCCCTGTCACCAGTGTCGCTAAGCGATAATTTTTCTGATCACTGTATTAGTGTCACTGGTGACGCTAGTTAGGAACGTAAATATTTAGGTTCGCCGTCAGCATTTTATAGCGACAGGGACCCCCATATACTACCTAATAAATGTTTTAACCCCTTGATTGCCCCCTAGTTAACCCTTTCACCACTGATCACCGTATAACCGTTACAGGTGACGCTGGTTAGTTCGTTTATTTTTCATAGTGTCAGGGCACCCGCCGTTTATTACCGAATAAAGGTTTAGCCCCCTGATCGCCCGGCGGTGATATGCGTCGCCCCAGGCAGCGTCAGATTAGCGCCAGTACCGCTAACACCCACGCACGCAGCATACGCCTCCCTTAGTGGTATAGTATCTGATCGGATCAATATCTGATCCGATCAGATCTATACTGGCGTCCCCAGCAGTTTAGGGTTCCCAAAAACGCAGTGTTAGCGGGATCAGCCCAGATACCCGCTAGCACCTGCGTTTTGCCCCTCCGCCCAGCCCAGCCCACCCAAGTGCAGTATCGATCGATCACTGTCACTTACAAAACGCTAAACGCATAACTGCAGCGTTCGCAGAGTCAGGCCTGATCCCTGCGATCGCTAACAGTTTTTTTGGTAGCGTTTTGGTGAACTGGCAAGCACCAGCGGCCTAGTACACCCCGGTCGTAGTCAAACCAGCACTGCAGTAACACTTGGTGACGTGGCGAGTCCCATAAGTGCAGTTCAAGCTGGTGAGGTGGCAAGCACAAGTAGTGTCCCGCTGCCACCAAAAAGACAAACACAGGCCCGTCGTGCCCATAGTGCCCTTCCTGCTGCATTCGCCAATCCTAATTGGGAACCGACCACTTCTGCAGTGTCCGTACTTCCCCCATTCACATCCCCAACCAAATGCAGTCGGCTGCATGAGAGGCATTTTCTTTATGTCCTCCTGAGTACCCCTACCCAACGAACCCCCCCAAAAAAGATGTTGTGTCTGCAGCAAGCGCGGATATAGGTGTGACACCCGCTATTATTGTCCCTCCTGTCCTGACAATCCTGGTCTTTGCATTGGTGAATGTTTTGAACGCTACCATACACTAGTTGAGTATTAGCGTAGGGTACAGCATTGCACAGACTAGGCACACTTTCACAGGGTCTCCCAAGATGCCATCACATTTTGAGAGACCCAAACCTGGAACCGGTTACAGTTATAAAAGTTAGTTACAAAAAAAAGTGAAAAAAAAAAAAACACAAAAAAAAAAAAAACACATACAAAAATATAAAATAAAAAAAAATAGTTGTCGTTTTATTGTTCTCTCTCTCTCTATTCTCTCTCTATTGTTCTGCTCTTTTTTACTGTATTCTATTCTGCAATGTTTTATTGTTATTATGTTTTATCATGTTTGTTTTTCAGGTCTGCAATTTTTTATACTTTACCGTTTACTGTGCTTTATTGTTAACCATTTTTTTGTCTTCAGGTACGCCATTCACGACTTTGAGTGGTTATACCAGAATGATGCCTGCAGGTTTAGGTATCATCTTGGTATCATTCTTTTCAGCCAGCGGTCGGCTTTCATGTAAAAGCAATCCTAGCGGCTAATTAGCCTCTAGACTGCTTTTACAAGCAGTGGGAGGGAATGCCCCCCCGTCTTCCATGTTTTTCTCTGGCTCTCCTGTCTCAACAGGGAACCTGAGAATGCAGCCGGTGATTCAGCCAGCTGACCATAGAGCTGATCAGAGACCAGAGTGGCTCCAAACATCTCTATGGCCTAAGGCTCGATTCACACCTATGCATGTTGCTTTTGGGCGTTTTTGGAGGTTTTTTTTTCATGCTTGCCACGTTTTTGAGCAGCGTTTTTGCCGCGATTTTGCCGCGATTTGCGTTTTTTTTTTTTTTTTACAGTTTTTTTACAGTCTAAAAAAAAAATTTAAAAAAAATTAAAAAAAAAAAAAAACGGCAAAAACGCATCCAAAACGCTGCAAAAACGCTGCAAAAACGGTGCACTTGCGTTTTTGATGCTTGTCCATTGAATTCTATTACATGCAAAACGCATTTTGCATGAAAAAAGTCCCTGACCCTTTCCAAAAATGCAGAGAAACAAAAAGGCATTGATGTGAACATGTTCCATAGGAACCCATGTTAAAAAATTCCCGTGCATTTCTGCAAAATGCAAAATGCATCAAAAAACGCGCTAGTGTGAATGGAGCCTAAGAAACAGGAAGCTACGAGCATTTTATGACTTAGATTTTGCCGGATGTAAACAGCGCCATTGGGAAATTGGGAAAGCATTTTATCACACCGATCTTGGTGTGGTCAGATGCTTTGAGGGCAGAGGAGAAATCTAGGGTCTAATAGACCCCAATTTTTTCAAAAAAGAGTACCTGTCACTACCTATTGCTATGATAGGGGATATTTACATTCCCTGAGATAACAATAAAAATGATTTAAAAAAAAAGAATATGAAAGGAACAGTTTAAAAATAAGATAAAAAAGCAAAGGCGAACGCAAGCGTCAGTCTGGCGTCAAATGTAAACAGCAATTGCACCATGCATGTGAGGTATCACCGCGAAGGTCAGATCGAGGGCAGTAATTTTAGCAGTAGACCTCCTCTGTAAATCTAAAGTGGTAACCTGTAAAGACTTTTAAAGGCTTTTAAAAATGTATTTAGTTTGTCGCCACTGCACGTTTGTGCGCAAATTTAAAGCATGTCATGTTTGGTATCCATGTACTCGGCCTAAGATCATCTTTTTTATTTCATCAAACATTTGGGCAATATAGTGTGTTTTAGTGCATTAAAATTTAAAAAAGTGTGTTTTTTCCCCAAAAATACTGTGTGAAAAAAAAAATGAAACACCCACCATTTTAATCTGTAGGGCATTTGCTTTAAAAAAAATATATAATGTGTGGGGGTTCAAAGTAATTGTCTTGCAAAAAAAATAATTTTTTCATGTAATCAAAAAGTGTCAGAAAGGGCTTTGTATTCAAGTGGTTAGAAGAGTGGGTGATGTGTGACATAAGCTTCTAAATGTTGTGCATAAAATGCCAGGACAGTTCAAAACCCCCCCAAATGACCCCATTTTGGAAAGTAGACACCCCAAGCTATTTGCTGAGAGGCATGTCGAGTCCATGGAATATTTTATATTGTGACACAAGTTGCGGGAAAGAGACAATTTTTTTTTTTTTTTTTTTTGCACAAAGTTGTCACTAAATGATATATTGCTCAAACATGCCATGGGAATATGTGAAATTACACCCCAAAATACATTCTGCTGCTTCTCCTGAGTACGGGGATACCACATGTGTGGGACTTTTTGGGAGCCTAGCCGCGTACGGGACCCCGAAGACCAAGCGCCGCCTTCAGGCTTTCTAAGGGCGTAAATTTTTGATTTCACTCTTCACTGCCTATCACAGTTTCGGAGGCCATGGAATGCCCAGGTGGCACAACCCCCCCCCCCCAAAAGACATCCCAAGCTATTTGCTGAGAGGTATAGTGAGTATTTTGCAGACCTCACTTTTTGTCACAAAGTTTTGAAAATTGAAAAAAAAAAAAAATTTTTTTTTTCTTGTCTTTCTTTATTTTCAAAAACAAATGAGAGCTGCAAAATACTCACCATGCCTCTCAGCAAATAGCTTGGGGTGTCTACTTTCCAAAATGGGGTCATTTGGGGGGGGTTTGTGCCACCTGGGCATTCCATGGCCTCCGAAACTGTGATAGGCAGTGAAGAGTGAAATCAAAAATTCACGCCCTTAGAAATCCTGAAGGCGGTGATTGGTTTTCGGGGCCCTGTACGCGGCTAGGCTCCTAAAAAGTCCCACACATGTGGTATCCCCATACTCAGGAGAAGCAGCTAAATGTATTTTGGGGTGCAATTCCACATATGCCCATGGCCTGTGTGAGCAATATATCATTTAGTGACAACTTTGTGCAAAAAAAAAAAAATTTGTCACTTTCCCGCAACTTGTGTCAAAATATAAAACATTCCATGGACTCAACATGCCTCAAAGCAAATAGCTTGGGGTGTCTACTTTCCAAAATGGGGTCATTTGGGGGGGGGGTTTATGCCATCTGGGCATTTTATGGCATTCAAAACTGTGATAGGTAGTGAGGAGTAAAATCAAAAATGTACGCCCTTAGAAATCCTAAAGGCAGTGATTGGTTTTCGGGGCCCCGTACGCGGCTAGGCTCCCAAAAAGTCCCACACATGTGGTATCCCCATACTCAGGAGAAGCAGCTAAATGTATTTTGGGGTGCAATTCCACATATGCCCATGGCCTGTGTGAGCAATATATCATTTAGTGACAACTTTTTGTAATTTTTTTTTTTTTTTTGTCATTATTCAATCACTTGGGACAAAAAAAATTAATATTCAATGGGCTCAACATGCCTCTCAGCAATTTCCTTGAGGTGTCTACTTTCCAAAATGGGGTCATTTGTGGGGGTTTTGTACTGCCCTGCCATTTTAGCACCTCAAGAAACGACATAGGCAGTCATAAATTAAAGGCTGTGTAAATTCCAGAAAATGTACCCTAGTTTGTAGGCGCTATAACTTTTGCGCAAACCAATAAATATACACTTATTGACATTTTTTTTACCAAAGACATGTGGCCGAATACATTTTGGCCTAAATGTATGACTAAAATTGAGTTTATTGGATTTTTTTTAGAACAAAAAGTAGAAAATATAAATTTTTTTCAAAATTTTCGGTCTTTTTCCGTGTATAGCGCAAAAAATAAAAACGGCAGAGGTGATCAAATACCATCAAAAGAAAGCTCCATTTGTGGGAAGAAAAGGACGCAAATTTAGTTTGGGTACAGCATTGCATGACCGCGCAATTAGCAGTTAAAGCGACGCAGTGCCAAATTGTAAAAAGTGCTCTGGTCAGGAAGGGGGTAAATCCTTCCGGGGCTGAAGTGGTTAAGGAGATTCACCCTCTCTATCTGTCCTGTTTACCATTATAATTGAAAGTGAATGTAAAAGAAAACCCCAAATTTTTGGTTCCCAGAAAAAGTAATAGGGGGAAACCTTCCAATGGGGACACTAATTCTGGTAACCTGGGAGTCACCAAGGAATTCCCTTAATTTGCAGGGATTTCCTCTCACTTGAAGTGAAGGGAAATCTTCGCAATGGGACATAAAGTCTGACAGGGATTATAATCCTCCCTTACTCTATCTATTGTGAAAAGAAAAGTTTTGTCTATAGTTCTACTTTAATGGCACTGGATGTCTTATCAACCTGGAAGAGGAGTGGAGGACTTGGTTAGAGTTTCTCAGTAAGTATTCCACTAAAAGCTTCATTTTTATTTTTAAAATGTCTGGCCAATTCCTTTTTTTTTTTTGTTAGGCCCCTTTCACACTGGGGCGGTTTGCAGGCGTTATTGCGCTAAAAATACCGCCTGCAAACCGACCCAAAACAGCCGCTACTGTTTGTTCAGTGTGAAAGCCCGAGGGCTTTCACACTGAAGCGGTGCGCTGGCAGGAGAAGAAAAAATCTCCTGTCAGCCGCATCTTTGGAGTGGTGAAGGAGCGGTGTATTCACCGCTCCTAAACCGCTCCTGCCCATTGAAATCAATGGGACAGCGCGGCTATACCGCGGCAATACCACGGCTATAGCCACGCTATACAAGTGGTTTTAACCCTTTTTCGGCCGCCAGCTGGGGGTTAAAACCGCACCGCTAGCGGCCTGAAATACCGTGGTAAAACAGCGCTAAAAATAGCGCTGTTTTACCGCCGACGCCCCCTACCGCCCCAGTGTGAAAGGGGCCTAATACATTTATAGGGCTACTCCCATAGGACCCGCTGGATAGAATGTGTCCTCTGTTCTTTGCCCTGACCTTCTCAAGAACCTAAGCCCCCCTGACACACAAGGCTGAGTGTACAAACATACAATATCACAGGAAATTACTGAAAGTAATAGTACCCAACAGTAGTGCTATATCAAAGAAAACAACTTACAAACCAGGTAGTAAAGGCAAATGTAATATATTGTCACCCAATATGGTTGGTAACTAGGAAGCATAAAACTTCACGTGCAGCAGTGAGCAGTAGTAAAAGACACCCCCCCCCGAACACCACACAGGAACAGAGCTGAGGCTGTCAATCTGCTGGTGCTCCCTACCCTGTCACCTTTTTTCTCTTTGTGTCAGGAAAACTTGTTAGAAGTGAAGTTCATATTTCATGTCTGAGTTTTACAACCGCTTTAATCTATTGAGTGCTGGAACCATACTGCCAGAGCACATTCATGATGGTCTTAGAAAAACTGGGTATGCACTGTCCAAAAGGAGGGGCAGAGTGTGAGAGTGGACGCTCCAGAACTTTCCTGGCAGTTTAATAAAAATCCTCTTTGCAATCCTCCTACTGCACAGTACACGTTGGGATCTGTAGTGTAGCCATTATAGTGTAACTATTAAATGGCTGCCATCTCAAATGACCACTCCTCAGTGCTCTGCATAGAAGTCTATGGGCTTGCTTGGCTTTAGCTTTCCCCCTGCTGGCTGGAGGAGGATGGTGCAGCATAACATCAGTATCCCAGTAGAAGAAGAGAAGAATAAAAAGCAATGTCTCCATCTCCATATTGCTGTAGCCCAGCATCTGACTACATGTTAAAAACTGGAGATCTACTTAAATTGATACAAATAAAGGGAGGGCTGTGTATTAAATGTACTACCCAAATAATAATTACATTTATAATATATAGTTAGGTGAGGTGATGTCATTAGGAGCATCAGAAGACAGGATAGAAGTGAAGGGAAGTCAGGAAAGTGGACCATGTCATAGAACATCTGCTGTAATCTTAGCTTGATCTACATTATAATAATACAGACAATTGCATTTACGAAATGGCAAACACAGTTATTTTACACCTACACAGTTTATTCCATATATATATATATATATATATATATATACCTTTGTGCTCATAAGTTTACATACCCTGGTAGAATTTATGATTTCTTGGCCATTTTTCAGAGAATATAAATGATAACACAAAAACATTTCTTTCACTTACAATTTCTTACACTTACAATTATCAATCAACTGTGCTTAACTCTTTTTAAATCATAATCACAACAGAAACTACCCAAATGGCCCTGATAAAAAGTTTACATACCCTGGTGATTTTGGCCTGATAACATACCCACAAGTTGACACAAAGGGGTTTGAATGGCTATTAAAGGTAACCATCCTCACCTGTGATCTATTTGCTTGTAATTAGTGTGTGTGTATAAAAGGTCAGGACTCCTGACAGACCCTTGCATCTTTCATCCAGGGCTGCACTGACATTTCTGGATTCTGAATCATGGGGAAAGCAAAAGAATTGTCAAAGGATCTATGGGAAAAGGTAGTTGAACTGTATGAAACAGGAAAGGGATATAAAAAGATATCCAAGGAGTTGAGCATGGCAATCAGCAGTATTCAAACTCTAATCAAGAAGTGGAAAATGAGGGGTTCTGTTGAAACCAAACCATGGTCAGGTAGACCAACTAAAGTCTCAGCCACAGCTGCCAGAAAAATTGTTCGGGATGCAAAGAAAAACCCATAAATAACTTCAGGTAAAATAAAGGACTCTGAAAACATGATGTAGCTGTTTCAAGATGCACAATAAGGAGGCACTTGAAGAAAGATGGGCTGCATGGTCGAGTCACCAGAAGAAAGCCATTACTACACAAATGCCACAAAGTATCCCACTTACAATACACCAAACAACACAGAGCAAAGCCTCAAACCTTCTGGCACAAAGTCATTTGGAGTGATGAGACCAAAATGTAGCGTTTATGGTTGTGGCCAAAAAGCTCAATTTGGAGAAGAGCCAACAAGGCCTATGATGAAAAGTACACCCATTCTTACTGTGAAACACGGAGGTGGATCGCTGATGTTTTGGGGATGTGTGAGCTATAAAGGCACAGGAAATTTGGTCAAAATTGCTGGCAAGATGAATGCAGTATGTTATCAAAAAATACTGGAGGAACATTTGCATTGATCACCCAGGAAGCTGCGCATGGGACGTACTTGGACATTCCAACATGACAATGATCCAAAACACAAGGCCAAGTCAACCTGTCATTGGCTACAGCAGAATAAAGCAAAGGTTCTGGAGTGGCCATCTCAGTCTCCTGACCTCAATATCATTGAGCCACTCTGGGGAGATCTCAAACATGCAGTTCATGCAAGACAGTCCAAGAATTTACAGGAACTGGAGGCTTTTTGCCAAGAGGAATGGGCAGCTTTACCATCTGAGAAGATAAAGAGCCTCATCCACAAAAGACTTCAAGCTGTCATTGATGTTAAAGGGGGCAATACATGGTATTAAGAACTGGGGTATGTAAACTTTTGATCAGGGTCATTTGGGTAGTTTCTGTTGCCATTATGATTTAAAAAGAGTAAACACAGTTGATTGATAAGAAATGGCTTCAGCCAAACACTAACCACGAGTGAAAGAAATGTTTTTGTGTTATCATTCATATTCTCCGAAAAATGGCCAAGAAATCATAAATTCTGCCAGGGTATGTAAAATTATAAGGAAAACTGTATATACACAGTATATATATTTGTTATATTGCAGCCATTTGCTAAAATCATTTAAGTTCCTTTTTTTTCCCTCATTAATGTACACACAGCATTTTTGCTTTATTAAAAAAGAAAAACTGAAATATCACATGGTCCTAAGTATTCAGACCCTTTGCTGTGACACTCATATATTTAACTCAGTTGCTGTCCATTTCTTCTGATCATCCTTGAGATGGTTCTACACCTTCATTTGAGTCCAGCTGTGTTTGATTATACTGATTAGACTTGATTAGGAAAGCCACACACCTTTCTATATAAGACCTTACAGCTCACAGTGCATGTCAGAGAAAATGAGAATCATGAGGTCAAAGGAACTGCCTGAAGAGTTCAGAGACAGAATCGTGGCAAGGCACAGATCTGGCCAAGGTTACAAAAAAATTTCTGCTGCACTTAAGGTTCCTAAGAGCACAGTGACCTCCATAATCCTTAAATGGAAGATGTTTGGGACGACCAGAACCCTTCCAATAGCTGGCCTTCTGGCCAAACTGAGCTATTTGGGGAGAAGAGCATTGGTGAGAGAGGTAAAGAAGAACCCAAAGATCACTGTGGCTGAGCTCCAGAGATGCAGTCGGGAGATGGGAGAAAGTTGTAGAAAGTCAACCGTCACTGCAGCCCTCCACCAGTCGGGCATTTCTTCAGTGTTGTCAAAGATATAATAAAATATTTACAAAAATGTGAGGGGTGTACTCACTTTTGTGAGTTTATATATATATAAATCATAAATGCGATTGTCTTTATTATTATAATGTAGATTAAGTTTAGATTACATTTAAAGCAGATGTTCTATGAAAAGGTCCACTTTCCTGACTTTCCTTCACTTCTATCCTGTCTTCTGATGCTTCCAATGACATCACCTCACCTAACTATATAATATAAATGTAATCATAAATTTTGCCAGGGTATGTAAACTTATGAGCACAACTGTATATTGAATTGAATATATATATATTCAATTGAGTTGCACAATGTGTTCAGTGAAAGCATTGATCGCTGTCCTGCTGTCTTCCTTGCTAACGATTGGCGGCTTTAATCTAGAGTACATTCCTGGTAGTAATCAGCACAAATTCTGTATCCACCTAATTCCAGCACATTCTGCAGTGATGAGTGTGCCGGGCTCTGGCCTGCATATTTTGGGAAACCATAAATACTAGAAGAGCTCAGTACTCAGCTGTGTTAGATGCAGCCACATGGAAGTTCTGCTGTGCTCTGTGCAATGTGGAGAAGCCTCGGAACATTCCTGGCCAGTGACGCCATAGTTCCCAGCACTTGTGCAATTGCTTCTGAAGTGTGATATGTTTTACCACTTAGGTTCCTTAATTTCTTAAGTCTCATTCAGAAAATCAGATCATTTCTAATAGCAGATATTGCCAGAGAGGAAGATAAAATGCATTCATTCATTCATTCAAGCAGTAACACTTACCACTAATATAGTTACCTTACATCTGTCTTTATATAGTCTTTCCATAATCCCCTGCAGAGGGATTATGCATTACGGTGGCTTCCACCGTGCATCTCCCTTTTCCTCCTCCTCCTAGGTGTCCAATAGGATCGCCTGTCCTTTCAGCCAATTGGGAAACGGGTATCAGTCCCGTGCTTCCTGATTGGCAGAGAGGTGATTCAGTGTTGGAATAGTAAATATTCATTCGCTATTCTAACACACCTGGGTGGGCTCTGAGCGCAATGCTCTGTGACCGGAGCCCACCCTATTTTGAAGCCTATTAGAGCCTCTGGCTCTAATCAGATGCTTCAAAAAAACACCCCTGCCGCTATATTGCTGGCTCTATTGCATTGCATAATGCTGTTAGCCTGACATGTTGCAGGCACTGGGTCCTGGAGCTGGAGTGGTTAACCAGTTGCCGAGAGCAGCACGGGCAGGCAAAAGGACGTATATGTACGTCCTTGCCTGCCCGCGGGTGGGGGGTCCGATCGGACCCCCCCCCCGGTGCCTGCGGCGGTCGGCAAATCTCCCCCGGCGATCGGAGATGAGGGGGAGGCCATCCATTCGTGGCCCCCCCCTCGCGATCGCTCTCAGCCAATGGGATCATTTCCCTGCCTCTGTATTGTACACAGAGGCAGAGGAAATGATGTCATCTCTCCTCGGCTCGGTATTTTCCGTTCCGGGCCGAGGAGAGAAGACTGCAATGTAAGTGCACCAACACACTACACACAGTAGAACATGCCAGGCACACTAAACACCCCGATCGCCCCCCGATCCCCCCCCAATCACCCCCCCCCCGTCACAAACTGACACCAAGCAGGTTTTTTTTTTTTTTTTTTTTTTTCTGATTACTGTATTGGTGTCAGTTTGTGACAGTTACAGTGTCAGGGCAGTGAGTGTTAGGCCCCCTGTAGGTCTAGGGTACCCCCCTAACCCCCCCTAATAAAGTTTTAACCCCTTGATCACCCCCTGTCACCAGTGTCGCTAAGCGATCATTTTTCTGATCGCTGTATTAGTGTCGCTGGTGACGCTAGTTAGGGACGTAAATATTTAGGTTCGCCGTCAGCGTTTTATAGCGCCAGGGACCCCCATATACTACCTAATAAATGTTTTAACCCCTTGATTGCCCCCTAGTTAACCCTTTCACCACTGATCACTGTATAACCGTTACGGGTGACGCTGGTTAGTTTGTTTATTTTTTATAGTGTCAGGGCACCCGCCGTTTATTACCGAATAAAGATTTAGCCCCCTGATCACCCGACGTTGATATGCGTCGCCCCAGGCAGCGTCAGATTAGCGCCAGTACCGCTAACACCCACGCACGCAGCATACGCCTCCCTTAGGGGTATAGTATCTGTACGGATCAATATCTGATCCGATCAGATCTATACTAGCGTCCCCAGCAGTTTAGGGTTCCCAAAAACACAGTGTTAGCGGGATCAGCCCAGATACCTGCTAGCACCTGCATTTTGCCCCTCCGCCCAGCTCGGCCCAGCCCACCCAAGTGCAGTATCGATCGATCACTGTCACTTACAAAACACTAAACGCATAACTGCAGCGTTCGCAGAGTCAGGCCTGATCCCTGCGATCGCTAACAGTTTTTTTGGTAGCATTTTGGTGAAATGGCAAGCACCAGCCCCAGGCAGCGTCAGGTTAGTCCCAGTACCGCTAACACCCACGCACCGTACACCTCCCTTAGTGGTATAGTATCTGAACGCATCAATATCTGATCCGATCAGATCTATACTAGCGTCCCCAGCAGTTTAGGGTTCCCAAAAACGCAGTGTTAGCGGGATCAACCCAGATACCTGCTAGCAACTGCGTTTTACCCCTCCGCCCAGCCCAGCCCACCCAAGTGCAGTATCGATCGATCACTGTCACTTACAAAACACTAAACGCATAACTGCAGCGTTCGCAGAGTCAGGCCTGATCCCTGCGATCGCTAACAGTTTTTTTTGTAGCGTTTTGGTGAACTGGCAAGCACCAGCCCCAGGCAGCGTCAGGTTAGTGCCAGTAGCGCTAACACCCACGCACGCACCGTACACCTCCCTTAGTGGTATAGTATCTGAACTGATCAATATCTGATCCGATCAGATCTATACTGGCGTCCCCAGCAGTTTAGGGTTCCCAAAAACGCAGTGTTAGCGGGATCAGCCCAGATACCTGCTAGCACCTGCGTTTTGCCCCTCCGCCCGGCCCAGCCCAGCCCACCCAAGTGCAGTATCGATCGATCACTGTCACTTACAAAACACTAAATGCATAACTGCAGCGTTCGCAGAGTCAGGCCTGATCCCTGCGATCGTTAACAGTTTTTTTGGTAGCGTTTTGGTGAACTGGCAAGCGCCAGCGGCCTAGTACACCCCGGTCGTAGTCAAACCAGCACTGCAGTAACACTTGGTGACGTGGCGAGTCCCATAAGTGCAGTTCAAGCTGGTGAGGTGGCAAGCACAAATAGTGTCCCGCTGCCACCAAGAAGACAAACACAGGCCCGTCGTGCCCATAGTGCCCTTCCTGCTGCATTCGCCAATCCTAATTGGGAACCCACCACTTCTGCAGCGCCCGTACTTCCCCCATTCACATCCCCAACCAAATGCAGTCGGCTGCATGAGAGGCATTTTTATGTCCTCCCGAGTACCCCTACCCAACGAACCCCCCCAAAAAAGATGTTGTGTCTGCAGCAAGCGCGGATATAGGCGTGACACCCGCTATTATTGTCCCTCCTGTCCTGACAATCCTGGTCTTTGCATTAGTGAATGTTTTGAACGCTACCATTCACTAGTTGAGTATTAGCGTAGGGTACAGCATTGCACAGACTAGGACACACTTTCACAGGGTCTCCCAAGATGCCATCGCATTTTGAGAGACCCGAACCTGGAACCGGTTACAGTTATAAAAGTTACAGTTACAAAAAAAGTGTAAAAAAAAAAAAAAAAAAACACAAACAAAAATATAAAATAAAAAATAATAGTTGTCGTTTTATTGTTCTCTCTCTATTCTCTCTCTCTCTATTCTCTCTATTGTTCTGCTCTTTTTTACTGTATTCTATTCTGCAATGTTTTATTGTTATTATGTTTTATCATGTTTGCTTTTCAGGTCTGCAATTTTTTATACTTTACCGTTTACTGTGCTTTATTGTTAACCATATTTTTGTCTTCAGGTACAGCATTCACGACTTTGAGTGGTTATACCAGAATGATGCTTGCAGGTTTAGGTATCATCTTGGTATCATTCTTTTCAGCCAGCGGTCGGCTTTCATGTAAAAGCAATCCTAGCGGCTAATTAGCCTGTAGACTGCTTTTACAAGCAGTGGGAGAGAATGCCCCCCCCCCACCGTCTTCCGTGTTTTTCTCTGGCTCTCCTGTCTCAACAGGGAACCTGAGAATGCAGCCGGTGATTCAGCCAGCTGACCATAGAGCTGATCAGAGACCAGAGTGGCTCCAAACATCTCTATGGCCTAAGAAACCGGAAGCTACGAGCATTTTATGACTTAGATTTCGCCGGATGTAAATAGCGCCATTGGGAAATTGGGAAAGCATTTTATCATACCGATCTTGGTGTGGTCAGATGCTTTGAGGGCAGAGGAGAAATCTAGGGTCTAATAGACCCCAATTTTTTCAAAAAAGAGTACCTGTCACTACCTATTGCTATCATAGGGGATATTTACATTCCCTGAGATAACAATAAAAATGATTAAAAAAAAAAAAAAAATGAAAGGAACAGTTTTAAAATAAGATAAAAAAGCAAAAAAATAATAAAGAAAAAAAAAAAAAAAAAAAAAGCACCCCTGTCCCCCCTGCTCTCGCGCTAAGGCGAACGCAAGCGTCAGTCTGGCGTCAAATGTAAACAGCAATTGCACCATGCATGTGAGGTATCACCGCGACGGTCAGATCGAGGGCAGTAATTTTAGCAGTAGACCTCCTCTGTAAATCTAAAGTGGTAACCTGTAAAGGCTTTTAAAGGCTTTTAAAAATGTATTTATTTTGTTGTCACTGCACGTTTGTGCGCAATTGTAAAGCATGTCATGTTTGGTATCCATGTACTCGGCCTAAGATCATCTTTTTTATTTCATCAAACATTTGGGCAATATAGTGTGTTTTAGTGCATTAAAATGTAAAAAAGTGTGTTTTTTCCCCAAAAAATGCGTTTGAAAAATCGCTGCGCAAATACTGTGTGAAAAAAAAAAATTAAACACCCACCATTTTAATCTGTAGGGCATTTGCTTTAAAAAAATATATAATGTGTGGGGGTTTAAAGTAATTTTCTTGCAAAAAAAAATAATTTTTTCATGTAATCAAAAAGTGTCAGAAAGGGCTTTGTCTTCAAGTGGTTAGAAGAGTGGGTGATGTGTGACATAAGCTTCTAAATGTTGTGCATAAAATGCCAGGACAGTTCAAACCCCTCCAAATGACCCCATTTTGGAAAGTAGACACCCCAAGCTATTTGCTGAGAGGCATGTCGAGTCCATGGAATATTTTATATTGTGACACAAGTTGCGGGAAAGAGACAAATTATTATTATTTTTTTTTTTTTTTGCACAAAGTTGTCACTAAATGATATATTGCTCAAACATGCCATGGGAATATGTGAAATTACACCCCAAAATACATTCTGTTGCTTCTCCTGAGTACGGGGATACCACATGTGTGAGACTTTTTGGGAGCCTAGCCACGTATGGGACCCCGAAAACCAAGCACCGCCTTCAGGCTTTCTAAGGGCGTAGTTTTTGATTTCACTCTTCACTGCCTATCACAGTCTCGGAGGCCATGGAATGCCCAGGTGGCACAAACCCCCCCCAAATGACCCCATTTTGGAAAGTAGACACCCCAAGCTATTTGCTGAGCGGTATAGTGAGTATTTTGCAGACCTCACTTTTTGTCACAAAGTTTTGAAAATTAAAAAAAGAAAAAAAAAATTTTTTTTTTTGTCTTTCTTCATTTTCAAAAACAAATGGGAGCTGCAAAATACTCACCATGCCTCTCAGCAAATAGCTTGGGGTGTCTACTTTCCAAAATGGGGTCATTTGGGGGGAGTTTGTGCCACCTGGGCATTCCATGGCCTCCGAAACTGTGATAGGCAGTGAAGAGTGAAATCAAAAATGTACACCCTTAGAAATCCTGAAGGCGGTGATTGGTTTTCGGGGTCCCGTACGCGGCTAGGCTCCTAAAAAGTCCCACACATGTGGTATCCCCGTACTCAAGAGAAGCAGCAGAATGTATTTTGGGGTTCAATTCCACATATGCCCATGACCTGTGTGAGCAATATATCATTTAGTGACAACTTTGTGCAAAAAAAAAAATAAATAAAAAATAAATTGTCACTTTCCCGCAACTTGTGTCAAAATATAAAATATTCCATGGACTCAACATGCCTCTCAGCAAATAGCTTGGGGTGTCTACTTTCCAAAATGGGGTCATTTGGGGGGGGGTTGTGCCATCTGGGCATTTTATGGCCTTCAAAACTGTGATAGGTAGTGAGGAGTAAAATCAAAAATGTACGCCCTTAGAAATCCTGAAGGCAGTGATTGGTTTTCGGGGCCCCGTATGCGGCTAGGCTCCCAAAAAGTCCCACACATGTGGTATCCCCATACTCAGGAGAAGCAGCTAAATGTATTTTGGGGTGCAATTCCACATATGCCCATGGCCTGTGTGAGCAATATATCATTTAGTGACAACCTTTTGTAATTTTTTTTTTTTTCATTATTCAATCACTTGGGACAAAAAAAATGAATATTCAATGGGCTCAACATGCCTCTCAGCAATTTCCTTGGGGTGTCTACTTTCCAAAATGGGGTCATTTGTGGGGGTTTTGTACTGCCCTGTCATTTTAGCACCTCAAGAAATGACATAGGCAGTCATAAATTAAAGACTGTGTAAATTCCAGAAAATGTACCCTAGTTTGTAGGCGCTATAACTTTTGCGCAAACCAATAAATATACACTTATTGACATTTTTTTTACCAAAGACATGTGGCCAAATACATTTTGGCCTAAATGTATGACTAAAATTGAGTTTATTGGATTTTTTTTAAAACAAAAAGTAGAAAATATCATTTTTTTTCAAAATTTTCGGTCTTTTTCCGTGTATAGCGCAAAAAATAAAAACGGCAGAGGTGATCAAATACCATCAAAAGAAAGCTCTATTTGTGGGAAGAAAAGGACGCAAATTTCGTTTGGTTACAGCATTGCATGACCGCGCAATTAGCAGTTAAAGCGACGCAGTGCCAAATTGTAAAAAGTGCTCTGGTCAGGAAGGGGGTAAATCCTTCCGGGGCTGAAGTGGTTAAGGCAGCTTAAATTAGGAGGAGAACAGAATGGGGCATCACCCAAAAAGGAGCAGGAGCTTCTTATGGGCAACAAACCACGATTGCAGCATGATTTATCATGCTACCTTAGCTACCATGCATGTTTAAATGCCATTAAAATTAATGACACCTAGACACGCGTGTTGCCACTATTGCAGGGACGGGGATGCTTGTGACACCATTTATCTAATATGGCCATATGAAGTCAAATGTTGGTCATGTTAGGTTAATGATGTCATGAACATTCCCGCCCCCTTGTGCACATCAGCTGCAGGGCGGCAAATCAGCCACACAACCCTGATGAGGACCTTTTTTGTGCTCTAAGCTTTCCTAATCCCTCCCACTACAGGACCCAGCGCCTGTGTTTCATCACATTCGGCTACCCATCACATTTTGCTACCCGCTGGAGTGCGCATGCGCGACGCTGCCATATGCGTTCCAACACTGTTGTAAGACACCACTTTGCCACAGGGCCCCTTGCGGGCTCGCTTCGCTCGGCATAATTATAATCTATCTCTATGTCCACTTGGATGGTGGGGCTTGAACCTGAACTCAGGGGTGTGGCCACAAAATTCTGCGCAAGCGCAGATCGCCACAGTGTTGGAACGCATATGTCGGCGTCGCGCATGCGCAGTCCAGCGGGTAGCCAAATGTGATGGGTCGCTATACGTGACGAAACACCTGCTCCACACACAAGTACATGTAGGAAGGTTAGTTTCCACACCGCAATTAAACTGCAGCATGCTGTATTTTTTTGCCTGTTCATCTGAACAATAATCAAAAATATTTTAGCTGCATCTGTATGCATAAAACATGTCTGCAAACTAAAGCTAAAGTGCACTAGTGGGTCCACGCCCCTTGGTATTTTTTTATAAGATGTACCACTTGGCAAAATACAACATCAGTCTGAATCATGAAGATTATTCTCAGATTAAACTTTGATGCGGACATTTTTTTTTTTTACTGATAACTGCTTAAAGACATAAAAATTGTCTGCTAGCAGCTAGACAAAAACAAGTCTTGTAAGTAGCATATTTATTAGCAGAGGTAATCTCATGGCGTGCATTGTCTTGGCTTGTTTCCTCTCAGGTCCTGCTGTGTGTGGACAGAAAACTGCCTCGTTCAGACCTGGCTGGAGGGACTGGAGATTTCAGATGGGGTGGGGCCTGTTCAGTTTTATGAAAATATTACACACAAGGAGCATCGGTCAAAGCCAGATCAGCCCGAAGAAAGCCAAAATTCTGAACATGGAGAAAACAAAGTGCGATGAAGGATAATTTGCAGGTTAAAGGGCTGTGAGGGGATGGAATATTCATGGAATCAGAAATACATGAGCATGTTAGCAGGTTGTGCTGCAAGCCATCATTTTATAACACAATAGAGAAGGATGCTGAACAAGGTTAATGAATGGCGGAGCAAGGAATAACCCTAAACAACACTGGCACAGAGAGTCTGCTGATTAGAGTCTTTGCAGTGCTGGGTTCTTGCATTCAGTTATCTTCTGTACTCCTCCATCTGCATGGAGTATGTTTCTCCTAGTGTTTGTTTTGGATTCCTTTTGCTGCTGTACCCTAGAGGCCTCTGACCACTTTCCCTGGAATTAAATGTAAGTGACTGTGATGGGGTTGATCAAGTGCAAGCTCCTCTGGGCAGAGATTGATCTGATATAGCATTATGTTCTCTGTACAACACTGCAATGTGGGCTTATCTCACACTGGCAGTTGTAACCAAGCCTGGGCATGGTTCACCCCTTGGTGTGGTTTGTGCAGTGTTAGTGCTCCAAACCATGTCCTGGACCACTTGTAAGAGGAGGTCCCATGCACAGTTCACTTGTGGTCTGGTTCGGTTTGCTTCAGTGTGAGTACAAACCAAGCATAGAACTCTCCATAGATTACAGAGCACAAAAGCAGGGATCACTGTTGGCCTGATTGGCAGAGGTGATAACGTAAGTCTGAACTGGAACACTTGCTTATAGCCCATTGTGAGTGCAGGCAATATGGGGGGGGAGGGGGGCCAATCTAACTCGGACATGGTTCAGGTTAAAATTGACCAGTGTGAGTGTACCCTAAATTATATTATTATACAGGATTTATATAGCGCCAATAGTTTATGTAGTGCTTTACAACTTGAGGGTAGACAGTACAAATACAATACACTTTAATACAGTAGGAATCAGCGGGCCCTTCTCCTTAGAGCTTACAATCTAAGAGGGAAGGTCAAGAGATACAAGAGGTAATAACTGTGGGTGATGTGCTGATTGAGAAGATAAATGTACAGTTGTTAGGTGGGGGCCAGATAGGCTTCTCTGAAGAGATGAGTTTTCAGGGAAAGTGGATAAAGTAGGAGAAAATTGGATGGATTGGGGTAGAGCATTCCAGAGGATGGGAGAGACTCTGGAGAAGTCCTGAAGGCGAGCATGGGATGAAGTGACAAGCAAGTTTGAGAGCAGGAGGTCTTGGTAGGAGCGAAGAGAAGGTTGGTATTTTGTGACTAGGTTAGAGATGTAGCTGGGGGCCAGGTTGTGGATGGCTTTGTAAGTTATAGTTAGTATCTTGAATTTAATTCGGTGACTGAGTGGCAGCCAATGGAGGGATTGGCAGAGGGGTGTAGCAGACGCTGAGTGGTTTGTGAGGTGGATGAGCCTGGCAGCAGAGTTCATGATGGACTGAAGGGGGGATAGCCTATTTAGAGGTAAACCAATGAGGAGGGAGTTGCAGTAGTCGAGGCGGGAGATGACCAGGGAGTGGATTAGAAGCTTTGTGGCGACATTGGTTAGGAAGGGGCGTATCTTGGAGATGTTGCGGAAATTGAGGCGGCAAGTTTTGGATAGTTTCACCTCTATGGAATGGCAGGTGTAAATGAACTTGTCTGTTTATACACACCTACCTCCAATCTGATCCCCTAAAAAAAAAAAAAACAGAAGGGGGATCTGTCCCCTTCCATCGGATTGGAGGGCTCATAGAGCAGAGCGGGCTGCATATGCAGAGTGGACAAGGACCTGCCATCCGCCTGCTCAACTCATTGTGGCCCACAACTGGTTACCAAGTCGCTTAAGTAGCCCTCGCTCTTCAAAAGGTTGGGCACCCCTGATCTATGGCCAGTTTAAGTTCCCAGTACCTGAAAACATGTTAGCAAATCCAGATACACTCCATTGCATAGTGCTCTAAGTCTAACAGTAGTGACCTTCACCCTGTTCTGATTTGCTTTTACTGAACACATATTCAACATCTTGGATTTGTACAGCTTAACATTACAGTTGCAGCACCAAACATGCTGATCAGGCAGGCTTTTGTTTGGAAAGGAATCAGATTAGCTCACACAAGCACACATTTGAGGCCTCCATAATTAGGCCCTCTGTAGGGCGAAACGCGTTGGAGCACGAGGTAGACAGATGGGTCTACACGGCATGAACTTTTTTTTTGTGAATTAAAGCTTGATTCACATTAACAATGTCATCGGTGTGCAGCCTGTTCATTTCTCCTTGACAATCAGTCTGGCAGAGTGGGGGTGTGCTCTCAGATGGGCACCTGACAGAGCCTGGAGGTACAAAGTGAGAGGGGAGCTTTGGAGCAGCTCCCCCCCCCCCCCTTTGAATGAATAGACTTCAAGTACCATCAGCCATTATGGCTGATGGCTTGTAGTTCTCAATGAACTGTGAGGGTGCTGGTGAGTGCTCTTGTAGTTCATTGATCTTCTTGCTGTCAAGTAACTGCCTACTTGTATTGAAGGTACAGGCAAACAGCTATCCTGAGAGTCTGCAGGAGCCTGGCATTGCACCCACAATCTGCTGATTGCAGGTGCAGAGCTTTGCAGGCGTCTTAGAAGAAAAAAAATATATATACTTTTTTTTTACCAGCATTTTTTTTAAGGTGAACTTCAAACTTTCAAATTTGGAATGCATGTAATTTCATTTTTCCATCCTAATCCTTTGAATTTTCTTGTCACTATGGTTGAAAATAAACAACTTTTTCATCCCACTAACGATTACAGGATCAAACGTTCCTAAAGCAAAACTTTCATTTGAAAAATCGACTAGTGTATACTTAGCTTTAAACCCACCCCCTCCCTCCATCCTAAATAGGATGTCATTGTATGCTGTCCTGCAGTACCTTACCTAGCATACACAATGCACCATAAATGTTCTCTTTGTATCAGTTGCCTGAGTCACAGGAATGGACCATTGCCATGATCAGGCAGAAGATGTCATACTGACCCGTCCAATGTATAGAACTGGCTTTATTTAAGCTGGCGCACAGCTGGAGCAGGCAGACTCCTCAGGGTGTGTGTGGTTCTCTGTCCTTGGATCACATTTCTTGACTTTCCATCCTGACAACAAAGCTCTCCTGCAGCTCAGCCCATCAGTGCCCTGTGGAGACTGTATGATTAGATATATTTATACGCTTCCTCTTTCTGGTGGTTGGGACATGATTGCTTTTGGGAAGTTTGGCTACAATTATATAACTGTAAAACATTTTTTGCCAGCCTTGAAATGTTAAAGTGTAACTTCACTTTTATTGAGAAAAAAACATTCCCCTCTGGGTGATCTATGTAAATTGCAAGGATTATAACAAACTTCATTGCAGATTCCTACCTTTTCTTATTCTGAAGAAATCCCTCTGTGTTTGTCTGAGCCTCTGTTCTGAGTGAATCTAATGGGAGTGGTTTCATAATTAATTGTCAGGTGTGCAGCTGCAGGGCTCTAATGAGGAAATCTGCTGGGCCTGCATCCCTTCAGACGTGCTCCTATTGAAAGTATCTCACCAAAAATGACATTTTTGTTCCAGGGGATGCCTGAAATATGACTTGCATCTTAGGCACACTGGGAAAATTGGTGAGCCAATCACACAAGCAGGAAATTATGTTTCTGGGGTGTGGTCAGTACACACAGAACAACTCCAGGTAGCCATGTTGTATTCTCAGAAAATTACAGTGGCTGCAGATTTAAAAAGGAAATGTAATTTTTAATAACATTCAACTACAATATGATTAGTGTCACAATTATATGCGCTATATTATTTTTTAATTTTTTTTCCCCCCACGAAAGTGGAGTTACCCTTTCTGTATATATGGATAGAGGCAGTATTTTAAATATGGGCCATGTTCATCCAATGATGGTAGACATTGGAAGTTCGTTATAGAATTGTTTAACCACTTCAGCCCCCGAAGATTTGGCTGCTGAATGACCGGGCCATTTTTTGCGATTCGGCACTGCGTCGCTTTAACTGACAATTGCACGGTCGTGCGACGTTGTACCCGAACAAAATTGACGTCCTTTTTTTCCCCACAAATAGAGCTTTCTTTTGGTGGTATTTGATCGCCTCTGTGGTTTTTATTTTTTGCACTATAAATAAAAAAAAGCAACAATTTTGAAAAAATTGCAATTTTTTTTACTTTTTGCTATAATAAATATCCCCAAAAATATTAAAAACATTTTTTTTTCCTCAGTTTAGGCCAATATGTATTCTTCTACATTTTTATCAGGTTTTTATCAGGACTGCGACATTATGGCGGACACATCGGACACTTTTTATACATTTTTGGGACTATTGGCATTTATACAGCGATCAGTGCTATAAAAATGCACCGATTATTGTAAAAATGTCACTGGCAGGGAAGGGGTTAAATAACACTAGGGGGCGATCAAGGCGTTAACTGTGTTCCCTGTTTCTGTTACTAACTGTAGGGGTAGGGGACTGACCTAGAGGAAGTGACAGATCGTGGTTCCCAGCTAATAGGAAGTCACGATCTGTCACGCCTCTCAGAACAGAACAGGGATTTGTGTGTTTACACACACTCGTTCCTGTTCTGCCTTTCGTGCCCACGAACATCGCGACCGTTGGCCACGAGCATGGCCACCCTGCTGTGCAGCAGGCGCACGACTGCTATCCCAATCCCGCGAGCCAACATAAAGCTACAACGGCTTGCAGGATCGTGCCGACCTGCTGCAGTAAAATGACGGTGGCTGGTCGGCACGCAGTTAAAGAGTGACTCTATTCAATTATGTTTTTCTGATGCTGGGAAGTTTTTTTGTATTCCAGGGATTCAAATGCTGAGCTCCAAGGTCTCCTCCCTGTCCCCTGTTGGCATATATTTTAGGTATCCATTTTGGGTGGAATGAACAGAGTGATGCAAGCACAATGCTTGCGCCACTCTTCTAAACATAAAATGGAGCAGATACTGCTCCTAATTAACAATAATTTGCCTTTTTGTTAACTAAGAGTAGAACTACATAATTAATCATTAAAAAAATGTGATCTTGATTCAATCCCCTGATCTTAATCCAGCATTTCTATAATTCATGTAACAAGTGCAGAGCAAGTTCCCTGCTCGCAGCTGTCAAAAAAATAAAAAAATCAGCCAGCAATGTTTATCAACAAAGCGCTGAAAGAGAGATAAAAAGACTAAGCCTTTTTCTGACACTTGTTACTTACAAGTTAAAAATCAGTATTTTTTGGTAGAAAAATTACTTGGAGCCCGCAAACATTATATATATATATATATATATATATATATATATATATATATATATATATATATTTTAGCAGAGACCCTAGAGAAAAAAATGGCAGTTGTTACAACATTTTATGTCACTGTATTTGCACAGCAGTCTTTCAAACGCAATTTTTTTGGGGAAAAAATACACTTTAATAAATTTACAAAAAACTAACTAAACAGTAAAGTTAGACCAATTTTTTTGTATAATGTGAGAGATGATGTTACACCGAGAATCATGATCTTTATTCTAAGTAAAAAAATTGTGATTCTCATTTTATCCAGAATCATGCAGCTTTAAGAGAAATCATTTCTGAGTCCATGACAGATACAGTATAGCACAGGAGAGCTGGAGCTGCATGCACTAAAATTTCCGCCCGCCCCCGACCACCCGCTAAGCTCAGAGCAGGAGGGAGAGGAGGGTTATTAACCCCGCAGGCTCTGTTCATGATCAACTGAGATCAACTGCTCCGTGTCATCGAGAGCAGTGATCGCTGTCATGTCCTAGGTAGCCCATCCCCCCCACAGTTAGACTCACTCCCTAGGACACACTTAACCCCTTGATCGTCCCCTAGCGCTTAACCCCTTCCCTGCCAGTGTCATTTATACAGTAATCAGTGTATTTTTATAGCACTGATCGCTGTATAAATGGCACTGGTCCCAAAATAGTGTCAAAAGTGTCTGATGTCTCCGCCATAATGTCGCAGTCAAGATAAAAATCGCAGATCGCCTCCATTACTAATAAAAAAAAATGTAATAATAAAAATGCCATAAATCTATCCCCTATTTTGTAGACGCTATAACTTTTGCGCAAACCAATCAATATACGATTATTGCAATTTTTTTAAACAAAAATATGTAGAAGAATACATATCGGCCTAGACTGAGGAACAAATGTGTTTTTTATATATTTTTTGGGGACATTTATTGTAGCAAAAAGTAAAAAATATTGCATTTTTTTTCAAAATTGTCGCTCTTTTTTTGTTTATAGTGCAAAAAATAAAAAAGCGCAGAGGTGATCAAATACCACCAAAAGAAATCTCTATTTGTGGGGAAAAAAGGACATCAATTTTGTGTGGGTGCAATTGTCAGTTAAAGCGACGCAGTGCCGAATCGCAAAAAGTGCTCTGGTCAGGAAGGGGGTAAATTCTTCTGGGGGCTGAAATGGTTAATTAGGTGCAAAGGTGTCTCTTGTGAAAGAGACAAGAGGGTGGATAACTGGATTTCTGGGGACAGACAGGCTTTGGCTTTTGTTCACTAATTTTGCTTTGATGAGTTGTTTTTACCCTGAATAGTCCATATATGTGGCAGTGGTTTACATAAACATTTGGACAATGGAAAGGGTTGCTTAAATTCAACTGCAGGCCTACTAGACGGGATCTAATCATTAAAAACATGAGACTCTGTCATGACATGATGCCTCCACAATATTCATGGAAGACAGACTATGTGACGTAGGCTGCCAAACCTAAAGAGTGACTCCGCTTTTCTTGAAGAAAAAAGAATCCTCTCTGGGTGGTCAATGTGCACTGTAAGGATTTTAACAAATAGTGTTTCAGATCTCCTACCTGATGCTGCTCTGAAGAAAAAGGCTCCTTATTCCAATTTTTGCACTCTCAGCTACTAACTACAACAACTAACAAGGAAAAGGCTGAGTCTGCATCGCTTTAAAAATAATTATTTTTGATGAGATACTCTCTCAAAAGGTGACATATTTGTTGCAGGGGATGCCTAAAATTTTACTTGTACCTTAGTGCAGACTTCTGGGAAAATCAGTGAGCCAATCACACTGACAAGAAATTACATTTCTGTATAGCATCTGTCTGCAGAACACCTTCAGGTTGCTATATTATATTAAATTTTACATGAAATTCCAGCGCTGCACATTGAAAATGAAAGGTAATTTTTTAATAACATTCAATTACAATTTGGCTTGTGTAGCAATTGCATATTCAGTATTATTATTTTGTTTATTTGCTTTTTTTCCCCCCACAAAAGTGGAGTTGCTCTGTAAGCACACGGCCATCAGTTTTAAAATCCATACTAGTGGAGCAATAAGATGATAGTGTAATTTTGATATATTTCGTATTAATGATATGTGTGCTTTTGACAGTATCAGTAGTGCCGATGTGTGCTCTGTTGTTTACTCAGCACCATTATCAGTAGTGGTTCGTGTGCAGTGGTATCCCTCAGTATCGTGTGGGGTCATTCTAAAATTAGAGCCCTTACACATCGAAAATGGCTCCAACTCCATCTTTACCCATAGGTTGGTTTTTACAGACCTCCATTCCAGGACATTCTTCATACCCGATCTCAGCACATCAGTACACACAGCAATTCAGCCAAATAGATCATAAATAGTTATTTATTGAGGGTGTTTGAAATGCCCACTTGTCATTACCATTTACAATGATCTGTCCATCACACAACTTATAGACTACAATATTCTGACTATAATTCTTGGTGTCAGCAGTTCTCCAGAGCAGATCTAGGACCTTATAAAATAAAACAATCTTCTATATCAGCAGATTATTTTCATAAAAATTTCCAATTTTCACAGTAATATGTCCTCATTGTACCTGTTGTGGTATCTTCTGTTATACATGAGTTACATAAATTTAGTAATCTGGTTTATGGAAGGTTTCATGCAAATGGCTGTTAAGATGCTGTCCTTACAATGACTGAATTGGACAGCTCTCAGAATACCTGGAGCAGCACCCCTTCTCCCCCACCCCACAAATTGCATGGAGTCCATTGAACATTCTGAATGCCAGCTTCACAGTGTGCTTTGTCTGTTTAACTGTGCATAGTGTACGGCCTCTCAGAAAGAGCATGTACTATTGCACTGCTCGCTATAAAACCAGTCATAAAGTTGGGTTTTTCATGATAGATCAGTGCCACCAGCTATAGCCAGCAACATTGATCACAGTATTCTTACAGCTGCGAAGGCTCCCCACTTTCAGAATACAATATACCACAGTGGGAAGGATAAGCACATCGAGTGTGTGAATGGGGGAATGGTATCTTTTTTTGGTTCAACCCATGAAGACAGTTCAACCCGCCGAAGACAGCCAAGTGCTCCACCTTCCATGGTCACTACACCCTTGCCTTGCACAGCGTTATATACAATTATGTGTTTTATTCTTGCAGAATAATATTTAGGTGGAACGGGATTGGTGGTATAGTGGTGAGCATAGCTCTCTTCCAATCAGCTGATTTTGGTTCGATTCCCAGCCAACGATTGGGTGTAATGGAATTTTCTGGCAGTACTTGGTGCTATGCTGATTTGTCCTCCTCAGAAGCCATGGGAGTCTAATCTTTCCACACAATGTGCCAGTTTGGTTGGAGTTATTTATAGAGGCTGCACACTTATAACATTAAGGATAGTGATCCAATTCGCTGCTTAAAGGTCAACTCCACCTTTTAAAGCATTCATAAAACGTTCAGATGGTTCATTCTATACAGTCTGATTGAACAGCATTCCACTGCTCACTTCTCATACAGATATTTCAGGAATCAATCAACTTCTAGGTTATCTTGTTAAGGAAACAATCACCTTGTCCATTTTGTGTAATGACAGGTACACTTACCAGTTTTGGTTTATTGGCCTATGAATTATTTCACACACGCAGATCAGTGAGTGAATGTTCCTTGATCATTGAATGTTTTTTTCTGCAAACCAAAGATCTATATTAACAGAAAACTTCACTTTTAAAGATAGAATTGTTTTTTGTTTTTTTTTCGATACAAACAACAGAGGATACAAAAATAGCATATTAGAGAGTACAAGCAACTGAATGAATTCTGCACAGCTAGTTGTGTCCATTGCAGTCTGGTCCTCTGAGATATTTACATTGAGGTCTTGCTCAGTGGGTTAGATTGGCGGGCGTGCGTGCAGCTCCTGTGCCCTCCATGCTCATAACGGCTGGCACACACACGGGCTCCTGACATGCTCAGGTGCTGGGATTATTGGATCTGGATTGATTCATGCTCAATATGCATCTCTGGCTGTAGAGCGGATTGTAGAGGTTCTACGGCCTAAATGACAAGAAAGATTAATTAGGAAAACTACTTTTGTTATACTGGATGGTGATAAGTGGCAAAGCTTTGTGTCAGTGGTAACAATCATTCTTCATTTTGCACTGATAAAAGGTGATATTTGATTACTGCACAGTTTGTGACTGCTCTGGGGGCAACTGCAGTAAGTCAAAGGCAGTACCCTGCTGGACCTCAGTTGTGCACAAGTTGGACAAAACCAGGTCCTTCTTGGACCTCGCCCAAGTAATACAAGGCCAGGTCCACGTTGGATCTCAACTGCACATGGGTAAGGTAAAGCCAGCTCTCCACTGGACCTCAACTATGCTCAAGTAAGACAAACCAGGTCCTTCTTGGACCTCGCATAGGTAAGACCAGGCCAGGTTCATGCTGGATCTCTGCTGTACACAGATAAGACAAAACCAGGTTCTTCCTGGACCTTACACACATTTAAGACAGAAATATCCACACTGGATCTCAGCATTGCACAGGTAAGACACAAGAGTGTGTTGATTGTACAATGTTACAGCAGTATTAGAAAACTCACAGTACTGGGATATCCTCTGATCACTATGCCAAAATGCATTCCAACAGAATATCTTTTCATACATAGTTTATTTTCCCTTTTGGCAGCATTTTCACCTAATAATCTGTGATCTCTCCAGCAAAATAGCTATTTGTGCACATATACAATTTATTTTGTCTTTTGTTTTATCCTGAGAGAGTTGGCGAAGGAGATTGTGAAGTCATATATGTAAAGATGAATATTCTTGGAGGAAATCTGCTTTTGTTTGGATTGGTTCTAGAGGGATAGAAATGCTTGAAATAAAAATCCTAAAAAAAAGCAGATCTGATCTTTTGGCCCCAGCATTCATCATTATTGGCACTGATAAAGTTTTATTAGTAATTCCTGCAGTGAGGCAGTTGTGCTATAGTGGGGCTGTGGTGGAATATATATGACGTTCTCCCTGTATGCCATTTTTCGTGAATTATGCCACTGTGTAATAAATTAATATTTTTAGGTTTTAGACTATATATAGTTGTTTCATCTAAAACTCATTTTTAAATTCTTGGGTAATTTGTTAAACTGAAACTTCCACTTCTAAAGCTGTCTGATGTGTTTCCAAAAATCCATAAAACTTCTTTGAAATGTTCTTTTTTCTGTGTCGTATAACTTTATGGGGCTTTTGATATCCAGTCTACATTGTGTATATGGAGGGTGGTAATTGAGTGTGTCAAATCTTCAGAGAAAGAGAATTATATTTCTCTGTAAAGGACTCTTCATAGATCTAACATATAGAGCCAAAAGACAAACTAATTTTTCCTCATTTATATTTTTTTAGGAATCAGATTTGGCTTATAAAAAAATCTGAACAATTAAAAGGACATGTTTCTTGACTCTGTTAAAACGTAACTAACAGTTTTATTACACAATTATTCTGCTAATAGATGAATTTTCCACTTTCTTTGATACAGTGACCACACGGTTTGTTGGGCAGGGAAATTGGCAACAAGTAGTCTTAGATGGACATGTTTTAATTGAATTTAAAGTTTAGGTAATCTGGTTCCTCCCTCCCCCTAATCAGACACTCACCTCTGTCCCACGGTCCAGCGATGCGGCATACGAAGCCCTGCTCTTCTATGCGGCGCAGGCATTCTAACTGGGCGCCCGGCTGAGGCTTCACAGCCGGTCACGCACTGTGCATGCGCGAGCCACGCTGCACGCTATGAATGGCTGGGCAATCTTCTGGGACCTGTGACATGTCCCAGAAGATTGGAGGGAGGGAGAAGAGGTGATCTTCATCAGGCGACAGGTGAGGAAGTGGGAGCTGGGTGCCTCTTAAAACTGGGTATCCGCTCCCCCCAAAAGAAAATAACATGCCAAATGTGGCATGTAAGGGGGTCACCAGCACCTAAAGCGGAAGTTCCATTTTTGGGTGGAACTCCGGTTTAAGACCGTCCACATTACTTTTACTGTTGGCGGGCAGCACTGGCAAGCTCCATAACATATAACTATGTTGTTTTGCACATGCGCACCTCCTGGGGCGTACAGCGCGCCGTTCCCATAACCGTTGTGTCCACCGTACACAGTGTAATATAGTTCCCCGTACGCTTTGGGGAGACAAGGGATCACATAATCACAATGTGTACACAACTGTTATGAATGAGTCCCATTCATAATAGCTATGCTTTCTTTGGAGGGGCTGTGATTGGCCCACAGCTATCATATAGTACCTGGGCCACTCACAGCATGTCAACAGAAAGCAAGCGGTCACAAATTGAACCCATTCCTGACAGTTAAAAAAAATTGCTGTTACAGTGTTTAGCACAATCACAGCAATCAAAGTGTAACCCCACACCCCCAGGTAGTACAGTGTCACTACAGTGACACTGAATTACTCTGATGAAAGTATGTAACCAGGAAAGAAAGGAAAAAATGTTTTAAAAATTGAATTTTATGTTATTTATTTAATTTACATACTGTCACCAGTCAGGATTCCCGATCACTGCCACACTAGTCATATGATGACGCTGTACTGCACTGGTAAGTATGTAAAAAAAAATTACAAATATTATCTAATTTCTTCATTTTCCAAAAAAATTGTGACAAACTCCCTGCTAAAAAAAATTGTCATGCCTCTTATGTAATACCTTGGATCTACTTTCAAAAAAAGGGGTCATTTGGAGGCTACTGATCAAGTTTTTAAATATATATATACTATATTTTGTAGACTCTTTAATACAAACCAATTATTATACACTTATTGGGATTTTTTATTTTTTTTTTACCAAATACATGTAGCAGAATACACTCTGGCCAAACTTTATGAAGGAATTTGATTTTATCGAATATGTTTTATAACAGAAAGTAGACAATATCATTTTGGTGTTTTTTTTTTTTTTTTAAATCTTAAAAATATTAAAAAAGAACAGTGGCGATCAAATATCACCGAAAGAAAGATCTATATGTATGAAAAAAATTAACTTCTATACAGCATTGCATGACTGTGCAATTGCCAGGTAAAGTAGCGCAGTGCTGCATAGCAAAAAATGTCCTGGTCATGAAGGGGGTAAAACCTTCCGAAGGTCAAGTGGTTAATTTAGACTCAGAGATGACAACACTGGGTTTCTGGAATTTTCTGTAAAATGCAGGCTGATTGTGGTTGGTGGGAGGGGCCGGTAGGGGGCTGTACATAACTTCCTGAACACATCACACCACCCTGCCTCAGTACTCCTCTCAAGATACCTCAGCCCTGATGCAAGAAGTGGGAGCAGTTATACAAATATTAAAACAATGCCTTGATGGGCGGGTGTCAGTCTGGAAAGTGGGTGTTCCTAGGCAAGCTGTATCCATATGCAGACTGCCCTGGGTAATGTCCACATGTGATGCGGATGATTAGCATTATGACTCCATGATTGAAAAGAATGGAAATGCAAGAATAAAAGGATTTTTTACTGTAAACTAAGAGCTCATGTCACACTAACATGAGAATCAACCATTCATCTGGAAGTGGCAGAACCCCCCCCTTCCGGGATTACACTACCAAATCACTACTGAGAAGATTCAGACGCATTTTTTTTGCCAGGAATGCTGTAGAATGGACTGTCAGACATTGTCTTTGGTGGTCACTGAGAATCTCTTTTAAGAACCACTGTGAGCAACTGGTGGTTCTCTGAGCTTTTTTTGGGAAAGGAAAATCACAATAATACTCTTTATAAAGTAGAAACTGGTGTAAGCACCCTCTTTATAAATGACTGTGATGTGAGCTGAATACGTGTCACCTTGTGCTGGCAGGGAATTCCTTCCAATGTCTGTCACCTCCTGGCTGGAAGGCTCGACTCCTTCCACTATTATCTGTGTCACATGTAGGCTGTTCCTCTCTCTCACGCAAGTGAACAGAATATTGTCCTCCATAAGATCTGCTCACTGCTGAAATTCCCTAAGACACAGATGATGGTCAATATTTTCCTCTAAGCTGGGGGGGGGGGGGGGTCATATAATGAGCATCTGCCTCTAAATATCCACAGTCTGCCGTGGCAGGCACATTGTGCAGAAGGTGAATACTCATGAAATTTTGTGCACACAATAACTGGTGGCTCTTAGCACTCCCTGTATAATGTAGTTAGTATAATATTTCAGAGTTCTTTTTTCTTATTGGGTCTAGGTGGAGTGGTTATCTATTCTGACTGAGGAAGTGGAGCCAAGACATTGAGAGATGTAACTGGTACCAGCAGGACTGGAATGTGACTGAGTCTCCTGGTGTGAGGAGGGGGGGGGATACCTATTCTCTTCCTCTGACAGACCCAGGGATATTCCTCTATTACAGGAGCATTTTGTCTCTAATTTCTACCAGGGTGACAGTGATGATCCATCTAATTACTCTGGGGATGAACCCCATTCATTACATATCATGTTTCCCACGTCACTCGGCACACTATCTGTATTGCTTTCTGGAGATTTTACTATAATTGAGATAAATAATAACTCGTCGGCCAAAGGAGGGGCCGTCATAAGCTAGAGGAGTAAGTGATGAAGATTGTGTGCACACTAAACTCAATACTTTCCGAACAGAAAGGGAAGGAGCCCTGTTAAAGTGTTTGTTAAGTGAATTATTTTACTGTTCCAATTCAGTCTGTTATATAACAGTAAGCTCCGCAGTGGGTGTCATTTATAAAAAAATTTGCTGTATAATACCTTTTTTCAAATTGCCATTCGGCACTCAGGTGACTGCCCGCTGTTCTCCTCTTCCGATGTGATAGATGCAGGGGGAGGTGCTGGGAAACCCCCGCTGACGTCAGCCGAGGAGAGGAGGAGACTGGCGGTCAGTCAGGTGAGTGCCGAATGGCACTCTGAAAAAGAGCTATTATACAGCATATTTTTTATAAATGACATTCACTGCAGAGCTTACTGTTATATAACAGACGGAACTATAGAAGGAAAACACTGTTCTTTTTAGAGCAGGAAGGGAGGATCAGGGAGCTGACAGGCAAGAGAGGGAGGGGGGAGGAGGACACAGGCGAAGAAGAGCAGGCTGTGGATGACGGAGGCATGTAAACTGACCACAGTGTCAGGGCTCAGCAGCCATGATACAACATGCTCATTTTACAGAGGGGAGGACAGAAACTGGCAGGATCAGCCAGGTTTTTTTAGGTGTTGCAGGGGGCCAAATGACACACCACAAGCACTGTGCTGTACAACAGGCTTTAAAGGGGCAGGATCCAATTATTATTTTTTTTTTAACTTTAACTTTTGAGGCCTGCAGTATAAGATTTGTTTTAAAATAAAATGTGGTCGCTATTAACCACTTGACCTCCAGAAGGTTTTACCCCCTTCCACGAGCAGAGCATCTTTTGCTATTCAGCACTGTGCTAATTTAACCGGTTCCCGACCAGCGCACACCAATGTACGTCGGCAGAATGGCAAGGCTGGGCAAATGAGCGTACCCGTACGTCCCTTTGAATTTGCCGCCGTGTCATTGCGTGCGCGCCGCCGGCCGGGAGCTCCGTGAGTCGGGTTGCGGGTCCCGCGGACTCGATCGCCGCGGGGATATCCGCGATCGCCTCACGGAGACGAATGGGGAGATGCTAATGTAAACAAGCATCTCCCCGTTCTGCCTAGTTACAGTGTCACTGATCTCTGCTTCCTGTGATCGGGAGAAGAGATCAGAGAAGTGTCACACGTAGCCACGCCCCCCCCCCACAGTTAGTAACACTCCCCAGGACATGCTTAACCCCTCCCCGCCCCCTAGTGGTTAACCCCTTCACTGCCAGTGTCATTTACACAGGAATCAGTGCATTTGTATAGCACTGATTGCTGAATAAATGACAATGGTCCCAAAAATGTCCGATGTGTCCGCCATAATGTCGCAGTCACGATAAAAATCACTGATCGCCGCCATTACTAGTAAAAAAAAAAAAAATGAATACTAAAAATGCCATAAAACTATCCCCTATTTTATAAACGCTATAACTTTTCCGCAAACTAATCAATAAACGCCTATTGCGATTTTTTTTTTACAAAAATAGGTAGAAGAATACCTAAACTGAGGGGAAAAAATTTTTTTTAATATTTTTTGGGCATATTTATTATAGCAAAAAGTAAAAAATGCGTTTTTTTCAAAATTGTCGCTATTTTTTTGTTTATAGCGTAAAAAATAAAAACCGCAGAGGTGATCAAATACCACCAAAAGAAAGCTCTATTTGTGGGAAAAAAAAGGATGTGAATTTTGTTTGGGAGCCACGTAGCACGACCACGCAATTGTCAAGTAAAGCGACGCAGTGCTGAATCGCAAAAAACGCACTGGTCAGGAAGGGGGTAAATTCTTCAGAGGCTGAAGTGGTTAACTAAATTAAATTTATATAATTTTTTACACACAAATAGAGCTTTTGTTTGGTGGTGTTTGATCACCACTGAGTTTTTTTTATCTTTTGTGATATAAATGGAAAAAAAAAAAAACATTTAAAAAAACAAACAAAATTTTTTGTACATTAAAAAACATATCCAATAAAATTAAACTTAAGGCCCAAATGTATTCTGCTACATGTCTCATTTCTTGAGCCCCTTAAAATGGCAAGACAGCACAAATTCCTCTGCCGCTGTAAATACAGGAAGTAGACACCCCTATTCCAGTGATCTCCACTTGCTTCCGGGGTCCGTGCTGAACAGCTGCTCTCCTGCATTCTAAACACAGAAGGTCGGCCACTCAGCTCAGGCGCCATTCAAATCATTCTCTGTGTGGTGCCTGTGCTGAGTGGCTGACCTCTATAAAGTGACAGTTCACCTCAATGACCAATGGGGAAGGAGCAAGGCCACAATTTAGCCCTATTTAGTGATTTCAGCAGCACCCCAAGATTTTCAGTAAGTTCAGACCAATTCTTTTTTTTTTTTATCAAATGTCCCCACAGCCATTCTGCCCCATGGTAGAATATCTGTACAATGTTTGTCAGGATCAGTGAGTGGCAGAGAAAATTGATGCATAGTTTGCAGAACGTTACAGTGATTCTAAATTACATGTGTCCAGAAAAAGTGCCCAATATAAACAGACTACAGTATGATGCAGGGAGGAGGGCGAGGCTGCAGCAAGGCACTGGTTATAGATTTCTCCTATAAAAGGATTAACCCCTCTTTATGACCAATGCCTTCCTGAACTAAATTGTATTTTTATATATTAATACATTTCTAAATGAGGACCATGATTTTGGTATGCAGCAACTTACCTGAGCTGTTGCCGATGGTTCAGTGACAGGTGCCAGCTGAACGTACTGGACCTGGATGTCATTGGCCTGTAGCGGGGAGCCATTAACTACACCAGATGTTGGGTCAGAGGTGACGGCGATGAGTTGTGCTCCTTGGAGAACCTGGAGATAGAGGAAGACTACGGTCAAACATGTTCAGCACTGTAGATCATCATTTTCAGGGTTGTGGCAGTTATTATGAATGCCCAGCTCTAACTTATATGACCATAGGTTCCAGCAGTGAAGAGGTAAAAGTAGAATTCAGGCCTGACTCCAGAAAACCATTGTATACTCAATGCCAGCCAAAAAGGCATACCACAGTAATGATTACAGGGGTGGAATTCCGGAGCAGACAACCGCTGTGCTTTCTGAAATGGCCAGGAAATATTGATTGGCATGTGTATACAGAGCGGCAGAAATTGGAAGCCAAAACCTAACTCTTGCAGTGCCAGTCTGCTATCTGCAGCCAGAGGGCATTGCTCTTCAGTATAAGCTGAACCCATTAAAATCAAAGCAAAATAACACGAGGGCCATGGCAGATGGGATACAAGCTATTATGCAGACAACTAACTGACTATACGGATGCTGTACTTGGGTCCTGGGCAGTTATGAAATTTAGTAAAGCATTCGCAGACAAAAATCAGCGTAGAATACAATTAATAAGGACATTCATTGGAATCAGACACCAAACCAGGGGTCTCCAGACTTTCCAAATAAAGGGCCAGTTTACTGTCCTTCAGACTTTGGGGAGGGGCTGGATTGTGGCTAGTGGGGGTACAAAATGTCCCACCATCAGTGAGAGCAATGCCTCAGGTTTAGTGGTCAGTACATTTATTATTAATTATCATTATACAGGTTTTATATAGCGCTAACAGTTTGTGCAGTGCTTAACAAAATGAAGGCAGACATTACAGTTACATTACAATTTGGTACAAGAGGAATCAGAGGGCCCTGCTCGTTAGAGCTTACAATCTAAAAAGGAAGGGTCAATTTATACAAAAGGTAATAGCCGTGGGGGATGAGCTGATGGAGGAAGTAAAACAGTGTTAGAAGCAGGATAGGCTTCTTTAAAGAGTTTAAAAAAAAAAAGGGTTTTCAGGGATCGTCTAAAGATGGATAGATTAGGGGACAGTCGGACAGATTGGGGTAGGGAGTTCCAAAGGATGGAAGCAGCTCTGGAGAAATCCTGTAGGTGAGCATGGGAGGAGGTGACAAGGGAGCTAGAGAGCAGAAGGTCTTGGGAAGACCGAAGAGAGCGGCTTGGTTGGTATTTTGGGACTAGGTTAGTGATGTAGCTGGAGGCAGAGCTGTGGACAGCTTTGTAAATTATTGTTAGTACTTTGAATTTTATTCGTTGGGTGAGTGGACGCCAGTGGAGGGATTGGCAGAGAGGGGTGGAGGACACTGAATGGTTGGTAAGGTGGATGAGTCTTGCAGCGGCATTCATTATGGACTGAAGGGGGGATAGTCTATGTAAAGGTAATCCAACGAGGTAATCAAACCTTTTTTAGATATCCAATGAGGAGGGAGTTGCAATAGTTGACGTGAGAGATAATCAGGGAGTTAATTAGAAGCTTGGTGGTGTCATTAGTTAAAAAGGGGCGTATTCTGGAAATGTTGCAGAGGCGGCATGATTTGGACATGGATTGCATGTGGGCCTGAAAGGACAGTTCAGAGTCTAAGGTTACCCCTAGCACCCTGGCATGTAGGGACGGACTGATAGATGTGCCATTGATCTTGACAGAGAAGTCAGGGGAAGGGGCACGTGGGGAGGAAATATTAAGAGTTTAGTTTTAGATTCAGTTTGAGGAAGTGGTTTGACATCCAGGCTGATATGTCTGTTAGTAAATCAGTGATGAGTGAGGAGATTTATGGGGTGAGCTGGGGGGCAGAGAGATAGATTTGGGTGTCATTAGCATATAAGTGGTAGTGGAAGCCATGGGAGGCTATCAGCTGACCCAAGGAGGACGTGTAGATCGAGAATAGTAGAGGTCCAAGGACAGGACCTTGGGGGACCCCAACGATAACATTTACATAGTGCTTGTGGTCAGTAGGAGGAGGAACTGTGCCCCATCATTGGTATTATTGGGAGGAGTAGTGCCCCATCACTGGTGTCAGTTGGAGGAATAGTGTCCCATCATTGGTGACAGTGGAAGGAATAGTGGCCCATCACTGGTGTCAGTGGGAAGAATAATGCCCAATCAGTGGCAGTGGGAGGAATAATGTCCCATTATTGATGTCAGTGGGAGCAACTATGCCTCAGTGTTGGTGACAGCGGGAGGACTAGTGTCCATAGGGCTGACAAAGGACACATCTGGCTCACGGGCCACAGTTTGGAGACCACTGCACTAAACGGAAGTGGATTATACTTTCTTGGGGGAGAACCTTGTATTCTTTATTACTTATGCGAAATGAACAACTGATATTATTATTGACAAATGGAAGGTAGGCCCATTCTCAAAATGGAGGATTCCACTAAAAAGGCTTCTGGAGGGAAAAAAAAGATAGGGAATATTGCTCACTCCTGTGCCACCTGCAGATGGGATCACTCAATGAAACCCAGTAGCTTTTTTCATTTCACACTGACACTTCTTTCTACAGACACATTTAGACAAGAGGCCCACAGTCACCTTACTACAAGTGTCTACAGATTGTGAAAAGGATTTACAACTATTTCTTCAATTAAAGCGCAGTGTGAAACAATACTGGAGTGGAAAGTTCAAACATTTGTATTGACTCAGGCAGACGTCTGTGCCAGTTCCATATGTGTTTGGCTTGGAGAGGTGCAGTGTTCTGAGTCGCTACTGAACATTCCTAACGCTAATATTTAATATAAGATAAACAGGGGCCCCCTCTGTCTTTTCTTCATGCTGCTATTGGTACAACTGTACCAAATTGCTGTTTGATTGATGTGCAGAGGTCAAACAGTGCACACCAAACCGCACTGATGTCATATTATAAACATTCTTACTTATTGATATTTAAATTTAAGCTGCATATGGTGCCGGTAAAATCCTTTTTATAATTAAGAACAAACCTTACACAGATTGTAAAGATATTTTCTAAGTTCCTTCTAACGGCTTGTTTCCACCTTTTTGGAACTATTCACAGATAGAAGAGGACAGTTGTCCACTTTGTCTAATTTAGTTTCAATCTCATGTCTATGGCTGGTCATCCAATATCAGTGGGAGGACCAAAGACAGTCAACCGGGCAAGTTGGAAAGCCAGCTCTAGTTCCTTCCTCCTCCAACATGAGTTTATAAAGTTATGAGATCAACCTACAATACCAGATCTAAATGGCCATGAGGGTGGTCAGATCAAGTAGAATGATATGAGGTGTTGCAAAGATGGATTAAGAAGAAGATCTGGGGCTCATTTACACTTGAGGTTGGGGGGTGGTAAAACCTCTCTGTTACCCCCTTTAGCTGAAGAGGCTGCAGACAGGGGTTTACACATGCTGCGGCTGTGAAGCAAAGGAATTATACCACCTGTAGCTTTCAATTCAAGTGAATGGAGCCGCTCTGCAAGTACATGGTCGCGTAGTGCTAGTGTGGGATTTAAAGGGTTAAAGCAGGTGGTGAGGACCTTCACCTTCTTATCACCTTTTAAATGCTCTCTGAAGAGCAAACCGATCTTCAGAGATCAAAGCATGTGTGAATAAGCCCTAACAATTGTTAAAATGCTAAAACTTCCTTTGGGCATACTGTACATTGTAAATATCTTCCTGAAGTTCTACAATAGCATAAGCGTGGGCTGATAATGTGGTGCCCCAACCACTTCAGGTCTGGTATTGCCACACCCCCTTACTGTTCAGACCATTTTTCAGTGTTGAGAAAATTTGACTGACAATTACTCTGTCATGCAGTACTATGGATTCTCTATAATTTTCTTGTCAAGATAAAGCTTTCTTTTGGTGGTATTTAATAACCACTTTTTATTGGTTAATATAAAAAGGAACAAAAATCTGTTTCTCTTACTTTCTGCTATAAAACATATACAATGAAAAATGACAGGATGGTACAAACACATGCAAAATGACCCCTTTTTTGTAAATTGGGCATCCAAAGGTGATCTAATTTCCTGATGCTTTTTTTGGGGGGGGAAATGATGAAAGCTGCTGGTATTGAGGTGGTTAAAATATAAATTAAGGTGCGCTTAGCCTTTAAATGTACACTGAAGCCAAGTTCAACTCTTTGTAACCTTGGTGTTAAATTATGGACACCACTCAACCTGGGGAAGCCAAACTCCTGCAGTCACCAGAAAGAAAGGTGCAGGCTGTCATTAAGCTCCGGTGGGCAGGGAGAAACATGTCAGGGGGTGTGGCCTTGCTGGAGACTCATGGGCTGAGACAGTAGGTTGGCTGGACGGGAGTGTGATGCTTCAATTTTGCAAAGTGCAAATCTGTTATTAGTGAACGCAAGTTTCCTGGAGGATGAAGCTGCAGTGCGCTGTGAGCAGTGGCTAGATGACAAGGATAAACCCAAACATCTTAACCACCCCCAAAACAATCCAACCATTATTAGTGGTCAGTGTTGCTTAACACCTGACCCCCAAAACATTCCCACAATCATTGATGGGCATCATTGCTTTTCAGTGGTCCTTTAAACCCACCCAAGACAATCCCTCAATGGTGGTCAGTGGTAATTTAACCCCCCCCCCCCCATCATAGGTGGTTGCTGGCCCTTTAAACCCTCCTAAAACAATCCCACAAGATTGGTGGTCATTGGCACTTTACTCCCCCCTCCCAAACTGCAGCTGGAGGATTTCATGAATGCATTAATTTATAAAATTGACCTAATATCTCCATTGTGAGAGGAAAGGCATACCAATATAAACAGTACTACACTACATTAATGGTCAATGTGACTGGTCATCACAGTGATCACATGGCACAGAGCTGCTCCAAACAGCTTTATGCCTTTAGCTGATGCTCTCTACTGTCTAATGACACTCACAAAATAAGCAAGAAAGGATGTACAGGTAATACAGGTATGTCTACCCACCCTAGTAAGGGCACCGTCTGGCTGTTTATTTGCAACAGCCATACCTAGGATGGTTAAAAAAAAGATTCTTATTGTGAAGTTTAATTTTATTTCATAGCTTTGTATCATATGATATTGATTCTACGACTTGGATGGGTCTGAATACAGATATTTCAACTTTAATCTAATAATACAGAATGCATACTGAACTGAGCTTCTCATTCATTGTGCTCAGCCACTGAGGCATCTCTGCGCCCGACTTAATAACTAGAGGAACTTTGTACGCCTGAGGAAGATCAACTCATGGAAAGAATCACAATACTACGTGAAATGTTTCCCCTTCACTTTCACCAGACAGCATCTGAAATGGATTAAGTACTGTGTGAGAAGGTGACAAGGAAAAGAGTACAAGGGGGTGATCTGTCTGTTTTGGCTGAAACAAAAATAGTTAGTGTTGCACAGCGGAACGACCAGAAGAGAAAAAAAAAAAGGCGAAGATGTATAAAACCAAATGGAGCGAGTTGGCTGCCCCACACCTTCTGTTAATAAGGGCATCATATTCTCCTCAGGAGTTATTCATACTACTAACCCAGTATTGTCCATGCCATGATATGGTTCACATAGGACCAATTACAGTCATTTGTATCAGACAGAACATGGATCACACGGCTTTGGCGAGAAGCGATTGGCTTGTCTGGTGATGGCTTCCAGTGTTGTGTCCATTTTCTTTAGGAGTACGTGGAATGGACGCATTCCTCCGCTTCCACGTGTTCTCCGACTTAAGCCGGCAGCTCAGTCAGCACTGTTTCCAGCTGGCCTTCCTCCTTAAGACTCATTATTAATTCAAAGTTTTATGTATTTATTTATGGCTTGCTGGATTCTATGCAGATCCTCTGTGGCTCTTCGCACAATATTACACATGTGTGAGTGATTTTACACTTATTCCCGCACCTAAGGTACTCTGTGCCAGAGCAAGACATCTCCTGCAAACTGCAGCTGCAGTTTTGACCCCGTCAACCTCTGAACCCCAAAAGATCAGGCTGGATGTACTGTGATGAACAGAAATCTATTACAGCACATGTACAGAACACATGCGATTGACCAGAATGTCCGGATAAGGTCCAGGGATGATTATATCTGCTGTCCAAGCCTGCTGAGATTTTGACTCCAAGCCAGCAATTTCTGATGCTAACTATTCAGTATATGGCGGACAGTCTCTGACAGGGCAGAGCATATCATGGCAGCTCTATAAATGATAATAAAATATCAATCACTGTTTACTTCACTGGTCTCTGCTTCTTTAGCCATCATAAAACAAAATAAATCTGCTCAGTGTTTTATTCCAATCCAAGCTTCGAGCTCAGCAAATGACTGACCCAGAATTATGTCAACTTTCCCATCACAAGGCTAACACTAATCCTTCAAATCGCAGTCCAGGGAGGTGATGCTCTCTGGCTCTGCAGTCAACAATTTTTTTTACTTCTAATTCACAAACGCATAAAACTGGCCACTATAACTACTCTCTACTTCTCTTATTATTTCCCCTTATATTATGAGTAATGGCTGTGAATAACAACACTACACTATATGGCCAACAGTTTGTGGTTGCCTATCCATCACACTTACCTATATGGCCAAAATGTATGTGAACACCCCTCCACAGGATGGAGTTCAGGTGTCTCAGGTGAAGGGTACTGTCGATACTACATCATACAGAAACATTGTAGACAACTGTGCCTGTGATAACAGTTATGGAAACACCTCTTTCTGTTCCAACATCAGTACCTGACCTTACAAATGCTCTTTTGGCTGAATACCCCAAGACACACTCCAGAGTCCTGTAGGAAGCCTTCCCATTAGATCAGAGGCTGCTAGAGGCACCAAGAGGGGGGCGACTCCATATTACTTTCAATGGTTTGGGTATGGGATGTCCCATAGGTGTGATGGTCAGGTGTCCAAAAATTGTTGGTCGTATAGTATATAAATTGTATTTTACATGGAGCTGTCAGGGACAGACAGAGGCACAAATGCAACAGTCATGACCTAATAAGTTAATTTCCATACAAATATGTGCTGTATATTTTCTTGCAAGGAAAAAAAGATTGGTACAGTAAGAAGAATGTGGAAGCCAATCAGCTGTGTTGGGAGATTGGATGCTCTCTGCAGACAGTGAATCACATAATTTTCTCCTACGTTGTCTGTAAAATAATTCCCTCTATAAGTTAATTATTAGATGCCATTTTCCATATTGCACAACATGAGCAAACACCACTGACCGGATAGTACATTGTTCACCATGATTGCGCTGTGTGGTTTTCACTTGGATAGGTTACAGCCACACTGAAGATATAGGATGACTTGCCAACACTCTAACCATGATTCAGGCACGAGAACAGGACAGGCTGGAAATTGATGTCAGTTTACCGATAGGTCGCAGTTTGTACATAACAGGCAGATGAGTCAACTTGCAGATTTTGGCAAGTGCAAGCAACTAACTCCATGAAGGCTTGTTTTATATACAGTTTGCTGACTACTTCTCATTAATAGAACTCCATACAAAGATAAGCTTTTCATTTTATGTTTTCTGGGTCCTCTGCCAGTGCTTCTGTAATCTGACTTCCTTACCAATAAATGGAAAGAGATTTAAGAACAAAAGGGTGGGAAGTTAGTGGTGGCAACAACCGTATTCTCCAACTGCCAGAGTCCAATTAAACAGCCACCTCTAACGTCAGCTCCATTTATGAAGTAGATTATCCGGAGCTAGAAGCCAGGAAGACATTCTTTGTCACACCTCAGACTCGTACACAAACCACACCATGGTAAAAGCTTGCCAATGACACACAAGTCTGATATCTTTATGAATCACGCTCTGTGCAGGCATGCCGGAGATGCTGAATCATTCTACCTTGGAGGACACAAAACCTACAATGTCTACAATGGCAACTTATTTAGGACAAACAGTAGATGACAAGTGACTCAGAACCTGAAATCAGAGTACACAGACCAGGAACGACCAGGGGAAAAAAGTTGTCCACAAAGTCTTTTAAGAAAGGCTTTATTCATAAAATCAATAATGGAGCCACAGGCACCAAGAATCCACTACTAGTTATGAAGCGGAGGTCTTCCTAGCCACCCTGCGATAATCATCTGGTATACCTGTATATCGTAGTCTAGAATTGTTCTATATATGAGGGAAGATGCAACAATAAGGCAGTCTTCACCACATAGAACCCACATCTGATCTGTTCTTGTATGGCTTGTTACAGTCACACAGCAACTCTCCATTTTCTTTATTATTTTCAGGACTAAAGTATAAAAGATGTAGAAATATTGCACATCAATATGTTTATATTTGCAGGCATCAGGTACAGATCAAGGCTTCTTTTCCAATATTTACCTGTCTATTCTTAGCTACCCTATTGAAAAAAAGCCAGTTCTTTGTGGAACTCAATAACTCCTACTAATATTATAAAGACAGCTGATTGAGTCAGAGAAGTGGAAGTGTATTCCATTGCTGGGCATTTTTTTATTGCAAACAAAAATCAGGGTCCCACCCTATCAGATTGGACTAGGTGTAGTAACTGATTAATGGATCATAAAAAACATTATGGCAAATTATATTTGGCACAGGCGATGTGGATAGAGCCTAATGTTTTGGATTAACAGTCTTGCCTTCACCGGAACCAAAAGCAGAAGCTACACCCCAAATGGAATATGTACAGTCTTTTTTCTTTTTTTTTTAAGTTTAGATATACAGTACGTGTAAAAAATAGAAATTATGTCATCAGTGCATATTATATACTGACATTATATGTTTCTGCATGTATCGTATATCTATGTATATTTGTGGAGACAGACATATTTGCTCATTTCATACACAAATTCTACTTTCTGCTTTGCAGTATTACACTGTGGTTGTGCTTTAGTGGGTGTTCTCCTGGCACAAAACAGTGCCCTATGTTAAAGCCCTCTGCCACATATCTGGCAACTGGGAAAGGATTAAGTGTGATTAAATATACCGTATATACTCGAGTATAAGTCGACCCGAATATAAGCCGAGGCACCTAATTTTGCCACAAAAAACTGGGAAAACTTATTGACTCGAGTATAAGCCTAGAGTGAGAAATGCGCAGCTACTGTAAGTGGAAAAGAGGGTCAACAATGCCCATTTGCATGCCTCACTGTGCCCATTTGCAGCCATAGGTCCCCCGAACTTCAAACTCGGTAGTTAAGGGTCCCTAGATGCCCTCTAGCTGCAGCCAAAATTTGGGGTCTCTGGACCCAAAGGGTCCTGAAATTACATTGCTGCAGGTGGGCACAGTTGACCGCATTTGGAGCCCCGTATCTTGGGGCCATTTGGTACTAGGAACCCCAAATTTTATTGTGCAAACCCAGTGGAAATAGCACTGCAACATATCCAAAGCTGTGGTTCCTAGATCCAAGTAGCCCTGAGAAAAGTGCTTGACATTTTCCGAACTGACTTTTGGGCCCCGTATCTCGGGCCACTTGGTGCTAATAACCCCAGCATTGGATATGTTGTAGTGCAAGTTCCACTGGGTTTGCACACCAAATTTGGGGTTCCTAGCACCAAGTGGCCCCCGAGATACTGGGCCCCAAAATCAGTTCGGAAAATGTCAAGAGAATGACATTTTCTGAACCGACTTTGGGGCCCTGTGTTTTAGGGCCACTTGATGCTAGGAACCCCAGCTTTCCTAGATCCAAGTGGCCTAGAGAAAAGTGCTTGACATTTTCCAAACTGACTTTTAACCCCAGCATTGGATATGTTGTAGTGCTTTTTTTTACTGGGTTTGCACGCTAAATTTGGGGTTCCTATCACCAAGTGGCCCCCGAGATACTGGGCCCCAAAATCAGTTCGGAAAATGTCAAGCACTTTTCTGCAGAAGAGAATGACATTTTCTGAACCGACTTTGGGGCCCTGTGTCTCAGGGCCACTTGATGCTAGGAACCCCAGCTTTCCTAGATCCAAGTGGCCAAGAGAAAAGTGCTTGACATTTTCCGAACTGACTTTTAACCCCAGCATTGGATATGTTGTAGTGCTAGTTCCACTGGGTTTGCACACCAAATTTGGGGTTCCTAGCACCAAGTGACCCCGAGATACGGGGCCTCAAAGTCGGTTCAGAAAATATCATTTTCTGCTGCAGAAAAGTGCTTGACTCAAGTATAAGCCAAAGGGGGACACTTTCAGCACAAAAAAATGTGCTGAAAAACTCGGCTTATACTCGAGTATATACGGTAATTCATCTCCTGCATTCATCTTAAGAGTTGATAAGAAAGAGATTGCATGAGGCCAATTCAATTGCAGGGCTCTCTCTAGTGGTTTATCTACAACTATACTATACTTTACTACAGGTAAACCTGTGACACGAGAAATATGGAGGCTGCCATTGACTAGCTGTCTGACTTGATGCTGAAGCAATCAATGGCTTCACTACTATCATTGACCCAGAATAAGCACACAGATCAGGAGTTCTGACTTTACTGTTTGCATGCTTGTTCCAGATCACTCCCTAAGGCAGGCCATAGATGGTCCGAAACATGTATGGGCAGGCTGAATGTACCAAGCTGATCGATTGATCAACTTGGGTACAAACAGCATGCTGGGTTTTACCTGTGATTATCGCTAGCGGCTGCTATAACTGCTAGCAATAATCATTGTCTGCTCTCAGCATGGACGGCTTCCACCGCTGGGAGGAACAGAGGCCTCAGTTACATAGAACTGATGTTGTTTTATAATCTGACCAGAATGATAACTCATCCAACTTCTCCAGTCATTAAAGATTGTAAATTAAACCAAAGTATTTTATCTACAGGTCAGGGAGAGGTCACTGAGTTTATCAAAGTGTTTTGCCAAATTCTGTTGAAATTCTTTTACTGAAAAACACGACACAGAAATACAATGTGAATTCATTTGCCAGAATCCCAAATGTGCATAGAGGAAATTGTAGTGTAAGTGAAGAATCTGAGAGAAAGTGCAGTATGTACTTGAAAGCTAAACTCCAGGCAAACAGCTATATGCACAGATAAGTATATGCATATCTTAAGCTATTTTATCTGCAAAAAAAATTTGTATTTCTGCCACACAGCACAACCCCAATCTGCCAGGGCAGGAGAAATTATTACTCTCTGCTGTTCAGTAAAACTTAAAAGACTTGTTCCCCCTAAGCCTTTGACTGGACTTTAGAGCAGCAGTAGACTGATGATCTCCTCTCCCTGTCACTCTACTCTCTCCTATCAACATGTCCCTTGTTACCACATAAGCACTGCAGCTGAACTTCTTCTCCCACTCCCAGTGTAAGCTTTGCTGTACAGTGACTGAAAAAAAGGCTAATAATCTAGTCAAATGTAGGTACCAGATGTATTAGTTAAAGAGCTGTATTTATTTGTCTTTTATATTTGCCTGGCTTTCAGCTTCAAAGTGAACTTGTGGCGAGGCTATGGACAGAGGGCCTAACGGGCAGGCTGGAAAACCTTGTTTTATGTTGTTTCCCCTCTGATAAGTGATGCTGGAGTTGCTTTGTGCCTCTGTCAGTCATATGGACCCGGCTGCATTTGGATGCATTCTTTCTCACCCGACTGACGTCTGTAGTGGACTTGACCACAACCTGGTAGAATCACATTAGGGTGATCCGCTCTCCTTTGTTGTAGGAAGTTCCTCCAGCAGCTTTGTACATAGTTTTGGTGTTGGGGAGGGGGGGGGGGGGGGTCATAGAAGAACAATGCCAGCTCTTTTTGCTGATGGGAGTAGAAGGTGAGAACATTCCAGGTTTCCTTCAAATTAGTTAAACATTTAATGTTGATCACTTTTCCATTACCAAGACTTTGCTGCAGGTTCATATGATGGAAATACCGAGATTGGGCATCATCATTTCACTAGTACCTGGTCACTATATGCCTAAACAATGGCTTAAGAGATGTATAGATGTATGAGTCATCACAAAGTGTACACCTATATAAATCAAGCCAACTTATAATGAGATTCCCTGAAGCTGTGATTACAGATCATTACATTTACTGATGTGCTTTTATTGGCAAACATTGGTACTAACAAGCTTGGAACAAGGCCACAATAAAAAATAGTTGGACAAAACCCCTATAAAGTTGTGTGTTATAGAAGTCAAGTGTGGAAATCTTATTGTTCCAGAGACAGATTAAAGACTACAGTTAGCAGAGATCCAGATGCAATAGTTTATTATCTCATTAGATCTAATACTCCACCCAAAATATCAACATACTCAACTCATAAATGTGCCGCAGAGTTTATTAAAAAATAACCATGTTAGCCAACTGTAAAAATCTCTGCACATTTGTTAGATGCTTACAAGGCCTTGATAATTGCTGGCCACCCACCAGTGTCTACTGACTTCCTATTGCTGTTCTTCCCAAAATATGAGACTGACCTTTCTTTGTAACTCCCCTCCAGCTGTGTCAGTTTACCTCATACTGCCTCTATATGTCCATTGGAGTATACTACATTGAATTTTACTAGTAGAAAAAGGTATGACCAAAGTGGGATCATTTTGACAGAGTTGGCCAGACTAAATATGTATTGAGATATATGCAAACCAGGGCCAGAGAGGGGTGGCTGCCCTGGGTTCAACGGTTTATTGCAGCAATGGGGGCGCCCTGTGCCAGTTGTTTCTGTTACAAGGCTGACAGGAGTAGTGACAGCCACATCACTGCTAACCCGGGGGGGATTTTTGATCTGGGCACTGGATAAGCTTTGAAGCAAACTATCTTCAGTTATTAGAGTCAAGGGATCTGTCATATGCAATCATATGCAACAATGCTTACTATGCCCGTCCCCTCAATTCATAGAAGTTTTTATGAATGAAGAATGATCTATGAATGGAGGATCGTCAGATTAATGAAAAGTCTGTCTCCTCCACTCAATGCTGTAAGAATAGGGGATGGGTGGAAAAGGTCTGTCTCCTCCATTCATAGATAGTTTGCTATTCATAGAAGCTATAATATGAATATATATTATAATATGAAGGAGAGGGGTGACCTCATTTAATAGTATATTCCACCTATGTAGCATCTCATATGTATAAAAATGCTGTTTAAATTTCGACACAGAATTTTTAATTTTTTTTTCAGATTAACTGCAAGTGACAAGCACTAGAGCAAAATGGATGTTCTTTGAAGGCAAATTGCAATAGCCTACTGCATGGGTGCTCAACCTGTGGCCCTCCAGCTGTTGCGAAACTACAAGTACCATGAGGCATTGCAAGGCTGACAATTACAAGCATGACTCCAAAAGGCAGAGGCATGATGGGACTTGTAGTTCAGCAACAGCTGGAGGGCTACAGGTTGAGCACCCATGGCCTACTGCAACGGGTTCCAGTATCACTCTGGAGAGAACATGTTACTGGACACTAGACAGAAAGCCGAGGTTGGGGTGTGGATTCATGAGAAAGGAAGGAAGAGAGTGTGGGATGTGGACATGTTTTGGTGAGGAGTGTACAGTAACATACAGCTATGCTATATCAGTGTATGTGAATAAATACGGTGACCTATTATTACAGTGTATCAGACATTACAAAACAATGTCAATTACAAAAGATATCATAGAAAAACAGCTATGGCTAAATGACAAAAGACATCATTAGGAATTGCAGGGTGCCAGGAAAGGCAAATGTCACATATTCATAAATGCCTCCATCTACATCTGCCATGGATGTCATTTATACAGACTTGGGAACACAATGGGGATGTAATGGACGTAGTGGGGCAGTTGAAGGCTTTTTAGTCGAAACGCGTAGGGCGTTTTAGCTTCCCACATTGCCATTGTCTTTTATCCAGTGATCACTTTTTATTTGTAAGGTTTTTATTCAATAAATCCCTTTGATATTTTTTGACCTACGCCATGTGGAGCCCCTTTTTTTCTCTTTCCTCCATGAATTTTTCCATGATGGGGTGTTTCTGACCCCTTGAACCTGCCGAGAGTCGGAGAGTGTGTGAGCGAGCTGACAACCCCCACCGGCGATTGTCCTGGCTATCGGTGACCGTGACTCAGGCTAACTTCACCCATTGGAGATCGTGACCATAGGGAGAACCTCCGGGGAGAATACATGGGAGACCATTTCCACAAGCTCTGATAGACGTACTGCCGTATGGCAGATATGTCCCACAGGATCTGGTAAGAGTACTTACTCTAGAAGTTTTTGTCGTTTTGTTTTTGATTGCTGTGATATTCAGTCTTCAGTCAACATCTCACTTCCAAGCACGTCCCCTGTCTGAGAAGACTCCTTCCATGTACACCTATTAATTGCGGTCTTTTTGGTTCTAATACGTTGAGGTCAACTATTGCCTCTGGACATTCCTAAACTTAGTGTATTCACTTTGGACACTTTTGGTATACCTCACAGGTTTATATTGTGTTAAGTAACATTACTTATAGTTACTTCCATCACTGTTCTATTTTTTATTTCTATTTTTATTTTTATTTTGGTTAGCGCTGCACATTTTACCATAATGTGACCAGCTATTTACTGTAATAATGAAGATTATGAGCATGCAGGAAGAAAGAGAATGGCTTTAACACAGAGGTCAGTGTGACTTATTGGAGAAGGAATGAAGAGGAAGCTGATTAATAAGTCAGTGAGATTATTTTCCTCCCATAGTGGAGCATATAAACTGTCGGGTCACTGTCTGGGAAATCTCTAATTTATAACTTGTAATCTCTATCTCTAGCTCCTGATCGTGAGGCTCAACTGCACTTCCAGTATATGATGAGCCTCTGTAAGAACTCAGCACAGGACCCCTGACCTGACAGAAATCACGGAGGAGCCCAGTTTTATTTATCTACTTTATTACCAGCAGCTATGAACTGGTTAGGCGCTATAGTAGATGCAGATGTCTGTATTTTCAAAAAGATGCAATAAAACTGTGAGGTTCCATGCACACTGGACTGAAAAAACGTTGATTCTACAGGCGTTTGACGTTTTTTTCACCTGCCTCTAGAAGCACTTCTATTGTGTTCTATGTGTCTTTGCACATTGTGACTACAGGCGTTTTCTGTCAGGGACGTTCAGAGGCAGGAAAAAAACCCTTCTCTATTGCGTTTTCTGGAAACGTTTAGGAGCTGTAAAAACGTCAATCTCTACTAAACTCCTCTTATTTCTTCTGAATGTCAAGTTTCAATGTTTTTTTAGTAAAAAAAAGGTGTGTTGTCACTGTACATCATTTCCTGGCTTTTGCAGAGTGTAGTGCAAAAAACGCCTATAAACGAAATTCTCTTAAACTCTCATAGACTCGCCTAAACTTTGTACAATATGCTTTCAATTTGCGTCTTTTATGCCACGTTTTTAAGCTAAAAACTTTGATGTTTTTCCTGCTCCTAGTATGCATGGAGCCTGACTAGACAGAAATGATTACTAGAACTGCTTCAATTCCAGTACTTACAAAGTCACAGGTAGAAGTGTTATTAGATCTCCATTCTTTCTTCCTTTGTTAAAATATATGCAAATGTGAAGCGTATGTAGGTCACATTTTATCATTTCACCAGTCAGTTACAGACATAGAGCTGCCAAAATAAAGCCATATGGGATGTGAATCCCTAGAAACATATAGATATCCTGTATACTAAAAATGACAGAAGATGGATAGGAAGAGGGGATACAGGCAGTACTCCTGCGCAGGCCCCATCAGTTCATCAGAGGGGGGTGGTAGTAGGTGGCCCCTCTGTGGAGTCATTCCAACAGACTGCAAAAAAACAGTGCAGCATCAGTCTAAATATCTTTTCTGCTTACTTTCATCCCTCTGATTGGACCTCTTCCTAACTTCAGATTGGCAGTGGAGGACAGGGCAATACGTGCCATGAAACCTCCTATTGGATCCCAGTTAAATCACTGGTGCAATAAAGGGTGACATTTTCCCAGAACTGCAGAAAGCACCACAATCTTCAGGTATTCGCAGCCCACTTATTTTTCTCACTCTACTCAAGGGCGGGTGTCTAGGTGTGAGCCCTGGTCAAGGACCACTGGGCTCTGTGTATGAGGAGGTACCAGACAGGAGGGCATCTAAAGCTTATGAGAAGACAAGGGGGGTTGTTTACATGTATAGGGAGACACTGGACATGCGGGAAGAGAGAAGAGTCTGTGTTTATCATGTATGCAACAGTGGAGTTGACCAGAGGGCCCCTGTCAGGTAGGCCTTACAGGGCCAAATGACTTTCTGAATGGAAATGAATGGAAGTGGCTTCCATTCATACATCTGCAATAGATGTGTTTACATTGTGAGTTATTTCACAGCCATCTGTGTTCTTAAACAGATGCTGAAGAGGAAAAGAAAAGAGAAGAAAGGAAGGAAGGAGGCGGCAGCAGCAGCTTGGTGCTGAAGGAATGTAGAGTGAATGGTTATTAAGAATGAAACTTGGAGATGCCAAGTCTGCCAACTCCAGAATATAAATATGGAACTTTATTTTACAGGGATGGTTCAATGTTTGAGGCACACTTCTTATAGTAACTAAACTCAGTTTAATCAGATCTGGATTCCATACAGCATCTTTATCTTTTTATGTTCAGGAACAGTTTAACATAAGCATAGGTCTGCCAGTATGGGGGCACTTCACAGCAATATTCAGAATCTAAATTTGTTTGTGTAGAAAGTACAGGAAAAGCGCAACCATAACCCAGTAAAAATTCCACAAGGAAGGTTAAAAGGTTTGGAGAGTACAATAGGGTGGGCTTTACTGATAGCACATAAAATGGTTCCCGCTTGTGAAATCATCCCTTTGTAGTGATCGGTGACATATGTGTTGTGTGAGTGTAGAATATTTTAAGAGTGCTTTGTCTGCCTGTGTTTTCTATTAGACAATTTTTATTTCAAAGGGCTACATCTTTACAGCACTCCTGGCAAACGCCAGATCTGGACAGCGACCAAGCACTTTGTTGCCGAGATTGAGCGCATGATCTTTGAGCTCCATACAATTCAGGACATAAAAATATTGATATGTTTTCATCGGCAAAATAATTGAGCTGAGTGTGACATGGACGATGGTTTCAGTATACAGCAAAACATGAGATGGGTGGCCTCGAAAAAGATGGAGCAAATTAGTCTGGGAGATGGCGCCTACTTTATATCTAAAGTTCATCCAGAGTTACATTTTGCATACCGGGATCCGGTGTACAATAGTTTATGTTATTGGTAGGGTGTAGGAAGGGAAAAAGCCCCATTGGTGATCCAAATGGCAGAAGCACTCTGTGTGGTGTTTTTCAGGATGGGTCAGTCATCAACTTGGATGAACAACAGCTTTATTTTATGGCATTAAAGTGATTGTAAAGTCTTGTTAAAAAAAATAAATAAATAACAAACATGTTATACTTACCTGCTCTGTGTATCGGATTTGCATAGAGCAGCCTGGATCCTCCTCTTCTCGGGTCCCTCTTCGCTGCTCCTAGCACCTCCCCTATTGCCGAGTGCCCCCACAGCAAGCAGCTTGCTCTGGGAGCACGCAAGCCGAGCTGCAGCTCCATGTGTCCATTCCGACACAGAGCTGCCGTTTGGCCCTTCCCCCTGCCTCTCCTGGCTAACTGGCTTTGATTGACAGCAGTGGGAGCCAATGGCATTGCTGCTGTGTCTCATCCAATCAGGAGGGAGAGTCCCAGACAGCCAAAGGACTCGTGGATAGAAATGGGGCTCAGGTAAGTATTAGGGGGTGCTGGGGAGGCTGCTACACACAGAAGGCTTTTTATCTTAATGCATTTAGATAAAAAACCTTCTGCTTTTACAACTGCTTTACCTTGACACTTCCTCAGTTCAGGATGATACATAAATGTCTGCGGGTACAAGTTCCATTGGCATACCAGTTCAATACCTACCTGAGAGCCCCTAGAGATGGCCGCAGCATACAGCCACATCTCTCCATCCCCCCAAGCACACATACTGAGAGCAGCAACGCCGCACAGGGGCGCACGGCAACACTATCGCAGGGGAATCTGCATAGTCACCAATGAAGGTTTATTGGTGAGAGAGCTTGTTCCTACATGCACATCCAGCCAGGGATCACTGCTTGTTTGAAAGATCACAACATCAACACCTCATTGGGAAGGATTGCAAGACAAATGGATGACCTGATACATACTCGTATGGTGTTAAGAGCACGGTGATGCAGAAAGAATACCACAATAGTGAAAAATAACCCTCCCATTTGGTCAGTATTTACCCTGTGATACATCATCCATCCAGCCCCCACTATTCTAACATACAGACCAGACCTGGTCTTCTAAGGCTCTGAGGAAGAGGATTATCCTTGAAACGTGTTAGCCAAATAAGCCGATTGTTCACCTTTTTATCTCTTATATGGGCATCATTTTACACGTAATACTATTTGTTTTGGTGCTATTTTTCTTGTAACTTAGCCACCTATGAATATGTGATATTTTCTGTACATACCTATTTTGTTTGAAATAAATGCTTTAAAAGGACTCGTGCATCAGGCCACGTGCGTTTCTCATCTCTTTTGCATATAGTATTTTGGACTTCCCCCAGTCGGCCAAGGCAGCGGGGCATGTATGAACAACTATATATTAACACCACCACGAAAATATCACCAACTTAATTTTTAGGTCCCCCGCACCAGCGCAGGAGAATAGATTTTGTCTATTTATTCCAGGATTGAGAGCCCCACAGCATTGGGTGCGACCTTTTTCACCCCACAGGGAAATGGAGATTTTTTTCTCCACCTGTGTCTTTATAGATGGTTGCAAGGTCCCATCCATGTAGGCAATTGCAATCTAATCAGAAGTATTTTTTTTACTCGAATAATAAAAAATAACAATAATTTCAGATTATTACCTAGTTCAGATCTTTTGAAATGAGTTAAACACAAGCACCCCTCCGTTTGTACCTGTTTTTCTCAACTGGCTCTTGGCTAAAAAGTGAAAGTGACTGTATAGCCGCTAATCTCTTTCACAGTGCAGGCGGCGCAGTCCCTCCCTTTTCCTGCGTGGTTCCTGAGCTCTCCCACTCTGCCCAGAAGCATATCCGAGGGCTCCAAAATGGTGAGCAGGAAGAGGCAGAGGAACGTCTGTTCCTCGATCTCCCCTGCACGGAATGAAACCAGAAGCCACAATGGTTTTGTCACACTGGAAGGGAGGATATTGGGGTCTACTAGACCCCCAATGTTATAAAGGGTATCTGCCACCTGCCCAATACTATCACTTTGTTAACTCCTTTTGAAAGCAATAAAAGTAAAAAAAAAAAAAAAAAAAGTAAAAATAAATAATATTTATTAAAAAAAAATAATAATAACCCCCATTTCCCTGCACACACCCACAAATGCAAACATACACCCAGGGAGCATGTGTATGTAATGTGTATGTAAACCATGATCACACCACACATGTGAGATATTGCTTTCAACGTCAGAGTAAGAGCAATAATTCTAGCGTTAGAACTCACGGTTAACTCTAAACTAATGGGCAGTAAAGGCTCTTAAAGCAATGCCTATGGAGATTTTTGGGTACCACTGTTTTTCATGCTATCACGGGCACTAGCAATTTTAAGACTTGGCATGTTTGGTGTATTTTATATGTTAATAAATATATTGCATGTTTGCAATAAAATTAATGTTCTTTTATTTTATCCTGAAAATATACATTTATTAAACATTTTATTTAGTTTTTTTTATTCCACGGGTCTTCTACTTTTAGAAAATATATAATGTATTGGGAGTTTAAAGTGATTTTATAGCCAAAAATGCAGATTTTTACATGTGTGCAAAATTTTAAAAAATTGCTCTAGTGCCAAAGTGGTTAACCTTATCTTTAGTTACATACTACACTATGAGGGTTCTCCCACCTCTTCCCTCCCTTTTTTTGCTATGCATACTTAGGCCTCTCAATGGGCTCTCTACTGTTTTTTTTTTTTCAAGCTGACCTATTGAGGACCAACACCACCTGAATTCCACAAAAGTGTATGTTGTTCTACAGAGCTGTAAGATACATTATACAATGCACATTGCGGGTCCCCGTGACATACACAGCTTTGCTGTGGTTATTTTGTCTGTGTGACGTAATGGTGACAAAGCCTCAAACCCCATCACAGCCAAACAGTAAATTAACATCCCACAAAATGCTTTTCCTTTCACCGCCATCCAACATGCCAGACATGTTACATGTGTGCTGAATGCGTTTTCAGACGCTCGCAAGGTTGTTTAGCTCCTGCACCTAAACATCATTGCTTCCAACGGATGGTGGGAGATTCCATGAGGTTCATCTTTAGCAAATGGATGGCTGGTTTAACTCAGACCGTGAAAACAATAGCGTCGAGCCCAACAAAGGATTTTAATGTCATTCTGTAATTAAATATTAGCGAGTTGGGAGCGTCTGCGTTGGACCTACAAGCAAAAAATTAAAAATGGCCTTTGATGACTCATTGAGAGCTGTTTTTAATTGAAGTACAGATGTACTTTGCACACATCTGTCTGTCACTCTCCCGCACTTTTGCTTGCAAAGCAAAAAGAACAATATTAACCCAAGTTGCGTTCCTCGATTGTGAATTCCCTATTGTTATCTTAACATAAATCTCATTGCTATAAATTGGATTTATGACACCCATTCACACATTCTTTCCAGACGGAGAAAGTGGGTGAACTTCCATAAAAGTCATGAAGCATGGGAAACCTCATCCAAACTTTATCTACAAGAACCCTCAACAGTTAAATTAGTTTTGAAATTATAAACTGCAGGAAGGCTTGCTATCCCAACCAGAACTTATTAAACACATCTGAAAAGGGAGGAAAACATTTTTACAGACATGCATGAAATTATTTTTTTTTTCTATTTACAGAACTTTTCAATCTCTCTTTTTTAATTAAAGGGCAGACATAAAATTGAATTAGGTTAGGAATTAATAGTCTGGCATCAGCAGAGGCCATGAAAGGACTAAAATGTTAACTGAATAAACTGAAGAAGAGCAGATGGCCACATGAAAATATGAAAAAAAAATCTAGGACTTAGGGATACCCTTTTTCTTGTAAACTGTCTTCTAAGCATCTATTTATGAGTAGGTGAAGCAATCACATAAAGATATACGAGTAGTAGAGTTGAGGTTTTGCAGTCACGGAATTTCCTTGAAATTGCCTTTTTATGACTCTTTCTAGAGAACATACCCCATAAGGGACAGCCAGACCAAAACAAGACTGTTCCTGATTCTTATAAACATGGACAACCGTTCAAAGACGTCTGAAATTGAACGGCTGTCTGATGGAAGAGCTGAAGATGTTCAGCTGTTGTGGATATGATGACTAGGCTGAATGACAAGAAAAATAAAAACTGCTGATGAAGCAAGAATGACAACAGCAAGAAATGAGGACAGAATTTCATATGGGTCATCAAGGACTGTGTGATAAATGTAAGCGATTCAAAGAAACAACAGCTAGTCAAAGAATTGGTCAGTCCATGGATTGACCATCATTTGGAAATTAGTTTCAGAGTGCCAATTGTTCCCTGGTCCTCACAAAAAAGTAATGAACCAATCGCATCACATCTGTATGCCGGGAAAATAAAGGTTACAGAGGGTCCTTCATCAGCTGTGAGAGAATTCAGTAAAGACAAGCTGATCCCACACTGCTCTCAACTGATTTGTGTATTAGCCCCCATATTAGCAGATGATTTGTGATTTCCACAATCATTTTGGTTATTGCATGGCCAGCAAATGTTCTGGTAACAACTCTAGATTTTCTCCTACTCTGCCCTGGTGACAAAAGTAAACAAGAGTGAAACAACCAGTGACATAGACAGCAATAAAAGCCCAACAGATTTCTCCCTCCTCCACTACTGAAGTGAGAAAAAAAGTTTTGTCTGAAGTTCAGCACTTATCTTATGTAATGGTTGTGCACATTCAGTAATTTGGGGGTGGTTTAGTTCCGCTTTAAGGTAGTTGTTAACGGTAACTGGAATACATTTTGTTTGTTCTGTGAATGACAAACAATTGTCCTTTTTTTTGTAAATAAAATATTTATTTTAACATTTCTTTTTATCCTTGGTTACAACTTAGTGCTGTTGATCTCCTTCCACTTTTTTGCAGCCACTTCTCATCTACATGCACACCAGTGATGGCTGCATGGCATTTCTCAGGGCAGCTTTCCTGATGGTGATAACAGTGGACAATGACTGCGTTGGAACAGCCATTTTTAGTCTCGGTCGGAAGACCTGGATGACAATGCAGAACACAATTGGCATACTGTGGACAGAACTTTGCCACCCTATAACAGGTAGTGCCTGGATAAGGACCTTCATGGCAGGATCACCAGAGATAGTTTTAATCATAGCTGCAGAATTAAAAAGATTGAAAATTACTTGTGAAACAATGTAATGTTAAAACGTATATGAGATTTTAGTGTCGGGGGGTAGCATACAGTTTAACCAAACCCTGAACCTTAACCTTTCATGTAACACCCTGGTGGGGGTTCTTGATGAATTTAGATGTAAACAGAACATTGAGGAGTTCTTCTTTACAAGAAATTCATCTTTTATGCTATTCTCATTACCAGAGTTTATTCTGGAAAATGCAGAGGATTATTGCTTTGATCACAAAGCACGGCTCCATGAGAAATGAGCGGTATATTACAGGTAAAGTCATATAAAAATTTATTCACTCAGTGATAGTCCAGATTAAATTCCACAGCCATCTTTCATAATGTCACAGAGAACATCTGCTCAGAGGCCACAGGGAAGAGAAGGCCCATCAGACTCTGATAATGAGGAGGATGATCTAACATATCAAACTCTTCAAAAAGCCTGGAACATTCTTTGCTGGGAGTTCATATCTACCCTGCATAATTTTCACTATTAATTCTTCTTAACTAAAGAGTGTTTGACTAACCCGATATAGTCATTTAGATCTTTCTTTATGCTGGCCCAAGCCAGGAACACTCATGTATCAAAGACGGTGTCACAAACAGATAGACACTTCTGAAGTGACAGCAATAAGGACTACTAGTACAGAAATGAATACAGAACTTCTTAGTACACTGCCCACACACCTAGTATATAAAAGCTTGTATCTGCAAATCAAATGTGTGTGGGCTTCCTGCTATGTACTAGTATATATATTTGTCAACATCAGCAGGTGTCTTAGTTTTGGGAGTGCCAAATTCCAAAAAAAAAAAAAAGCTCACCAAAAATGCACAGTATTGAAAGGCTGATGCCATAACTGCCGAGAACTAATTAAATTTTATGGTCACAGCTTATACTTTCAATGTATTACATCAGCAAAGAAATAACAATACAAACAATAGTTATTAATGGTAATCCAATATAAAGCTTCACCACATTCACTGAGCTCTTGGGATAATGAATGCAACTGCACTTGCAAAATCAAGCCTGATGTGTCACAGAATTCAAGGAAGTAAATGTGTGGGGATCTTCCTATAGTAAGTTTACAAAAGTCAATATCTTTCACATTACTAGAAGTAGGCTAGAAAAAATTGAACTACAAAGTGAATATATGATTTTACACTTTGGTTATAGATACACTTTAAGTGCAATTCACTACCTTGAGTGTGAACTACTATGAGTATGCTGAGATCCTAACAGTTACAGAATAAAAAAAACCCAGAACATTAATTTAACTATAAATTTAAATTTAAAAAATCCTTTATTTTTCAGGCCCGATTTACGCTTTGGCATGCCAGGAACGCATGCAGAAATGTGTGAAAAATGTGCATCACACTTGCATCACCCCAACTGCAGGTAACAGCCTTGCGGCCAAATGTGTGGAAAACACACCAAAACATGCAATTAAAAAAACGCAAAAAACACTGCAAAAAAAAAAATAGGATTTTTTCGTCATACTTACCTGTAAAATCCTTTTATTTGCCTACATCATAGGACACAGAGTTAGGCTAATATTCATTACCTGCTGGATTATACTTCATCTACAGGTGAATGGACACTGATAGACCAAAGGTCTTTAGACAGGAATTGATCCCCCTATATAACCCCTCCCATACAGGAAGTACTTCAGTTCTGGTAGCCTGCAGTACTCTGCAGCAGAAACTTTGGCTACTCAAACATCCACTTGATAAAATTTTGTGAACGTATGCACTGAAGACAAGGTGGCAGCCTTACAAATCTGAGAAACAGATACCTGATGGCGAAAAGCCCAGGAGGCTCCTACACCCCTGGTAGAATGAGCTCTCACCTTAAAGGGAGGAGCTTTAAGTTTCAGACCGCAGGCCTGAATGACCAATTGACGGATCCAATTGGCAATGGAAGCTTTGGAAGCTGTCTGACCTTTTTTGGGTCCTTTTGGTAAAACATATAAGGAATCTGATCCTCGGATCTCAGACAACGTCCAAAGAATGCAGTTGTCTCTATTCCGCCGAACGAGGCTGAGAGAAAAAAGAAGGCAAAATAATGTGATTTAAATGAAGGCTGACATGACGTTTGGCAAAAAGGATGGAACAGGTCGTAACATGACCCTGTCGTGAGGGATCAAGTATGGTTCCCTGCACGAAAGGGCCACCAACTCTGACACCCTTCTAGCTGAGGTGATGGCCATCAGGAAGACTAGCTTGCGTGACAGCAAGTCTAATGGAATTTCCTTGATAGGCTCAAATGGTTGTTTCTGTAACACAGACAGCACCAAGTTCAAGTCCCAAGGTCACAGAGGTGACCTAAAGAGGGGAAGCAAGCGAGTTGCCCCCTGCATAAAGGTTTGTATCAGTGCATGGGAGGCTAAAGACCTTTGGAAGAATACTGATGGGGCCAAAACTTGACCTCTGATTGTACTCAAAGCTAATTTGATTTCCAGAGCTGACTGTAGAAAAGAGAGAATTCTCCCAATCACGTATTTCCGAGGATGCTATTTTCAGACCTTATGTTAGATCTTCCTAGTGACAGCTTTTCTAGCATTCACTAGGGTAGACAACACTGATCCCAAGATGCCAAGATCCCAAAATGCCACAGGTTCCTTTAACACCCTGGCTTCAATAGCCGTGCCGTCAAATTTAGAGACTGTAATTGGGGTTTAATATAGGACCTTGAGACAGTCGATCGGGGTGACGTGGAAGTGTCCATGGCCTGTCTATTGTCAGTCTCACAATCTCAGGGAATCAGGGCCTTCTGGGCCAGGCTGATGCCACCAGAATGAACTCCCTCTCTCCGAATCCTGCGCAACAAATGTGAAAGGAGAGGGAAAGCATAAACCAGGGAGTACTGGCTCCATGGAACTACCAGAGCATCTGTTCCGATTGCCAGAGGATCTCTTGTTCGGGGCACAAACTGCTGTAGCTTGTTGTTGAACCTGGATGCCAGTAGGTCGACCTCTGGCCATCCCCAACATTGGCAAATTTCCTGAAACACCCCTGGGTGTAGAGACCATTCCCCCGGGCAGATCTGCTGGCGGCTGAGATAATCTGCCTTACAGTTCTCTACTTCTGGGATATGGACTGCCGATAGAATTGGCACATGTCCCTCTGCCCAGGCTAGTATGTGGTTCACCTCCTTCAGAGCTGAATGACTCCTGGTACCGCCTTGGTGGTTTATATAGGCCACTGCTGTGGCATTGTCGGACTGAACCCTGATAGGGCAGTCCTGAAGCTCCGCCGTCCAGGACTGTAGGGCTAGATGTACTGCCCGTAATTCTAGGACGTTGACGGGCGGGATCTGTTCTGTCCTTGACCATTTCCCCGAGCTGTGAACCTTTCTAGGGTCGCTCCCCAGCCTGAGAGACTGGCATCTGTATTCAGTACTCTCCAAGTTACCGGGAGGAAGGATCTTTCCTTTCGCAAGTTCTGATCCTGCAACCACCAGTTTAGGCTTAAGTGTGCCTGAGGAGATATAGAAGAATTGGATAATCCAGGGCTTGTCCTCTCCTGTTCCAAGCCAACAAGATGTCTTGTCGTAGAGGCCTGAAATGGAACTGGGCATAGGGCACCATCTCGAAGACTCATACAGAGCCGAATGGAGGGTTGTCTGGTGCCCTTTATCTGACATACCTGATCCTTCAGGGCACAGATCCTTGCGGGTGGAAAGAATACTCTTGCTTGGACCGTATCTAGAATCAGACCTAAATACTTTAGACTTTGAGCTGGTCTCAAGGTTGACTTTTCAGTATTTATGATCCAGCCTAAGCTTTCCAAATACCGCACTGTGCATGTTATGCTCTGTTCTAGAGCCTGTAGTGAGTGATCTCTGAGCAGGAGGTCATCCAGATACCCGATACCTCTACTGCAAATTGCAAGAAACTCTGATGAGGCTGAAAGATAGGTATGTGTAAATACACGTCCTTTACATCGATGGAGGCTAGAAAGTCATCTGGAGTGAGGCTACTACTGAGGGGAGAGACTGCATCTGAAAAGACTAGATCAGCAGATACTGGTTCAGGGATCTTAGGTCCAAAATGGGCCTTGTGTCCCCGTTTGGTTTTTGAACCATAAATAGGTTCGAGTAAAACCCTGCGCCCCATTCGGTTGCAGGAACCTCTACAATCACTCCTTGATGCACTAAATGATGTAATGCCTGAAGCAATAAGTCTCTTTTTGGAGGATCCGAGGGAACGCTGGATCTTAAAAACCTGAGGGGGTAACCCCCCCCCCGCAACTCCAGCTTGTAACCACGGGATATAGTTGAAGTGACCCACTCATCCTGAATTATTGTTCTCCAAATGTCCACATGCAGCAGCCTTCCTACCACCCGATGAAGTGGGGCATCCCCTCAAAAGGAGGGCTTGGTGCTGGGTTTAGAAGAATTTTGGACCCAGGGCTTTTTCTGACCTTGTGGTTTGCCCCTGGCCCTAGCGCCCTGTTGGAGGCGGAACTGCCTTGGCGCTGAGACATTTGAGGAAGCAGTCCCTGTGGTTTTAAACGAGCGACGCCTGGTGCTTTTCTTCCCAGGAAGTAGAGAACTCTTCCCTCCGTAAATCTTTTGGATATATTTGTCCAAATGATCACAAAATAAATGTTCCCCACGAAAGGGGAAACCTGCCAATAACTTTTTACAAGGAAGTTCAGCTGACCAGTTCTTAAGCCACAAAAGTCTGCGCATATGTACAGGCAAGAGGGCCAAACAAGGAACTTGCTGTATTGAATCTTTTAAGGCATCAATAGCAAAAAAACAGCGCTCGAGGAATATCTGCCTTATTTTCAGGCAGTTCATTCTCCTGGTCAGGCCATCTGATCTGATCCTTTACGGACTGGCAGATACCAATTGCTGCATCAGCTGGCTGAATACCTGAACTGTAGTCAAGTTCTTGTTTTAGGAAGATATTATAAAAATAACAGTGCAGCGCTATAAATGTAACCAGCAGACTAACACATTGCTCATGGCATAAATGTTGAAAGTCCCCCTAGATGTGGATATTGAGAAAAAAAGAGTAAACAGAAAGTAGTCTCCTCTACGGTGGTGAGGGTGCTCACAAATATTCATAAGGTGCACGCAGATCCGTTATTCCACCACCAGTTAGCCAAGCCGCTCATCTTAATCAATGGACCCCTGAACTAACAGATGGGTCAAAGTGGTCATGGATGGAGGCTTGAGTAGGTAGATCAATGAGGTAAGCTATCACATAACTTTAAAGGACCGCACTCTTTTGCTCTCAATTTTCAGCCGTGGTAACATGAAATGTAAAAAAATATATAGTGCACACTGTGTGGCTAAAACAACTTCCTTTATTAAAAGACAGGTACTCACATAAAAAGCACTATAACCCTAGTGCTAGGATAAATGGTGAATAGTACAGTCATAGTAAGACTTTGGTAGATAAGGTGGCTGCAGTGACGTCCTAGGATACTCCTGCACACGTATCGTCCTGAACGGGACTTCCTCAGCGGTAATGGAGAATTTTTTTACTTGTTTAAGGAAGAGACTGCTGCATTTACGGCTAGCATGCTCCACTTCTTAATGAACTTTTCATCCATGGGATATAAAAGGGAAAACCTCTTAGGAGGATCAAAAATCCTGTCAGGATGTTCCCAATCAGCATATACCACCTGCTCCAACACAGGGTGTAAGGGGAAAGCCTGTGTGGCCTGAAGAGGCCTCAGGAAGTCCAAAGAGGACCAGGGAGGCTCAGTTACCTCTGCAAGAGTCACCTTAAAGGCAGAACGAACCATTTCGGTAAGAGTCAGGATCAAAAGCCTCTGAATGAGAGGCAGACACCAGCTGGATATCTTCTTGTCCAGATTGCTCAGAAGCAGACTCATCCACTAGGCCATCCATAGAATCCTGAGCTTTAAGCTCTTCCCCCATCCTCCACCCATTCCTGCTCCAGACTAGGAGGCTATGGAGAGGGGGATCTGTCACTCTTCTTGCCACCCTGCGGGATGGAGGCAATTATGCGAGCAATCCTGTGCTCTAACCTGGCTAGGGCTGAGGACAGTGCATCCTTAGTGATAAAGGGGGAAGCAGCAGAGTTGACTGTAGGCACAATCCCAGATAGGAGCAGCAGCTCGGATTGCCCGGAAGCCTCTGGTCCTTCAGGGGATACAACACTAGGGATACGACTAGGTTCATCAGGAACTACTGATGACATAGGTGTGCCCTTCCCTGTAGTGTTAGTCCCGCTCCTCTTTTTTTAAGACATTTACTAGCCACAAAAAGAGAGTACCTGGGTGTAGTATTAACACACCTCAGTAGGGAGACCCTTTAATAGGGCTCACCAAGCCCCTATGCAACAATCCTGCTAAGCAACTTTAGCTTGCCAAGCAACACCTGGTGACTCACGTGACCCGGGTAAGGAGAAATGATCCACTGCAAGTGCCTTTTCAGAACCTGCTCTGTGTCCCACAGCTGCCTTCCAGAAGCACCGCACGCTTGACATACACAGCTTAAATAAGCTGGCTGTGCGCCTGAACATTGTGCACATGCGATCACACGGTCCCAGCGGAACTTTGTGTGCCCAGATAAAGGCTACGGTGCATGTGCGGAGAAGCCGCGTGCGCCATGGCCACCAAACTGCTGAGCCCAGCGGCGCTTTTGCACATGCATGCACCCAGGAAGCCTGTGATGTCGGCCCCCCGAGGTTAATTAAGGGAAACCAGCAGCGGAGCCTTGCGGCTTCACTGCTCTCGCGGTGCTTTGTGAATGGCCAGCTGTCTTCTGGGACACACAAGTGCGCCCCCCTGGCATGTTATCCTGCTGGATTTCATATGACGCCCAGTCAGGATAGCTGAACCACCGCCCGGCCATCATTCTGCTATAGGCTGGGCGGGAAGTGGTGCGACATCCATGCTGATATGTCAGTTAGTAATACGAGAGGAGACTGAAGGAGTGAGGTGAAGAGTAGAGCAGTAGATTTGGGTGTCATCGACGTAGAGATGGTATTGGACAAAATGGAGGAGACAGAGTTGTAGGTAACACTGAAGGAGCACTGTGATAGGTAGGAGGAGAACCAGGGTAGAGTAGAATCTTGGAGGCCAAGGGAACAGAGTTTATTGAGAAGGAGCGGATGTCAACAGTAACAGTGAGGTCAAGTAGAGTTTTGCCAGAGAAAAGTCCCCTTCTTGCCTGATATAGAATTCTAACTGGCCAACAGTCCTGGGTCTACTTTGTCATATTTTTCATTACAAAAGTCAACAAATATTTTAGACTGGTAAAAGGTCTGGACTGTAGGCAGGCCAGTTAAGCACCCGGACTCTTCTACTACAAAGCCATGCTGTTGTCATAGATGCAGTATGAGTTTTAGCATTGTCCTGTTGCAACATGCAAGGACTTCCCTGAAAAAGATGTTGTCTGGATGGAAGCATATGCTGCTCTAAAACCTGGATATATCTTTCAGCATTAATGGTGCCCTTCCAAGTTGCCCAATGCCATACGCACTATTGCACCCCCTTACTATTAGAGATGCAGGCTTTTGAACTCAACAAGAAAAAGACAATTCCATAGCTCAACGCTGATAACAAGCTGGAAGTCCCTCTCCTTTTTAGTCTAGAGGACATGTTTGCCAAAACGAATGTCAAATTTTGATACGTCTGACTACAGAACAGTTTTCCATTTTGCAACAGACCATTATACAGGCAGTCCCCGAGTTATGAACACCCGAGTTACGAACGACTCCTACTTACGAACAGCCTCAAATACCTTTCGAGCACTTCCGAACACATCCCACACTGCCGTATTAAGCCCCAGATAACATAACAAGCGCCTGGAACATCCCACATCCATGCACAGGCGGCAGTTACACTTACAAACGCAGTGTTCCGACTGGAAGTTACACTTACAAATGCAGTGTTGCGACTTACGAACAACTTCAATTTACGAACAAACCTATAGTCCCTATTGTGTTCTTAACCCGCCTGTATGCTTTGGCACAGAGAAGACGGTAGCGTTTCTGGATCATGTTCAGATATGGCTTCATCTTTGCATGATAGAGCTTTACTTTGCATTGAGGCATGGAGAATTGTGTTCACAGACAGTGATTTGTGTGAGTATACCTGATGTCCATCACAGAATCATGCCTGTTTTTAATGCAGTGCCACCTGAGGGCCCGAAGATCACAGGCATCCAATAAGGAGCTTCAGTCTTGTCCCTATACCCATATAGATATATTCATACCCCCTAGCTAGCTATATATACTGTATATTTACATAAAAAACAACACACACATTGGGGTTTATTTACTAAAGGCAAATCCACTGTGCACTGCAAGTGCACTGGGAAGTGCAGTCACTGTAGATCTGAGGGGGACATGCTAGGAAAATACAAAACAACATTTTTGCTTGTACATGAGTGGATGATGGAAATCAGAGCTTCCCCTCATTTCACATCTTCCCATCAGATCTACAGTGAATGCACTTCCATGTGCACTTCTAGTGCACAGTGGATTTGCTTTTAGTAAATAAACCTCATTTTCACTTTTCTGTTGTTAGGAAATGCCATGGTATAAACCAGAATTACCCTTTAGCACTTTTAGATTGTAAATTCTCATGAGCAGAGCTCTCCTTGCTAGAATTGTATTGTAACTATACGGTCTTCCTTTTATTTTGTACAGTGCTGCTCTGGCTGTTTTCACGATTGAAATCATGTATAATGATTACAACTCCTAATGAACTGATCATATTGCAGTTACTGCATTTTTTGCACAGAGTCATTCTATAACATTCATATAAAAGCAGAGTACTGAGATTGATAGATTCCGTTCTTCATATAAGAGTATGATAGATTATGTATATTTTTTTTTTAAAGAAAAGTGGCCTGTGCTGACACAGACTGTGGCAGAGATTGTCAAAGCAGATTACAGATGCAGGATAGTAGGGTCCGCCCAGCAGGACAAGTAAAAAGATTCATTGACAGAAGGCAGGAATGACTAATCCGAAGAATTTGAGATTGCAGAGATTTTGGTGAGTAGGTTTACTGGTGAAAACAAATCATTGTACATGGTGTGGTTGAGTGTGTCCCATGGTGGATATGAATTTACCTCTAGAAATAACCGTTGAACATTTACTGTTGTTTATATGTTGCCCCCCTGGTTGTTTCCACAGACACAAAGAAGTGCTGTATAGAAAGCAGGTAATCAGAGCCGACTGCAGCAAAGGACGGCCGCTAGCAGTAATCTGTGGTAAAGGTCCCAACGGACGATCACAGTGCTGCCATAGAGGTACGGCAGACTCATACATTTCTCTGAACTGCCTCGGTGGAATGTGTGCCCTATATACGCACAGTATTAGGCTTCCGTCTGTACCAGCCTTACAGAGATGGCACAGAAAGTGTGTTATGTGTCAAAGAAACCAAATTCTCCCAGTACAGTACAGGATAATACATGGGAGATGCTCATTGGCTGCTATAGACAGAACCGATTTGTCAGGAAGATCTCGTATGTGGCTGTACCCGAAGATATGCGCGTGTGCATAACGCAGTTCGTGCACCTGTACACAGAATCTGGCCTGTAAACACGTGCAGCTAATAGGCATACACACATTAGCAAGAATAAACATGCACATTGGGCATTGGTGTTTTGGCACACAGTGGCCTATTCAAGGCTTTGCAAAAGTTGAGAAAACTGTAATCAGCCACAACACGGGCCAAGAACCCAGAACTACCTCAAGCTGCAGGGAAGGCAGACTGTGCAGGACCGTGAAAGGGAAGTGACAGATCCATATGAAAATGATTTCCATTCAAAATTGTACTCTAATCCACCAAACCCGATGAAGGAAGAGTTTTGTTGCCCTGGTTTTACGGGCCATTATTCTGCATATTTTCTGTAAGGGCAATTATAATATAGATATTTAATAACAGAGTTCAATCCCAGGCTGTAATAAAAGGGACAAGATAGACAAACCACTGGGGCTTCTATTTCAGACAGAAATTGTACATTTGCAAAGTTCATTTTGCAGTCTGATATATGTCCTCTTATCCTCAAGCTCCTCATTCACTCCCTTGTTATCTCTCGCCTTGACTATTGCAATTCCCTTCTCATTGGCCTGCCTCTCCATAGGCTATCCCCTCTTCAGTCTATCATGAATGCTGCTGCCAGACTTATCCACCTTACCAACCGCTCAGTGTCTGCCAACCCTCTCCTCCAATCCCTACACTGGCTCCCAATCACCCAGCGAATTCAATTCAAAATACTAACCACAACATACAAAGCCATTCACAACTCTGCCCTGAGCTACATCACAAATCTTGTCTCCAAATATCACCCAAATCGTCCTCTCCACTCTTCTCAAGACCTCCTACTCTCAAGCTCTCTCATCTCCTCCTCTCATGCTCGTCTCCAGAGCCTCTCCCATCCTCTGGAACTCGCAACCTCCACTGGTCCGGCTATCCCCTACTCTTGCTACCTTCAGGCCATCCCTGAAAACTCATCTCTCCAGGAAAGCCTATAACGTCTCTAACTAATTTTTTACCATTTCCATTAGCTCATTCCCCACAGTTACAACCTTTTGTACCACCTGCCCCAACCTATTAGATTGTAAGCTCTTCTGAGTGGGGCCCTCTTAATCCTCTTGTATCTTATTGTATTATAACTGTATTGTCTCCCTTTTATATTGTAAAGCGCTGCGTAAACTGTTGGCGCTATATAAATCCTGTATAATAATAATAAATAATAATGTCTGCATTCCCCTTATGTGGGATCTGGGAGTAGATTTCCTAATAGAACTGTTCTCCTCTCTGGTATGACCTGGAGTTCCATGTGACACCGCTGACCTCTGAATAGTGTAATAATGGCTTGAGGGGGCGAGCCTGTAATAAAGGTCTGACTGTGCCGCAGCTTTCAGTGCTGGATGTTGCGAGACAGAATTGAGAATGTCACATAAAACCTGTGATTTGAGGTTACTTTTGTATCTAAGATTTTTGGGGGGAAATTAATTGAAGTGGTCAGGAAAACAATATGTAGACTTTCCTGTACAGATACAGTACAAATCGGAATGATTGCTGAAGGACATGAAGACTGCAATATTGTTTTCTGCCACTAGCAGTGCCGTTTTTGAGGTCTTACGCCACAAGAAGAACTGTACTATGAAGTTGGTTCAGTAGTGAAAGTACATTTGATTAATGTTATCCCTCAGGTATAATTTCACTGTGCTAAGCAGTGATGATTTTCTGCACAGCGCCTTTCAGGTCACGTGACCACAGAGAACAGCAGATAATGAGAACTCCTCACATTAGTGGACAGACTACTGTGGTGGGCGGCAGTCAATTATTTATACTAAGTGGCTGCATGTTGTGCTGTATTTAAACCATACACAGCTTCAAAGGAATCTGCAACATTCCTTTCAACAAAGCTTCATTCTTTTTCCAAGTGTTCTGTCATGGCGAGCTATAGCAATGCCAGCAGTCCGCCAATTCACAGGGATTTACAAATAACCACCAAGGGTGCAAGAGCCCAACATCAGTCAGCACCACATCTACAGGATGGTTCAAAAAGAACCTTCTAAGTAGTGGCAAGGTAAAAAAAAAAAGTGTAAATAATTTCAAACAACATAAAAGAAGACATAGAGCTGCGCCAGGATCCAGCATTTGTATTTAATGTCTGTTTTCTACTCACCTGTATGAAACACAAGAGAGGGATAGGATGCGGTCTAGTTGAACCAGCTTCCGATCATTGCTGTGCCAATTCATAGTCTCCATTATTACTCTGCAACTTTGTTTCTGCAAGCCCTAAAGAAGGGGACAGTGGGTGGGCCCTTGAAATGCACTGGATGTCATATATAATTTATGTTTAGAATAAACAAAATTCCTGACTCAAACATTGTGGTATGGAGCTTCGATTCTAGATTTAACCATCTATTTAATATTAGCGTGAAGGGTTAATAACTGGAATCAGATTTCTGGAAATAACGTCAGAGAATGAAGAGATAATGGTCAAGGTTAGCTCTACTTATATTAAGAGTAAAGGGGGTTAATGGCTGATATCTGCTAACATCAGAAAGGGAAATACTAGTGAGTACATTCTCCTCTCCTTAAAATTAGAGAGGTTTGGATTTGTTCTTTAATATCAGAGTGGGAAAGGTTAATGTAGACTGATCTATACTCATTAATATCAGGGAGAGAAGGCCAAGATCCAAACTCTTTAATATCATATAGAGGGAAGGGTTTGATGCATATTTGTTACGTAAGACAGAGAAAGGTCTAGTCAAGACCCAATCTTCTTAATATCAGATAGGAAAGGGTTAATGGCCGATTTGTACTCGCTCACATCAGATGAGAAAGGGTTAATGGCTTGGCTCCGCTCTATTTAATATCATACAGGGTAGGGATAATTGCTTGGATTCATTCTAATATCAGATAGGGAAGGGTTAATGGCAGTGATGGCTCTTTGTCAGATCCTTATGAGGTGTGATAATCTGCCCCGGCTCTGGAGTAGAAAGCTTGATTGTTGCCATTACATCATGGGATTGGGAAAGATAAAAATCTGTGCCCAGCGTTGTATATCACTGCACGTGCCAGAATCCAATAATACCTTTTAACAGCAGAATGACGTCCAGCATTTAATGCGTCCCTCACCTTATATCAGACAGGCAGAGCCAGTATTCTTATGATAAGGATTGGCTGGCTCCACTATGACAGATTTACAAGCCTGAATGTACCCCTTTCTTCATCTAGGGAAGAATGGATAAAACTCTGGGGCAAATTGTAGATTGTAAGCTCCAGGGCCAAACACAAGAAAATATCTGGAGTCACTATCACACTGAACAGTCGTTGCTTTATGATGTACATTTTTCTAGTATTTTCCTGATTTGGGGGGGGGGGGGGAGGGGGTGTCTTAAATTAAAGTGTTTGTAACCCAAAAAAAAAAAGATCCTGTTCCTATAAGGCGATCTATAGCACGGGGCTTATGCTGTGTAATTTATCCCTTCCAGTGTTGTAATATTCCTGGTTGATCCTGCCTGTTCCTGTGTCTCCCTGTCTGTGCAGACCACGGTAATCATGGCTGCTGAGCCATGATATCATGGTCAGGTTACATGCCTCTGTCAGCCAGCTCTCTGCTTTGAATCTTTCCCCCTCCCATCCTCCCTGCCAGCGTGAGGCTCTCCTCCCTGCCCCTCCTGTCTTTATTCAGCTGTAATATGCAGCAAATCTACATGTATCCACTCCGGATTACACTGTCAACTACAGTGTGTGTGTTTTTTTATAATGAAAAAGCTAAATACCTTTTCCCACACCGCCCTCTGCGATCCCCTCTGCTATCTGGCTGATGTCACAGGGGAATCTCGGCCTCCCCCACTTCTCTCCATAGATCGGGGAAGAAGAGTGGAGGGGGATCACATGACCACACTGCTGCAGTGTGGGAAAAGGTACTTAGCCTTTTCATTTTAAAACAACTTGCACACTCTGTAGTTATTGGCAGCATAATCCGGAGGGGATACATGTAAAGTCACAATGTGACTTTACACTTTAAATATTTATTTTCAGTATCCTCTAATGTGCCCCACATAATTCTGAGTCTTTTTAAATAACAAAATATTATATTCAGTTCTGTTTTGTATATTGATTTCTAAATCTGTGATGATTATTGTACTTTAACAAGTAGGAATACCCCTGGATCTGTTATATTTATTACTTGTGGTAGGTGCGCCTCTAGTGGAAAAATTGGTTAATAACATATCGAGGAGTGTTGTGGATACGAAGCAAAAAGGCTGCAGTTCATTTTTTCTACTCAATATGAAATTGCAAAATCTCAAAGATTATCATTAACCTGTTTTTTTGGGTTTGCTTGTCTACTTGGTGAGTCATATGCACAAACTAAGACTGCTTTTTAGTTCCAGTTCATGTTTATCTCTCTGCAAGTCCTCAGACCTAAGATGAAAGCGATTACAACACAGAATATAAAGAACATTGTCAGTTCAACTTAGGACCTAACTGGAAACAGAGGACTTGTGCTTCAGTTGATTATTTAGACAGTATTCTTTATAGAGTCAGTTGGCTTCGGTCTACTTAGGAGGTACAAGGTAGCCAACAGTCGTGACTGTCAGGTAGGTTGGTGGGAGATTGTTACACATTACAGAAGATTTTTCGTCATGAACAGAACATAACTTTCTGATCTCCTCTTCCTGTTCAGTTGAGAAGAGGATTGCAGTGTTTGGGGTTTAGGAATCATTGCATTGTATAGTGTATTACTTTTAGATTGTAAGCTCTAATGAACAGGGCCCTCTGATTCCTCTTGTATTGTAACTGTACTGTTTGCCCCAACCTTGTAAAGCACTGTTGCTAACTGTTGTCGCTATATAAATCCTGTATATTATTAATAATAATTACTGATAGGACAAGCAACGAAGAAACATTGAACAAAAGTATCAGAGCAGAAACATCTTCCTTCCATCCCCAAACACTTTACACACAGTCATTTTCTGCAAAAAGTTTGCTTTGAAATTTACTTCCTGTCCTCATCACATAAAACAAACAAGTTCTTGATAAATCCAGCTACATAAAAATGATCTACACAGGAGATAAAAGTTGGTGAAGCTCTAGTAAAGGAAGTCAGGGCGATGCATGGCCCCTCGGTCCCTGTGTGCATCCCTTATATTTAGATAACACTTTGGGAGCATGAGTCACTTTGGGCTACTTGTAGATGAGTCACTACCATATCTCAGCCGATGGGAACTCACAATCTCATGGCCAAGGTCCAGATCCAGAACAATTCGGCTGTCTGACAACTCCCAGCATCCCCTCTCGCACTTCACATTCACAGACACTTACTAAAAAAAGCAAACAACTGCCATTTCCTGCAACTGTCCACCAGGGGCGCTCTATACCAGGATCATATAAATACTAGTAATAGTTCACATCAGCCACTGGACCAGAGGAGCTTACACTCTAATGTTCTGCCACATTCACACGCTATTATTATTATAAATTTATATAGCTATGACATATACCATAGTGCTGTACAGAGAAGACTGAGACAGTCACATCAGTCTTTGCACCAGAGGAGCTTGCACTCTAATGTCTCAGCTTTGGTCACACATTCACTCTATATAAGTTAAATTTGAATTATTATTTTTTTTTTTTTTTTAAAAAGGCTCTATCCTGCCTGAGATCTGAGATTACGAATGTGAATGAATGAATTTTTTTTTTTTTAGAGAGAGACAAATTTTATCTTTAGTGGAAGTTCCACTCCCAACAGCTGATGTGTGATGAGAACCATATCTGCATGGAAGCAGTAGTATAGATACTAGCACTGTGTATTATGTAGATCCGGATATACGTATAGATTTGGCTCTCTTTATTGGTCACCTGTGTCTGTACAGTGCTGGGACTCTGCAGATGTAAATACTTCCTGGCTCATTTCATCATGTATTCTGCCAAATCTCTCACAATAATTAGGTGGAAACGGCTGTAGTGAGCAGGGGGAATTGGAAACTCGAGAGGTTTTTTAGGTCATTGGGTAGGGTGGGAGAAAATTAGAGAGAAGGGGTGGGGGGGATAGTGATTGTTACTTTACTAATCTGCACAAGACCACAAGTCTCCAATCTCTGTGATGGAGAAAAGAGTCAATAGAGCTGGATTCACCTAACAAATGACTTCTGCCAAACAGGAATGTTGGAAAATGTTCATTTGATCAGTGACTGTAGTGCTGATCAATGCAATCTGACAGCAGAGTTGTCCCCCCAGCTTTCAAAATACAAAAGCACAGCAGGGAGGATTGATCCATGCACCTTGTTTTTGTAGATTGGGAATCTGTTTCTGTCTGTTTGTTTTCTTCCGCTGGCTGAAAAAAAAAAAAATCTATTGGTAGCCTCAGGATGGTATAGTCAGCAGCACCGATCAGTGTATTCTGATGACGGGGAAAGCTCCCCACTGTCAGAAGATAATAACTCAGCAGGAGTGATTTCCCCATGAACATCGAGTGTGTGGATAGGGGAATTGGGTCATTTAAAGAAACAAATAAATGTATGGCCCTTGAGTGTGGAGGAATATGGGACAGCAGCACTTGGTATATGTGGGGTAGTCATGTGGGGGCAGCATCAGGATACATTCACACCTAGTGTAGTGCTAGGTTTAAGGTTTGTTTTTATAAATGTCACCATTTATACTTGCAAAAGACGAATACACTCTTAATCTGAGGCTTCTGATTTTTTACTTTATGACATAGTGGGTTTGATTTTTTAAAGGCAAATCCACCTTGCATTTTCATTTAACTTTGCAAGAGAAGTTGGATTGTGCAAATGAGTTTGCCCAAGAGCTTAGTGAATGTGGTGAAGTTCCACTTTCCAAAGAATACACAATTACATGCAGGTAAATAAAAAGCATTTTTGCTTGCCTATGATTGGATGATGGAAGTCACCAGAGATTCCCCCCATTCACTAAGCTTGGGGACAAATTCCCCTGCAATGTGCAACAGCATATTTGTCTTAGTAAATCAACCCAATTGTTTCAATATTATTATATAATATATTTCAATTATAATTATAATATTTGGGGGAAATTGTTCCATTGTAATCTGCCTGGTGAGTAATTTCCAGTCCATTCTAAAAACTGTAACGCAGCATCTGGCCTCATCTTGATTTAACCAGAAATAAAATAAAAAATCATTATGTTCTTTGTAACACGTTATTGAATTTTAGAATTTTAACCACTTCCTGCCCACCATATAGCAATATGACAAAGTAGTTGTGTTATCCTGACCGGACGTCATATGATGTGATCAGGATAACAAGCCGGCACACAGCACGGTGATCAGTGGTGCTGTGTGTCAGCCTGACACACCGCAACATTGATCTCAGTAAAGAGCCTCTGGGGAGGCTCTTTACCACATGATCAGCTGTGTCCAGTCACCGTGATCACGATGTAAACAGGAAAAGCCGTGCATCAGCTTTTCCAAACTCGTGTCTGTCAGACGCAAGTAGAGGAGAGCCGATCGGCGGCCCTGCTGATTGATTATCAGCGCAGTCCCCGAGGATGCCCACCCAGGACCACCAGGGATGCCCACCACTGATGACCACCAGGTATGCCACCCATGGCCACCAGGGATGCCAATCAGTGACCACATATGCCAATCAGTGCCCTCATATGATGCCAATCAGTGCCCATCAGCAATGCCTGCCAATGCCTCCATATCAGTGATGCCCATCAGTGCCATCTATCAGTGCCACCCATTAAGTACCCATTAGTGCAGCCTTTCAGTGCCCATTCGTGTCGCCTATGAGTAAAAAAAAAAAAACGAAAGAAAAGCGCCTCTGAGTGCAGGTATTTAATAATAACAATTTGCAAGTTATCCACACTTACAAGCAAGTAAGGAGAAACCAACTACGAAAGGGAACAGCTCCTGGATCAGTCCCGGCGTCCATGGCATGGATACAGCAGAGTGAGTCTGAAGGGATGGCCGTGGTCACCCATCAAAGAGAGAGCAAACCGCTGCGCTAGATGGATGTTCCGTAATCCAACAAGGGCGCTCGTGGGCGTGTGACGTCACCGGAGTTGAGAGGACCACAACGCATTTCAGAGCATGCGTGAAGTTCCCACTGTGCATGCGTGCTCCTTTTTCAAGTGTAGGATGAACGGGGGGAAAAGAAACTTAAATAGCTCCGCATAGAGGGACAAAACACACTACAGCTGATAGGGAGAACATCGATTAACAAGGCTGAAAATAAAAAGGCCGCTGACATAAGGGGCATAACTGATTTAGTGATTAAGGAGATTCCTAAATAGATTTCTAAAGGAGAAAAGAGCTTTAATAGATGTGTAAAAAAGAAAAAATGAAAAAAATGTATTTTAAGGAATATAATAAAAAAGGGAAATAATAATAATATAATAAATAAAAAAAAAAAATAAAAAAAAAGGAAAAGATATATGTTAAAGACAACCCAAAAATGATGGTGGTGACTATAAATAGAAGACTCAAATAAATAATAATAATGCCTGAGGGACTAGGTTGTTATACTGCGTAGAGACTCAATCTTATTGACATAAAGATGTGTCATATAACAACGGCATCTGTCTTAAAAGTGGATGGTAGGTAGATTAATAGAATGATATGAGTAAAAATTATTTAAAATATAGATGATTTAAAATATAAGTGAGGGTGCGTTGCACCAAGGTCGAAGTATGACTAATAGTAGTAGGGCTACTGGTAACAATTATATGTACTGGTGACAATAAATAAAGATGTATATGCACATATATCTATAAGCCATGTATACGTGCATATAGGATAAAAATTATTTCTATGGGGGTACATGTCAAGAAGTATATATATATAAAAAATGCATATATATAAGAATCCATGCAAGGATGGGAAAGGGAAAGGGAAAGGGAGGGGGAGGGGAAGAGGGGGGGGAGTAAAACGGGGGAGGGGGGGGAAATGGGTAGGTAGTTATATGATGGTATTGACTTCTATTTGTTCATTTAACCCATTGGGCGCAAGAGTGTCGAGGATATATATCCAAAAGGTCTCGCGTTCACATAACTTGGAAAAACGTTCAGCTTCAGACAAATTAGGAGGTATTGATTCTAGAGCCCACACCTGTAGGCCAGCAGTAGACTAGTTATGGTGCTCTAAAAAGTGGCGAGGAACGCTATGTTCATCGCAACCTTTCTCGATAAACCTGCGATGTTTACCAAAACGTTGTCATAATGGGCGTATAGTGCGGCCGACATATAATGATTTGCATGGACATGTCAGACAGTAAACTACATATTCAGTAGAGCAGTTATAAAATCCCTCTAACTGATATATCTTATCCTTGTGTTGGAAACTACGTTGGCCGTTTCTCACAAAGGCGCAGGTTTTGCATAGCGGTTTATTGCACCTGTACATACCTGTGAGAGGGATAAGGCACCTATGAGTGCCCATCTGTGCCACCTATGAGTGTCCATTAGTGTTGCATATCAGTGCCACCTTATCAGTACCGCCTTATCAGTGCCCGTCAGTGCAGCCTTATCAGTGAAGGAGAACAGAAACAAAGAAAAACTTAAAACAAAAATTGGTCTTTTTTTATTTGTTTAGCAAAAAATAAAAACTCCAGAGGCGACCAAATACTACCAAAAGAAAGCTCTATTTGTGGGAACAAAATTATAAAAATTATGTTTGGGTACAGTGTAGCATGATCACGCAATTGTCATTTAAACAGCGACAGCTCTGAGAGCTGAAAATTGGCCTGGGCATGAAGGGAGGAAAGTGCCTGGTATTGAAGTGGTTAATATTTCCAAACTGAAATATCTGCTTACAGGTGTCAGGACTTCAATGGAATCTCTCCCAGGAGACCTGGGGTGCAGATTTGGATGGTTTTATGGAATCACAGCATATGTAATAAACCAAAGCAGGTTGCAATAATTAAAGCAATACTTCTTTGGAGAGATCACTCAGATACTGTAATTTGCTATTGATCAACTCACTTTGTCCTACTTACTGTAAGTGAAATGGTAGTTCAATAATTAATTTTAATTTTCCACTGTCACCTACACAATAAAGGGGTATTTTGTGAGACAAACTAAAACTTTAATCCTCATTTCTTTCACGAGAATAAATCTTGCAGAATTCGCCCACCAATCTTTCATAGCAATGCAAAACAGTGAATGCTGTCCCAGGTCACAAAACAAAAGGCATTTCCATTTACAGACTGTGTACAACGGGGACAGAACTCTGCCTCTAGTTGTGGTGGCGTTATAGAAGCCTGTGGTGTAATTCCGCAGCTACTGGAAGAAATGATAAATGAGCGTTAAATACAGGGTAACACATTGAATATCATCAGTAGACCAGTCTTCAGCTGCGTGCAATGACCAGACATCTGCAGTATCCCCATACAGCTGCAGCCTCTGATGTCTCCAGCTCATAAACCGTAAGTCCCTTTTTATTAACATATCTACCGGCTAATTATATCAGTGCAGCAGATGTAGAAATTATTGTACTCCAATGATTATACAAAACAAACACCAAGTTCCCGAAGAGCTCAAACTGAAAGTGAATAGGAGGTGTATAGGAATAAAATTGACACCCAGTGCAGCTCCCAACCACTGGAAAATGGAAAACAGGATATACAAAAACACAGGCAGCGCTCAATGGGGAAAAAAGTCAAAGGTTATGTCCATATGTATATTCACATATAAAATTATGTACACCTTGGATTCAATTTTGTATATCCAATCATTACACAACCCTTTGTGCTGCATTCATTTATCACAAAATCTTCTATTTTCATACTACTGATCAGACTTAAGAAAATCATATCACTTGCATTCCTCACATCAGGATTTCTCTCCTACTGATCACAGAGAGATGGCTGGAACCTGTAGTTCCCAAGCAGCTGGATGTCTATAGTTTCATGGAATTAATAAGACACGTTTCCATTAGTGACCTCCAGAAACTACCAGAAATAGCCACACATATGCCCACCCCCCATTTAGGCTGGGTGTGCATGTACAATCCAACTCCCACAGTCAATGGGATGAACTGGTGGGTCCCAATGCAGGAAGGTTCTGTTTAGCAGAATGTTTATTTGAATGCAGATGAAATTAGCAACACTGAAAGATACTGACATGAGATTGTAATCTAATAACTCCTGGTCTGGCATCCCCCATCATGTATCTGTGAATATCCTTGGAGCATGTCTGTCCAATCCAGAAGGAAGAGGGTATTTTGAGAAACATGTCCTTCTAAAGCTGGCCATAGATGGATCAAAATTTGGCCGTTTTAACGGGGACTGGCCAAATTTCAATCAGTCTATGGCCATTTTTGGTTTAGAAGTCCAACACAGTAATGTTTGAAATAGAATGTTGGGAAGAGTCCTGCTGTCAGAATACAAATGCACAGTGAGGAGGATTCATCCATCCACCTCACTTGTGTGGATTGGGGAATCCATACTTTTTTTTTTTCTCCATTAGCCCGCTGGCTGATCAAAAGAAATGACCTGTCTATGGGCAAATGTTTCTAAAAAAACATAATGTAATGTCATACAACCAATACAATGCTTATATTACCTCTTTCTGGAAAGGACCAAGAGCAAGAACATAATTAACCATTATTCATAATATTTTATATTTGTCTAAGAAATCTCTGCCTGGGTGGAGGATTAATCTGTGTTTTTGTGTAGAGAAACCACCATTTTGCCCTCACTTGGCTCTACTGTGTACAATTATAAATATCCTGTACAGGTTTTTACTGGATTCATGCATAGACCATGGAAATAAGCCAAAAGTGACTATTTAGAAAAATCCTTAACATTAATCATAAGAATTTCTTATTGCCTGGATTCACCCAAAAATAATCATTCCAATCCAACTCCATGGTACAGCAGACCTTGGCAGACATCATCAGAGCATATCTTGTCACTAATTATCAACCAAGTTGTGCACCTCACATCATCACGCTACAGTTTTCTTTCAAAGCACTGTTGGAAGTGAATGGAATCATCATAAAAGCCGTTCCTACAACATTATTTCAAAATAATAAGGCATTTTTTCCTGGCCCCTCTTCCTGAGTATGACCCGTCTGCAGAGCTCCCAGCTGCTATTGGCTTAAGCTATGAGAGTCCAAACACAAATGGACTCCTGATCTGCAGCAGCCAAGCCAACAGTCCAGGCTAGCCAAAGTTCTTTCCTTTCGGACGAGAATGTGCAGAGTTCGTTCAAGACACATGAGGCTTTCCACTCACTGTGTTGCTTTTTTTCCCCTTACTTTTGCAGTTTTTGTGTTTTATTTTTTTAATTCTGCAGACAATAGGAGAGTAATATGGGGTGTGAATTTAAAGCAGACTTCAATGAAAGCTCTGACGCTAAGATGATTGCTTTCTTAGAGTACACATCTGTTTTCCCCCAATCTCTGCCAGCTCTGTTACTCACTTTACTGCCCACTAGGGAAAATTTAAACTGGTGCAAAACAGAGAGAAGAAGTGAGGAAATCACATCTGCCTATCACGCTTCAGCCAGCTATGAAAGAAAACATTTAATGGGACAGCCTAGATACCAGCTCATGGGTGCCACAAAGCCAGGGTACACTGAACACTACCATGTCAAATAGTAAAAAGACACATTCTGCCGCAGCACTAGACTGGAGTGTTCTCGGACAAAGCTGAGTGACAGAGGTGTTAGTCCCCAATTTATGCCTTTCTTTCTTAATAAACACGAAAGGAATTCCCTCACACATCGAATAATCCCCGAGGTACAAAATGGCTGCCTAGAAGTCAAGTTCTGTGGCTGTACTCAGGAGCCCACTGGGAATGGACGGAGCCAAAGACACGCATAATATAAATATAAGGATTCCAGTGAGATTTCAGGCTGCAGTAAAGATGCATCTGTTTTATAGAGAAGACAAAAATACACTCGATTTATAGCACAAAGATATGTCTGTATCCATGGTAAGAGAGATCTACAGGAATTTCCCGTCGCATTCTGCTTCCAAATCAGATTTTCCCAGGACTGAGCTCTAGAAGTCCAGTGTTCCTGATGAAGCCATATAAACTTTTCTACCCCACCAACCTGCTAAATGAATCCCGCTAGAATAAGAGACTATTAACAAGTTAATAAACAGAACCATGCTTCCTGGAAAGAAAAGAACAGGTTCATAATACACCAGTACATCATAATGTGAAGGGGTGGATAACAAAAACTCCAGGTGGTCAGGGTGTTTTATTTTATAACCGAAACAAAGAAAATCGTTTTGTTTAGCAAAAAATAAAAACCCCAGTCGTAATCAAATACCACCAAAGGAAAGCTCTATTTGTGGGAACAAAATTATATAAATTTTGTTTGGGTACAGTGTCATCTGCTGGTGTTGGTACACTGTGTTTTATCCAAAGTCAGCGCAGCCCTCCACCAGGAAATTCTAAAGCACTTCATGCTTCCCTCTACTGATTTCATTTTCCAGCAGGACTTGGTACCTGCCCACACTGCCAAAAATACCAATACCTGGTTTAATGATCATGGTATCGCTGTGCTTGATTGGCCCGCAAACTCGCCTGACCTAAATCCCAAAGAGAATTTGTGGGGAATTGTCAAGAGGAAGATGAGAGACCCCAGACCCAACAATGCAGACGAGCTGAAGGCCGCTATCAAAGAAACCTGGGCTTCCATAACACCTCAGCAGTGCCACAGGCTAATCGCCTCCATGCCACGCTGCATTGATGCAGTAATTCATGCAAAAGAAGCCCTGACCAAGTATTGAGTGCATACTATAATGTACATACTTTTCAGTAAGCCAACATGTCTGTATCAAAAATCCTTTTTTAATTGGTCTTATGTAATATTGTATTTTTTGGAGATACTGAATTTTGGGTTTTCACCAGCTGTAAGCCATAATCATCAAAACTAAAATAAAGAAATGGTTGAACTATATCACTCTGTACATAATGAATCTATATAATATATGAGTTTCACTTTTTGAATTGAATTACTGAAATAAATAAACTTTTTGATGATATTATAATTTTATGAGATGCATATTTATATATATATATTTATGGGGAGATTATATGTCTAGCATTCAGGTAAACACTTTTTACTCTTCCTGGAAGACTTCTACACTGGCAAGCTAAGACCTCAGTTTTTTTTTCAGCTGCCCCTGAACTCTCCTCCATGTTATCTTATCAGTACATGTACACAGGGTTGTTTATAGTCCTTTCTAGGCAGTTGAGTTTAGAAGGATTTTTTGTAAATTAAAAAATGCGCTCAGGACGGATGTTCAGAGGCATTTGAAACGCCAAATGCCTGTAACAGCTTGTAAACGCGGTAACTCACATTTAGCTTATAGACAATTTTAATGGAGATATATTTGTGACTATTTGAAAAAAAAAAAAAAAAGCTTCTAAACTCAAATGCGGCTAAACGTGGCATGCAAACGTGGCAAAACGGACGTTTTTAAACGTGGGTTACTATCTGTTAAATCGTTCAGGAGAGGTTTTAAATGTCCCGTGTACATTAAGCCCAATATGACGTATACATGTGCTTCGGCAAACCCTTAAAAAAAAATCTTTATTAACAACGTTGAGATATGACCTTTTTGAAGAATTTGGGTATAATTTTTGCTGACAAACCACCCCTCTGTGGTATGAAAGAAGTAATGACAATGAGCTCCATCAGTTTATAAAGAATGCTTGTCTGAGTGATATCACTGTAGGAGGACCAGTGAACATGAACTAAAATGATGTGATAATCAACACTGGCATATGCCTCAGGGGTGGTCAGTGACACCCACCTCAGTAATATGTTTAGAAAGGAGGGTACATCTGGAGCTGCAGCCTTTCCTTACTTTGTATCGCCTGCCCATGTCTTTCACTGGGTAGAATTAAGGTCTCAAACTGACAGTCCAGGCTTGCAGAAGATGCTGGGAGAGTGCAGCTTTCCTAATTTAATCAGTGGAGCTTCCGCTGTCATTGTAACATCTGCTCGCTCTTTATCAGGAGTGCTAACACTGCTCCTGCTACACAGAGTGCAGCACACAGCTGTTGAACTTTTACCTTGGCAGGCTTCCTTGTCCTGGCTCTCAACCTACAAATCACACAATGCCATCACTAAATGCTACACGCCATAAAATAACCCCAGTTATTCAATAAACCTCCACTTTATTAAACACACCTCTGATATCTGTTGTATGCTCTAACAGGCCTGAGCTATAAGTGAAAAAAAATCAATGTATGTGTCAGAGAATACCAACCAACCGTTTGGCCAATCGAAATGTGCGTGCGCACAATGTATGTTGGCACCAGACGGACTATTTAAGGATGCTTCTGCCTGTGCTCTAAGGCTGACTGGTCTTCAGCTGTTCCCTGTGTCCCTCCAGTGTGTTCCCTTGGTTGCTGACCCAGCTTACTCCTGACCTGATCTCAGATCCTGCTTCTGTCTTGTCGCCTGTTCCTGACCCGGCTCATTCCTGACTTTGGCTCTGCTCCTGATGTGGTACCTCGCTGCCCACCTGTTGATGAACCTGGCTAATCCTGTAACCACGCTTCGGTCTCTGATCCTGGCTTACCGACCCATTAGAGTGTCTGCCTGGCTGTCTGCTGCTGCAGTTCTGCGCCCCAAGTGTTCCTGTCGCAAGTCTGCTGAGAGCCCTGACCAGCCATACGTCCTGACCCCGCAGCGCAAGTGGAGTGCTTCCTTGACCTCAGCTGAAATACTGTGCATGGCTACTGTTCCTGATTTGATGGTTCTTCTGCTGCCTTGGAACCACATCTCCTGCTGCAAGTTCCCCATCTACATCTACAGGCACTTGTGTTCCTCCTGTCCCTCTGTGCCCTATGTTTTGATCCCAGTGGGGCCTGTGCTGGAGATACAAGAGAGGCCGACCTCATTATTTCAGTCACCTCTCAGGTATGTGACAGTATGCTCAATTTCTGTCAACATGAAAATACATATTATTTTTGACTTGTAGATCAGTAATTGGGAAATGCTGACTGCCTATTATAAGTAACTGCCAATTAGTTTATTTTACTGAATAAACCCAGATACCATCAAGCTAGATATTTTGTAAGCCTCATTATCTGGGAAAGTAAAACAATAATGGTTAGCATACTGGGCACAAATGGCTTTCTGGTTTTGGAATAAGAAAATTTACTTAGTTTCTTTGTAAGAGAGAAAGACTTGCCATACATGACAGTATGATCTATACAGATCTTTAGCTTCAGAAGGGAGAATATTACTCTGCTTATTGGGGAATATCTGCTGCCTAACAAGACTTCCACCACAGGTGGAAGGAAAGAAAATTGCTTGATCCCCCCATTAACACAGTTGGTTATGTTTTCATTTCTATTGCTCGCAGCGCTATTGTGCTCTGCCAGCACAGAAAGCCTTCCTGGCTGGTGGAACACAATGATTACTGCTAACAGCTATAGCCACTGGCAGTAAACGCCTGTAGAAAGATACGACAGGCTTGGGTACAGTCAGTCTCCTGCCCATACATGGATCAAATCTCAGCCGATCCCTGCTGAACCACTCACATTTCAATCCATGTGTGGCCATGCTTTTCTTCTCCAGTGTCCCCTGCTGTGCAGTTTCACAGTAGTTCTCCAATGATATGGCAGTCTGCAGTGCTGGCCCAACAGTAGAGACATGATATAGGTCAGAAAATCTAATTGAGCAGCAGTAACATGCATTGTTGGCTTGACTTTTAATATTTGCCCTCCTTTGCTGCATTATTCATGGGACTGGACTTCTGGATGGTAGCTGAGAAGCAGCACAGACTAATGACCAGGATTTCTTCAAATGGCACAGCTGACCACTAAGGGTAAAGGACAATTCCTTGGAGGAAACACTAATAAAAATTAAAATATGGATAGAGAACCTCTTTAAGATGCAGTACATGCCCGCTGGTATGCTAGGAGGGTTATTGTCACCTGAAGTCACACAGTAAATCATTGTACTGGCAAGGTAACTGGTTCAGATTAGTAAAAGGTTACTGAAAACTCACGATTGCAGCAAGGTCAGAACGGTACGTCAGGAAATTCTGGCATGTTTTCTGGCCAGTAATAAACTAATTCTGAACTTCTAATCAACAAGCCATTTGTACTCATAATCTTTTATGCGTTTCAAAATGAAAAAGTTTACAACCGGATGTAGATGAAGGCCCTGATCGCACCAACTGGACAAAACACTAGTGAAGACTATTAAATAGTTATTATATTGCTCTCACATAAAAAGAACTACGTCCAAACCATACTTAACCCCTTTGGAGTACTTCACATTCCATCCACACAACTTTCAGCCAAGACAATAAAAATTCGAAGAAAATATCCAAAAAACACACTAACCACTTTCCATTTCTGTTGAGAGTGTGGAGCCACGCCGGGTGGCAGGGTCTACCATGAAAGATGTGATTATAATTAATGGTGGGAAAGACCAAATCAGTGAGGTGGGGGATTAGTTAAAGATAAAGAGAGACAGCTGCTCTGCTAGAGGGTTGTAATCTGCTGCTCTTCTATGTTGATTGGAGGTTTATTACTGTGTAAATATTTAAACATGTTTGTAATCATTATTTATGACAATTCCACAACAGCTTGTCTGGTTCACAATTCACCTCTGCGATCTAAGCCAATATTCAGCCAATATCAAGATCTTTCCAGATGTATCCGAGACTGACTGCAATGACTTACATGCCCTGTCAGTACAGAAAGACAAATACTGTATGTCATGTGCTAAAGTCTCATAATCACTTACTATTTCAGAAGATTTGAGTGAGCAGCATGGCCAGGCAGTGGAAAAAGTGATTAGAATTCTGTGGTGCATCAATAGATCGGTAACTGGCAGTAGGAAGGAAGTCCCAACGCCTCTCTATAGATCGTTATATCACTAGTGGGATCACCACCAGGAGAAAGGTCCCTCTGTATAGATCTTTATTGTATATCACAATAGGGCATTGTATATCACAGACCAGCCCGTTTAACACCAAAAATCGTGCCACATTCAAAGTCACTTAAATCCCCTTTCTTCCCCAGTCTGATGTTAGGTTTGAAATTCAGCAAGTTGTCTTCGCCACGTCTAGATGCCTACATCTAGCCATCTGTACAGCCATGGCCAAAAGTTTTGAAAATGACACAAATATACATTTTTACACAGTTTTTTATGATGGCAATTTGCATATACTCCAGAAGGTTATGAAGAGTGATAAGATGAATTGCAATTTATTGCAAAGTCCTTCTTTGCCAAATTAACCTAATCCCATAAAAAAAATTCCCACTGCATTTGTGAAGAAGACTTCAGGGCGCCCAAGAAAGTTCAGCAATCTACAGTAGATTCAGTTTCATAATCGGGGCACCACCAGTGCAGAGCTTGCTCAAGAATGGCAGCAGGCAGGTTTGAATGCATCTGCACACACAGTGAGAAGACTTTTGGAGGATGGCCTGGTGTCAAGAAGGGCAGCAAAGAAGCCACTTCTCTCCAGGAAAAACATCAGGGACAGACTGATATTCTGTTGGGCTGCTGAGTACTGGGGTAAAGTAATTTTCTCTGATGAATCCCCTTTCTGATTGTTTGGGGCAACCGGAAAAAACCTTGTCCGGAGAAGAAAAGGTGAGTGCTACCATCAGTCATGTGTCATGCCAACAGTAAAGTATTCTGAGACCATTCATGTGTGGGGTTGCTTCTCAGCTAAGGAAGTGGGATCACTCGCAATTTTGCCTAAGAACACCACTATGAATAAAGAGAGGTACAAAACATTCTTCAAGAGCAACTTCTCCCAACCATCCAAGCATTGATTATGAAAGAATGGGCTGCCATCATTCAGGATGTGGCCCAGAAGTTGATGGAAAGTATGCAGGGGCGAATTGCAGTGGGCTTGAAAAAGAAGGGTCAACACTGCAAATATTGACTCTTTGCGTATACTTAATGTAATTGTCATAAAAGCCTCTGACACTGTGTGTGTGTGCGTGTGTGTGTGTGTGCGCCAGGCCTTACTGTAAACCTCTATTTTTCAAGGACGATCCAAATCCTTCTATCACCAAAAAACGTCCATCAGGTAGATCTGATATTGATCAATGTTGGTTTTTGAACTGGATGCAAACATGTTGCACCATTGAGAACATTGCAAATCAAATATGCAGCTACTGTAACACACTTTCCCTCAAACTAGGTTTGAAAGGTTTAATGTCTTCTGACTTGCTGTTGAGGTGATATTTATCTCCAAGGATTCTTTGCATGCATGAAAATGTGTATCAGCTAATGACTGTCCCTCTGCAATGATGGCATCTTGACTTATTTTTTGCACTGTATGCAGGGAAGCCCTCTATGTTATGTCAGATTTCTGATGCATACTGCTACCTCTGTGCTTTCTTTAGTCATATAGATTATAGATATCCTAAAATTGTCTCAGCAATATATATAATTTGAGAGACCATAAATATAAAACCAACATCTCCAGTTCTGTCACAGTATGGCAGCAGAGATATAAATCTCTGTAGGCTTTTAGTTATAAATACATAATTCAGGATTACATGTAGTCCAGAACTTGTCATGTTTCTGGACACATCTCTGGTACACAGATGGAGAAATGGACATTCCTACCACCCCAAGGTTTCTTCTTCTGACCTTTAATTTGCTTTATATTTACTGCTCCCCTTTAAGAACAAACACGGCAGATATTACCGAGACATCAAACAATCAACACAACATAAACCGGGTTCTAGGACAGGGGCAGAATTATTACGCCTGTAAAAAGTCACGCGTGGCAAATTACCATTTACATCCTGTAGACACATTTAATACAGTACCAGGAGGACACATAAAATTGGCAGCGCTCTCACATTACACACGTACATGTCTACTGTGAGTCGTAACAGGTTATGGCAAACACAAAGACGTTTGAAGATAGAGTAAAGTCTATTATGTAGACAGAGGCTAACCTAAATCAAGGTACAATAAACAGATCACACTAATTAAATAATACCCAAAGAGTGATTTGGTACCAAAAATGTGTGCACTGTATAAATGTGTATTGTTATAGAAGTAAAGCTGACAATACAAACTGTACAAAAAAATTAGATTAACCAAAACTATGTAATATGAGGATTTACCTAAACTGCAATCAATTTGTATCCAATCAGGCTGGTCCTTGCAGTACAAACTAGTTGGTAGCTTTAATGGAGATTATGAGGGGTGTGGTGAGCTTTAAAGGTACTAAAGTAGAATTTTCTGCAGATTCATAAATGTTTACACCAGAAAATGACATATTCTTTAAAGCAGAAGAATCTCCAAATTAATATGTCATATAGGGGACTCTAATGTGAAGAATAATTTCAGAACCATGGGAAAAGACACCTTGAAAATCACAGCAAGAACAACCATGTTGTATGTTTCAATGCATATGACAAACTCAGCTGAGTGATCCTTTTTTTAAAATTTGTATTACTAGGTAACCAGTGAGGTTATCTGATCGATGATGTTGATGTAGGTAATCTGTTTAGCGGATGGGTGGTTTCTACACAGTTTGCAATGTACTACAGTAAAGCCGGGTACACACTATTTGTTTTTGTTTCGTTCAACGCTGTACTAACCTTGCAAGGTTAGGTCAGCGATCTCCCCCACTGAGCTGTTGTGTTCTGGCAGAGGATGTCTTCCCATGCCCCCCCCCCCAGAACACTGATCGGGAGTCGGTCGGATGCTGGTTTTCTAGCATGCACGTCCGACAGAAGCTAGTCGAGCAGTTCTCAGTGTAAAGCCCCGTACACATGGGCCGAATGTCGGTCATTTTTCTTTTTTTAACTGGACGTTGTCCCCCGACATTTGGCTTGTTTGTACAGGGCTTTACATCAAGAACTGAAGTGCCACGCTGCTGCTTTATAGTTCAGATACTGTTTTTTTCCTGCAAATATCAAACAATCAAAAAGGGTGAGAAATGTATTTCAAGGACCTAAAAATGCTCCCTTCATCAGGGTTTCACAAGTGTGAGGATCTGCATGAATCTCGCCAGCAAGCAGCTTTGTTAGCCAACCTTTACTGGAATAAAAATAAAACTGTATCAGGACTATTGGCGGGGCACTCCAATTCTTATTTATACAGTAGCTATTTTTTTTTTTTTTTTTTAGAACCAGCATTTGTGGTTATGCCCTCCTCTTCCAGGTTCAGGCTGGGTTCACACTTGTGCGATGCAAGACATCGCATGTGATTTTCACCGCTTTGCTGTGCAGATCACATGCGATGTCTGTGCGATCAAAATTCAGCCATACAAACGGTATGGCTGAAATCACATTGCATTCGCACCTATGCGATCCAAATCCTTCACCATTTCAGAGTTCTCACTACGATCAGCGAACCAATCTGGGGGGTGTCATTTACTTTCTATTGACACCCTCAGCGGTTCTCAGAGGGCAGTGTGAACTGTCTGCGAACCATATGCGATGCGGGAACCCGCACAGGAATTGTGCTGGTTTCCCCATCGCATATATGTGAACCCGGGACTCCAGCAGTAACAATTCTGTGCATCATGAACTGTACTCAACTATGTTGTTGCAAGTGCACTAATAAAGCTACAATCACCTTATAGATATGACTTTAAAGTGGAACTTTAGTCAGAAAATTCAGTCCTGCTAGATCACTTCAGGCTGGCCCCTTTTGCAGGTATAGCTGCAAATGTAAAATATTTAAAATAAGTGTCTATACTGTTTAAAACCCAGTAAAACACTGTCTTGCCCTGCTCTGCACATGCTCAGTTGCTCTGTTTTTTTTTTTTTTTTTTTTGGCACTGTGCTGAAAATGTAAAAGGCTGATCTCCTGACAACATAAAGATTTACTGTTGCTCAGGAGGTCTTGATCTTCAGCAAGAAGCAACAGGAGCAATACTGGTGGCAATTTACAGCACATACTAATTTTAGTAGCATAATTATTGATGTGGAATGTATGTTCCTTGCTAAAGAACAATATTTTTTTATCAATTGTTATGGGTAAAGTTCTGCTTTAAGTTCATATTTTCACGAAAAATTAAAAGGTGAACTAACCCCAAATATCTTGACCACTCCTCTGGATTCCGTTGCACATAGAGGCCATAATGCCCTGTGCTGCTGGTGTAGCTGTCTGTAACATCCTAATACACTGTCCCAGAATGGGTATCCTTCATAATGCTTGAAATGGCAAGCAGTCATTGGTCAGCGCAACTACGGCCATTAAGAAGCGCACCTGAGGCTGCTTCTTCAATATTTCCAAGTGATGCAGCCAATTTGAATATCACTTATCACATCTGTACTATGAACATACCTGTTGAAAGTGAAAGTACTAATTACTTCAGTCAGAGATCTGATTGTACGTTGAAAATTATATGGAGCATTTCTATTTTAGAGAAGTAAGGCTGGCCATATATTATACAATTCTCTTATACCATTTTCCTTTAGATGTACCAAAACCATATCATATGAGGTCAAACCTAAACACTTTCAGTTTGCAAACAGACAGGCCCTTGCACTACATAGTTAAAGGCAAATCCAAAGGAAACTGAACAAGAAAATTGTATAATGTATGGCCAACCTAAGTGCAGAACAATCCCCAATAATTTTAAACGACAGCTATGGAGGGCCAAAAGCTCTGACTAGCTATTACCAATTGAGGCTTTTTATGTAAAATTTGTGTAGGTTTAATTAACTTTTCAGATAAACGTAATTTAAATAAGTGGAACAAATGCATCCTGCTGTTAAACAATTATCGTCTAGTTAAAAGTCTTCTCTTGCTGTGCGTTTATTAAACATCCTCGAGCGCTAGCAATAATGTTTCTGAATAGACACCATTGTTGATCCCAGAAAATGTTAATGATTTAAAGCTTTTAAGACTTGTTCTAGTGTTAGTAGCTTGAAGATAAGGATGTTTGGGATGGATGTGTGTTCCTTCTGTGGTCGGAAATCTAATAAAGACAGATCAAGACACAGTGATTATTTAGAATTAGATGTGTTCTGGACTGCGTTGCTCCAGGAGGAGATGTGGTATTCTTTGGACGAATCTAAAGTGATCTCCAGCAACATTTATTTACAAAGTATTACAGTCCGTTTAGCTTTCTAGGAGAATCTGGATGAATGTGATCACAATTTTATTCCCAGTATCCCAATAGATAAAAAGCAGATGCTTAACGTACATTTTCACTTTTTCAGTGCTTATTGAAGCAAGTCAAACTCTTGGTGGGCTGGCAGTAAAGCCGACAGTGTGCATGAATGGTTTCAATTCCAGCAAGCTGTACAGAGAACACTGAGCTAGTGATATCGGTCTCTGCACCAAAGGAGCTTACATGCTAATGTCGCCTCACACTCACGCACTATTATACATATACAGTATATAGCCCTGACAGTCAGTCACATCAGTCTGTGCACCAGAGACACTTACACTCGAATGTCCCCCCCCAAGTCACACACTGTTTTCATTATACATTTATATAGCTCTGACATATACAGCAGTGCTGTACGGAGAATGCCGAGTCAGTCACATCAGTCTCTGCACCACAGGAGCTTACGCTTTAAAGTGGATGTAAACCCATTCCATACCCTTGTACCTACAGGTAAGCCTATAATATGGCTTACCTGTAGGTACTATGAATATCTGCTAAGCCTTCACGGTTTAGCAGATATTCACACTTCATGCAGCCGGTGATGTCACCGGCGCATGCACTCTGAAGGGACTGTATACCCTTGCCGTCCCATCAGAGCTCCATGCTGCGGTCCGTGACTCCCGTGCACATGTGCGGGAGTGACATCATCGTGCCGCGGCTAGACAGCCAGAGGACGTTAACTTAGAAGGAAGACCGGGTGAAGATGGAAGCATCTGTCAGAGCTCACAGCGCGGCAGTGCAGGGCTTTGTTCTAAGGCAAGTATTTCATAATGTGCTAGTATGCGATGCATACTAGCACATTATGCCTTTACTTTGCAGGGTTTTAAAAAAACAAAAGAAACTTTGGCACGGTTTACTTCCTCTTTCGTGCAATTCCTCTGACAAACAGTAGATACCAGATAACTTACCAGTGTAGGTAAACCAACAATAAAGTACACATTATAAGCTTTCATATTTATTAATACTTAATAATAAATATATCACGTAGCCCCTCAAAAGGGATGGACATAGCTTTTATAGGCCCCCAAAATCTAGCAGATTGCACACCTGGTAAACAGAAAAGACAAGTCAGAGGGCTGTATAAATGGGATTGTAGGAGCACATAGCATGTTAAACAAAGGTCTGTAATTTGTGACATGAATTAAAGGCTGGATAACTTCTATAAATAAAGTGATTCTTTCCATTGCTAACCGACCCATTCAACTGGTAGGTTACCAGTTCAATCTGATATCAAGGCAAATGCATTTCTCAATATCCTGTTTACAGCCTATGCTCCGTTAAGTTACCAACAATCACAGTGATGTACACAACCAATACACAGCCTGTTGGGGGACACCCCCACATGTCTTCCATGTGTTTATGAAATGAATGATAAGGATGTATATACACAGAGCACAGCTGGAGATGAGTTATCTTCACATAGCTTCTGCTGGAGCGGAAGGGAAGAACAACTTGAATGGTGAAAAGCAGCAGTCTGGAATATTGCAGACTTATCAGCAATTTTTGAAATTTGTATGATAAATGATGATTTATCACTCATTCTTCACTCTCCATTATAAAACATTATAGGATCTGGCTTGGTCAGGAATAGCACCAGAGTGGATGAGAAGTGTGCGCTGTTTGTCCTCTGACAACCCTCTCTATTTACAACACAGAACACATTTCAGGATTGTATCGAGTACCAATAGATTAAATCTACTCCAGGTCGTTCCTCAACTTTAATAATAGACCACCAAGGAGAAATTTCCTAAAGTGAACTCCCAGAAAATAGCAGAATATCAGAACTACAATGCCTTGTTTGGTATCATTGCCTATGCAGCATAAATTTCAAAAACACAACGTTGGAAAGCCTGGTATGCCTTCATTACAAGAATGTGTATTCTGCAGTTAATCATTAGAAAAAAAATTCCCAGCTGAAGGCTGACAGGTCACAAAAAGTATCTACCTGCTTAAACCAAAAAAATCTGGGTGACAAGAATGCAGAAATGTACTTTAACTATGAGGACTCCCTCCAAATGAATGAGTTCAGGTGTCTCATGAGAAGTGTACCGGTAACATTACATCATACAAGGTATTGTAGACAATCACGTTCTTCCAGCCTTGTGGTAACAGTTTGGGGAAGACCATTTTATTTTCCCTGTGCACAAAGACAGCTCCATAAAGACTTGGTTTGACCAATTTGGTGTGGAGGAACTTGGTTGGCCTGCATAGACCTCAACCATACAGAACACCTTTGAAAAGAAATACAATGCCAATTGTCAGCCAGGTCTTATCCAGCATCAGTGCCTGACCTCACAAATGGGCACAGATTACCACAGACACCCTCCAAAATCTTGTGGAAAGTAATTCCAGATGATTGGAGGATGTTATAGGGGCAACTCCTTATTCATGACCTTGGTTTTGAAAAGAGATACCCAACAAGCTCATAAAGCTGTGATATTTAGGGTTCCACACACTTTTGCTCATATAATGCACATCAATGACCGTGGCCGCCTTCAAAGGATTGGACCAAATTCTTGTTATGTCAGTGTCACGCTCTACTTCAATGTCATGGTTACTTCATTTATCAGATATAATCATAAAGTTGTCTTAAGTAATTGGGATTTCTGGAATACTGTAGGTAAGGTCTGCTTCTATATTATCGTCTTCTGACTCATTTCTTTATGGTACAACAATGGTAAGCATGGGTTAGCAAAATACACTTCACCATTTCATGAAAAAAAATGTACTCTGTTCTAAGCTTTTTTCATGTGCTTTGTTTCATTTCTGTAAACTTTGTTAGCTCTTTAAAAAAAATCCCTTCCAATCTATTTAACAACCTTGGGTTTATTACAATTATGTCACCTTATTCCTGGTACCAAAAGATTTCTGTTTTTATGATTCAGAATAGTATTTTGTCTTAGAAAACACTTTGCATTCTTCCCGTGATGTTTGAGCAGATTTTTCCAGTTGGCTGGCGTGTGAAGCCCTAACATCTCATTAAACCGACCATTAATTAAAGATATGAAGAGGGAGAAGTGTGGCTTGGGTCAGTGCCGGTTTGGCAGGAGTAGTATTTGATGGAAGAGGGTTTCAGGGTTCAGGTGTTTAGTGACTGAGCTACAATGACATAATTTGGTTTCTTTACATAAAATCTCCAAGTAAGCGGTTAATAATTCAGAAGAAAAGAGGAAAGAAGACATATCAGCCATTTGTGGAGCACGTCTTCCTGCATATAAATATTTACATATAATCTCTGTGCGGATTATACTCCCAAACCTCTTCAGTCACAGGCAGTCATATCTTAAGAGAGTTTATTGCTGTCAAACTTGCTTAGTTATTAGGATTAACCCCCGTGTAACTGTAATGTACCCAGTCTTCCCGAAGACCACCCACCTGACAGGGGTGATAAGATGGTTCCATTAAAGCTGGGCACTTCTCACGCACTCTTTCTTGAGGAGTACTGAAAGATATACTGTCTGCTTCATTGTACATGACATGGTAAATTTATATTATAGAAATTATTAACATATTTTTATATTATTTTACTTACTTAAATTTTGAATTGTACTAAGGCAGGCTATAGATGTTGAGTTGCAATGATGCAATGATTTCCTGCAACCAATCTGGGGGGCGTCCCTGCTGGGAGAACACAGTGATTATTGCTAGCAGCTATAGCCGCTGGCATTAATCGCATGTAAAAATCCAATGCGCTGGTTGTACCCAAGTCGATTGATAAATCAACTTGGGTACAATCGCCCTGCCTATACATGGCTCAAATCTTGGCCAGTCCCTGCTGAAACGGCTGAGATTCAAACCATCTCTGGCTGGTTTAAGGATCTCACAGATCTCAGGCTTAGCAGTGTTGTCTTTACTACTCTGCTCAGTCATGTTTGACAATCTGAAATATGGCACCAGCAATAACTTTTACTTATATTACCCCATAGGAACACACAGCACAGGGTCACAAACCTTCTATTATATTTTACAGCAAACCTGATTATGACTGGATATTAGCTAAAGTCATTTGAGGGTCACAGACTGGATTTCCAGAGCTCTGTAAGAGAGGACTAGCAAACCATCTGTAGAAAAAAAGCTAATTGAAGACCTTTCCAAAGGTTATTGGAATGTGAATAGATACCTAACTGATAGCGATCTGCTTAGATATTGTTCAGGCTGGATGGAAAATATATACAACCCCAACTAGAAAAAAAGTTGGGACGCTGTGTAAAATCTACATAAAGACAGAATGCAGCAATTTGCAAGTCTCATAAACACATATTTTATTTTTTTTTTCACAATAGAAATAGAAAATGTCAAACATTTAAACTGAGAAAATTAACCTATTTAAGAAAAAATTAAGTAATTTTGAAATTGATGGCAGTAACACATCTCCAAAAAGTTGGGACAGTGTAATGTTTACCACGGTGTAGTATCCCCCCACTTTTCAATAATATTTTTCAAGAAAAATACATGCACATTAGATTACAGCACATCTCAGTACATGGTAAAAAAATGAAAAGAGATGAAGTCTTTCAGCAACAAGACAATTCTCTGATGAAGAGGGATTGTGTGGCCACTGTAATGTGTTGGCTGTCCTATGCCCTGCTTGCTGTAACCAGTAAACAATAAAGAATTCGGACCTGTAAGAAATTTTTATTTGGCGTTTTGTTTGACCTATTACACAGTGCAGAACAAGGCATGGTATGTAAGTAATAGGTAAAGGTTCAGCTGTAGGGAGACCAGAGGCAATACTGCTGACTAGTTCTTTGCGCCCTACCTGCCTTTGGGTAGAGCTTCCAGAGCTCAGTTCCTCTTTAAGCTATCATACACAGTAATGCCCCGTACACATGATATGATTTTCCGATGGAAAATGTGTGATAGGACCTTGTTGTCGGAAATTCCGACCGTGTGTGGGCTCCATCACACATTTTCCATAGGAATTTCCGACACAAAGTTTGAGAGCGTGCTATAAAATTTTCCGACAACAAAATCCATTGTCGGAAATTCCGATCGTGTGTACACAAATCCGACACACAAAGTGCCACGCATGCTCAAAATAAATTAAGAGACGAAAGCTATTGGCTACTGCCCTGTTTATAGTCCCGATGTACATGTTTTACGTCACCACGTTCAGAACGATCGGATTTTCCGACAACTTTGTGTGACCGTGTGTATGCAAGACAAGTTCGAGCCAACATCCGTCGGAAAAAATCCTAGGATTTTGTTGTCGGAATGTCCGATCAATGTCCGACCGTGTGTACAGGGCATAAGATTTTCATTGATCAGTTCAATAAAATTTAGCAAAAAGTTAAACAATCCATTTAATACAATGCCCCCCATATTACAAAGCTGTGATAGAAACTGAAGCAAATATACTTTTTGATCGTTGGTTTATACAGCTGAAATGTGGGCAAATCAGCTGGGGGAAATTGACAGTTATGGTTTTTTAAATGTTATAAACCTCATAGCTGGAAATACTGAGTGGTTAAAAGGAAATAATTCAGTGGCAGAGAGGGAAGAGTCACTGTCTGAGTCACTAGGATTGTTTAATAGAAAGGACTTTATTCCAGTTCAGACATAACAAGTGCAGTCCTGCTGTCCCGTATTTGACATCTTTTCATTTATCTCAATAAAGTAGGTGGGAGAGGCTGAATCAATTTATATGTCTGCAAGTACAGAATGATGACAATTAGAGCAATTTGCCTTGTGTCTTCATGCATATATTGGTCATCAATCCAAATAACCCAAGTAATTGAATTTTGATAAAGGTGCATACTTGTGATAAAGCCTGTAATTGAATTATACATTCATATAACTCCCAGCATTCCTCGTACATAATTATATTTCAGCATTGGACAGCAGGAACAATATTGATGAACTGGGGAGCAGAGACCAGACGCGTTGGGGTCACAGGCATCATATGTAGACAGCCTCGCTGGTGATATATTGGACCATGCTATGCTTTAATGTGCGGGATAAATATCAGGCAAGTGTGGAAAGGGTCCTCCATAAGATGATGGAATTACAGGCGATGACAGGGCTTTTGTTTTCATTGTGTAGCCCCAGTTCTGGTTACATTGGCAAGGTTAGAAGATGCCAGACTAGAATTTATATACTAGGCTCAGGTTAAAATTGACTACTTCACCTCTAGTACTCTATCTCTGAACATTGTGGATCCAGGAGGACCTCTGTGATGCCTCTCATATTTCCATCATCACCGATTAAGCACTCTGTTCAAACCTGTTCCATAAGGAGATGCTGGAATAATTGACCTCATCACCAAAAAAAGTACAAGAACATAAAAAATACTTTTATCAGTGTCTGGTTCCAGTTAATGTAGAGGCCCAAGATTTTTCCACCAAATTATGCCCATAAATTAACTCGGTGATCCAAGGTCTGGTTTGTCATCATCTGTAGAAGTGTTGTGATAACAGTTTTACCTCTAAACCTAAAGTGCTAATACGCAGCAAGTCAGCTCTTTTTTCCATACATCTTCTTTCTCTACATAGATAAGAGGAGAATTTTGATAGAAGAGGTTTTTAGGAAGCTGGGATGATCCATTTCATTGAAACCAAGTAGTTCTGCATGAAGATACTGCATTGGGAAGAGACTTGACAATTTATAGAAGCCAGGTAGCCAAATTACCCAATAACGCCAAAGTAGTTGTCTAACTTTGTTTTTTTTTTAATTCAGCTGTCAATAAAAGTGCATTTCCTTAGTTTTGCAGCAATAGACAGGTAAGAGAAACAAAGATGGAATCTGGCATTCTGGGTCTTTTGGCCTGCATTTTTTTACCAAGTAGTTTCTGCCTGCTTATTGGACAGAGGATTAGCTTATATTCACATTTCACAGACCAGGCAGATCACATAGAAAGCTCTGGGGTTGGGGTGAGAAGAAGCAGTGTCACCCTGTGCAGTGAGGTATGTCAATCATAGGAGTTGTGCACAGAAATGCAAATTCTTAAGCAGGTTAAATGGTTTATGTATGTCATACTCATCTCTGATCCCCTAATAGTACATAATAGATAGATACTACTGACACCATACTGATAGTAGTTACTACTGATGTCATACCAGTACAGGAGAAATACTCACTGTTGACACCTTATTAGTATAGAATGTGCTGATGTCATACTGGTACAGCAGAGATATGACTGATACCTTACTAGTACAGAAAGGATACTCACTGTGGACGCTTTACTAGTGCAGAAAGAATACTCACTACTGACATTATCCTAGTACTTGAGGGACGATCACTACTGTCATACTAGTACTGGAGGGATACTCACTACTAATGTCATACTAGTACTGGAGGGATATTCACTACTGACGCCATACTAGTACTGGAGGGATAATCACTACTGACGCCATACTAGTACTGGAGGGATACTCACTACTAATGTCATACTAGTACTGGAGGGATAATCACTACTGATGTCATACTAGTACTGGAGGGATAATCACTACTGACGCCATACTAGTACTGGAGGGATAATCACTACTGACGCCATACTAGTACTGGAGGGATACTCACTACTAATGTCATACTAGTACTGGAGGGATACTCACTTCTAATGTCATACTAGTACTGGAGGGATACTCACTACTGATGTCATACTAGTACTGGAGGGATACTCACTACTGATGTCATACTAGTACTGGAGGGATACTCACTACTGATGTCATACTAGTACTGGAGGGATACTCACTACTAATGTCATACTAGTACTGGAGGGATAATCACTACTGATGCCATACTAGTACTGGAGGGATACTCACTACTAATGTCATACTAGTACTGGAGGGATATTCACTACTAATGTCATACTAGTACTGGAGGGATACTCACTACTGATGTCATACTAGTACTGGAGGGATACTCACTACTGATGCCATACTAGTACTGGAGAGATACTCACTACTGATGTCATACTAGTACTGGAGGGATACTCACTATTGATGCCATACTAGTACTGGAGAGATACTCACTACTGATGTCATACTAGTACTGGAGGGATACTCACTACTGATGCCATACTAGTACTGGGTGGATACATACTACTGACACCATACTAGTACTGGAGGGATACTCATTACTGACGCCATACTTTTAGTGGAGGGATACTCACTACTGATGTAGTACTGAACGGATACTCACTACTGATGCCATACTAGTACGTCATACTAGTACTGAAGGGATACTCGCTGTCTGCTAGGAATAATATAATTTAGCTAGCATGTTTCAAGTAGGTTACATACAGAACATCTACCACTGCAGATATAATTGAAATTGGTGTTTATGCAACCAAGTTTTATACAGTGTTTGAATTACAAACCTTAAATTTTTAAAATATCAGCTGTAATGTGATTTTTCCAACTTTACTCATTAAATCTCTGTCAGCAGATCCCTGAAATAATTAAAAGTGATTGTAAAGGTATTTTTGTTTTTAAACAACAAACATGTCTATACTTACCTGCTCTATGCAATGGAATTGCACAGAGCGGCCGCAAACCTCCTCTTTTCGAGTCCCCCACCGGGGCCCCTGGCCCCTCCCCTCTGTCCAGTGCCCTCATGGAAAGCTGCTTCCCATGGGGGCACTCATGCGTGCTCACACCTGAGCTCTGCTGCTGCGTCCATTGACACAGACAGTAGGACTCGGCCACCACCCCTCGCCAATAGCTCCCGATGCCCCAGCAAAGCCAGCGAGGAGACCCGGAAGTGAGGGGAATGAAGAGCTGCAGACATGCAGGGCGCTGGATCGAATGAGGGCTCAGGTAAGTAAAAGGGGGGGTGAGGGGGGACGCTGACACCTAAACATTTTTTACCTTAGTGCGGGGAATGCATTAAGGTAAAAAATGTTTAGGCTTTACAACCACTTTAGTCATTAGATCTTTTGCAGTCCATCCGAAACCGCCATCTCTGAAGGAGTAGGAAATGAATGAAGACAAAAGTATAAACTTTTCAGATTTTCCTATCCGTTCCTGCCAGTCACAGCCAAACACAATATTATGAGCCCCATCACATCCAGCTGTGAGTTTTATTGCTTCCTGGACAGGGTATACTCCACCTGATTCGATGTTTATGTGATAAACTCAATTTTTAAACCCTTGACAATAAAACCTTTGGCTCAGGTATTCAATCACTCTGGCAGAAAGGGGTTAAGAACATTCCTGGGCTAGGTGGGTGCTGGCACTGCAGAAACGGTTTCCAGCGGTGAACTGCTCTTCGGGTTTCCGGCCTAGTGAACATTTTTGGTGATGGAATGAACATATTACCTGGAACAGTTTTTATGGGAAAGGAGTGGTCTGCCATTATTTTTGTCTGCTAAAATTTCCAACTAATCTGTCATTATGAGATCCTAATTCATTTCTACAAGAAAGAAGAAGCAATGGCTGTGCTTCAGCTGTAAAAGTGCATTACACGGAATTTAACATTGAGGAGCTGACTTGACGTAAACCACACACGTAAAGTGTTACTAAACCCACAACAGTAAAATTGGTCTGTATGTGCAGTAAAGCATGCTTTGTTATACTCACTGTGAAATCCAGGGGGCTAATTCTCCACATTGTGTAAAAAGCCTGCCTTTTCTGATCTGCCCCTTCTTTTACTGTCCCCAATCCATCTGCTGATAGTAAAGGGTCTTGGAGGCATCTGCACATGCTCAGTTTGGTGTGTATTGCTAGAGAGTTTTTTTTTCTTGGGAGTGTGCATGTGATTGGCACAGTCTAGACAGAGTGTCAGTGGTCCTGCAGCCTCATAGGACATTCAGAGTAGAATTAAAACTCCTTCTATAAGCTTTAACCAGACACTGATAGAGGTTACATGACTGCTATATACTGCTGATGAAAAAAGGTGTTTAGCAGTTTATATTTACTAAAATAATTGCATTTCCATGTCATGTGTACTGTGGGAGACCAGATATAGTGAATGCAGGCTCCTGGGTTAACTAACACTTTATTAACCACTTGACCACTGGGCATTTAAACCCCCTTCCTAACCAGACCAATTTTCAGCTTTTGGTGCTCTCACATTTTGAATGACAATTACTCAGCCATGCAACACTGTACCCATATGAAATTTTTGTCTTTTTTTCCCCCACAAATAGAGCTTTCTTTTGGTGGTATTTAATCACCTCTGGGTTTTTTATTATTGCGTTATAAAAGAAAAAAGACTGAAAATTCTGTAAAAAAATGCATTTTTCTTTGTTTCTGTTATAAAATTTAGCAAATTAGTCATTTTTCTTCATAAATTTTGGGCAAAATTTATACCGCTGCATATCTTTGGTAAAAATAACCCAAATTGGTGTATATTATTTGGTCTTTGTGAAAGTTATAGAGTCCACAAGCTATGGTGCCAATGATCACACCTGAAGTACTGACGGCCTAGCTCAATTCTTGAGACCCTAATATGCAATGAAAGTACAAATACCCCCCAAATGACCCCTTTTTGGAAAGTAGACATTCAAAGGTATTTAGAAAGGGGCATGGTGAGTTTTTTGAAGTTGTCATTTTTTCCCATAATTCTTTGCAAAATCAAGATTTTTTTTTTCACAAAATTGTCATATTAGCAGGTTATTTCTCACACACAGCATATGCATACCACAAATTACACCCCAAAACACATTCTGATATTCCTCCCGAGTACGGCGATACCACATGTGTGAGACTTTTACACAGCGTGGCCACATAGAGAGGCCCAACATGCAGGGAGCGCCATCAGGTGTTCTGAAGCATAAAGTACACATCCAATTTCCTGACTACCTCTTACACTTTTGAAGGCCCTGGAGCACCAGGACAATGGAAACGCCCCAAAAATTACCCAATTTTGGAAAGTAAACACCCCAACGTATAATCTATGAGGCATAATGAGTCTTTTGAACATGTCATTTTTTCCTCAAATTTGGAAAATGTGGAAAGAAAACACATTTTTTTAACACAAAGTTGCCCATTTATACAATATTTCTAACACATAGCATGTACATACCAAAAATGACACCCTAAAAAAGATTCTCCTGCTCCTCCTGGGTATGGCGATACCACATGTGGGAGACTTCCACAGCCTGGCCACATACAGAGGCTGAGTATGGCTGAGCATGGCTGGGTACAGCTCGATATGGCTGGGTATCGTCGCGTATGGCTGAGCATGGCTGAGCATGGCTGGGGTGGATGGGATGGCTAAGCATGGATGGATAGATAAGTATTGCTGAGTATGGATGGCTGAGCATGGATGGGTGGATAAGTATGACAGAGGGATGGCTAAGCATGGATGGATGAGTATGAATGGCGGGGTGGATGGCTGAGCATGGATGGCGGGATGGATGGGCGTGGATGGCTGAGCATGTATGGCGGGATGGCTGAGCGTGGATGGCGGGATGGCTGAGTGTGGATGGCTCTTACAGAGGGATGGATGGATGGCTGGCTATTACAAAGGGATGGACGGCAGAGGCTGCAGTGTGAATGGCTAATACAGAGGGATGGATGGCAGAGGCTGCAGTGTGGATGGCTAATACAGAGGGATGGATGGCAGAGGCTGCAGTGTGGATGGCTAATACAGAGGGATGGATGGCAGAGGCTGCAGTGTGGATGGCTAATACAGAGAGATGGATGGCTGGATTAGGCTGCAGTTGTCACTGAGCAGCGCTGTGGGCACTATACATCCAGCCCACAGCGCTGCTGCATCCGATCTCCCCCCTCTCCACTCACACTGTACGGAGAGGGGAGAGAGAAACTGGATATCACGCCGGTTTGTTTACGTGATCGCTCTGTCATTTGATGAAGTGATCACATGGTAACCGACTGCTGTCAGCGACCATTTACTGTGATGCGCCGGGTCCTCTGGACCCAGCAGTCACGGATATTCCTGTGGGAAGGGGGCGCGCGGGAGCGCGATTCTGGGAGGACATCACTGTACGCCCTCCCAGAGTTATCGAACCGCCCTGTAGCCATCATTCGGCTATGGGCCGGCTGTTAAGTGGTTAAGCAAATTTTTGGGTTGATAATAAACTCTGTGCAAACTCATAAACTGTGTCTTGTCCTTGGAAACAGCCAATGGTCTTGGTACATGTAGACCTGAAATGACAGTTGTATCACTTGGCTCTTTTTGGTCGAATTTGGTTTTTGGGTAACGCTAGACAACCATAAATGATGGCTCAAAGGGGAAATGGTGACCAATTTGTCCCCTGAGATGTCACAGACACCATGCTTGTTCGGTCAAGCAGAGGGTGTATGTGTTTGGAGCACAAAGAAGCCAAAGAGGGGAGGGTTTTACCTGAATGGCTGACAGCCCTGTAATCACTATAGCTTGCATGTTCTCCCTGTGCCTGCGTGGGTTTCCTCCGGGTACTCCGGTTTCCTCCCACACTCCAAAGACATGCTGGTAGGTTGATTGGATCCTTTCTAAATTGTCCCTAGTATGTATGAATGTGAGTTAGGGACCTTAGATTGTAAGCTCCTTGAGGGTAGGGACTGATGTGAATGTACAATGTATATGTAAAGCGCTGTGTAAATTGACGGCGCTATATAAGTAACATTAATAAAAAAAAATAGCGATCAAATTTGTGTTATTTTTTTTTATTGTTGGCAGTAAAAACATATACCACTTTACTGCTTAAAATTGTCTGTGGATTACTAGATTGGACTGTCTGGTTGTTGAATTCTACATCATGTGTCCACTGCTGCATACATCTTAGGCCACTGTATGCATTCTGACAGTAAGGCTATTTTCATGCGGGGGGGGGGGGGTGTTGGCGGAACTTTACCGCTGTAATAGCAGCACTTTTCAGCCGCTAGTGGGGCGCTTTTTACTGGTGATCCGGCCAGTAAGTCTGCTGTTTTTCAAAAGCTCTCCAACGGAATGTATCAGTTCCAGTTACAAGAAAAACCATTTAACACTAGCAGAGGTGCTTACAATGACCAACCTTTATTTATTTAAAAAAAAAAACTTTTATCCCAAAAGAAAAAACAAAGTTTGCTGTAACTGCCTATAAAGCGTTAGCTGCAGTTTGGCTTCACTTGTTAGTGCATGCAAATCTGCTAGTAAATATAACACTCCCTTCCCCCCCAGGCTGACAGCGCTGCTGTCCAAAGGTGCCCGCTGTGCTCATTCATCCAGAGTGGGGACACTCTAATACAGAAGGTGTTTTACTGACCAACTCAACAGTTGGAAAAAGACCTAAGAAAAGAGAACAAATGAATCCACCCCATCTAATGATTGGTAAGATGCAAAATAGTACATTTTTGATTTTGGGTTTAATAACTTAAACCAAATATCTTAGAGAAACTAAATCATGCCTTGATGACTTGGTGCCATAGGCCCCATACCTCTAGGTGCCAAATATCCTCTTTTTCGTGAACACTAAATATAGCAGTTTATTATACAGACTGATCAAACATCCTCCTTTATGGTTCCTGACTGACAACCAGCAATCCCTGATAAAAATGTCTTCTAATAAACTCATATGTTCCCTTTGCTCCAATAAGACAGGTTTTGGCCTGTGCTCTTATTAGTCTATATAAAAAACAAAGTACTAGAAGAACAGCCGAGTATGATTCAACCTTTTCAAATAATGGCAGGGTTAAATTATTTAACTTTCTCCATATGTCCGCTTACAGGATGCCAGAAAACTGCGCTATTATCCTGCTCACAATAACGTTACTAATATACATACTGGAAACATTGTTTCCCAGGAACAAAAGGTTACAGAGTTGTAAGATAAAAGAAGTTTCACTAATAACATAAGTCTACATTATGTTGCAATTTGGTTAATGATATCATAAACTCTTAACTGCCAAACTAACCTACCTGCTGCTTTCTGTGTGATATGCGCTGACCATGATGCTATAGTAAGCCTTACTCAGTGCATCTTTCATATATAGGTCACTATAATTTTTCAGAAGGGGATATATGGATTGCCTTAGTAAGACAATTCCACTTTCATTAGCCAATGTAAGCTTCTCTTTGTACTTTTCTAATCTGTCCAGCAACATCCATAACTAATGCTTGATTGGTCCATATCACAGGATGTCTCACTGAACCACATTTTAATTATGATTTTTGGTGGTGATCAGCTGTACATTTTGAGTTGATGATTCATTAGTAATTGGGTCAATTCCTAATCCTATATTAGACTTTCTTTTCTTTAACAATCATTTTGTAGAGTCTTGAACAAATGAGAACCAAACCCCTAGCACACAGCAGAAAAGTGTTCTGGGTAAGTATATTGAGCCGTATGGTCCAAAAAAACATGTAAACAATTAAATTGCGCCTCTTTATATACCTGAAAGATGTAGATTGCACAGTCAGTAGTGGTGCTGCCAGAGAGCTGCCGTGCAAAAAAATGTAAAATAGCCAGCACTCATTGTATGATACATATCTTTTACTGCAAACAGCAAATACTGACACCCTTTCTGAGGTGACACAGGTCCTCTTTGTCAGTGCTTTGACAAAGAGAATCTGTGTGCCCTCAAATAAGGCATCAGTAGATGCTGTTTGCAGTAAAAGAGCTAAATCGTCCATGGGGCACTGGCCTTTCTTCACACTTTGGTACAAATGAACACAGGCTAGAATGCTGGTCAATGCAATGATTCTCAGTCACTTCCATTGGCTCTTGGACAAAGTGTTTAACCCTGAAAATGGAAGTTCTCAACCTAACACTGAATGGATGCCTGCAGAGTCTTGGCGCACCAAAGCAATGCATGCCATATATTGCATTGGGGTGGCAACAGAAAGACTTCATATTAACTATAATGGGATAACTGTCAAAACTATTAAGCCTTATCACACTGGAACCCATGTCTTCTAAAGGGTAACGTCTTCCCTAATTGCGGATCTGCAGTTACATACTGCATATTGTAAGGGAGGTGGGCTCAACTGGTAGCGGCAATGGTTAACCATACGTGAGACATGGACACCCAGGAACAGTCCAAGCAGGTTTGAACTGCACCTTTATTTAGCAAGGTAGAAAACAGATACAAATCAATGTAGAAATGATAAATATACTTAGGCCCAGTGCTGTATTCTGGCCTAGGCCAACAAGGCCCAGGCCTAGGGCGGCACTGACAAGCTGACTACATTAAGTCCAGGTTCACACTGATGCAGGTTAGAAACCATGCAAGTTCAGCTGAACTCCCACAATTTCAAACCAGCAATGCAGTCCGACTTCAGGGGCACCAATTTGGACGGTGCCATTGCCGGCAATAGCTGCCGATTTGGCATGCGATTTCACCTTTTAAATCGCATGCCAAATCAGCCCAATGTGAATGGGTGCTTAAAGAGGAACTGCAGTCTGCTCACATAACTTGGTATGATTAGAATGCAATTAGAAACCCTTATTGGGCACTGATGAGGCTGTGCTGATGTGCACTGGTGATGCTGCACTGATGGGCACTGGTGAGGCTGCACTGATGGGCACTGGTGGAGCTGCGCTGGATGGGCACTGGTGAGGCTGCATTAATGGGCACTGATGAGGCTGCGCTGATGGGCACTGCTGATGCTACATTGATGGGCACTGGTGAGGCTGCACTTGGTACCCACTTTTAAAGGTGTTGTAAAGGTAATTTTTTTTTTTTTTTTAAATAACAAACATGTTATACTTACCTTCACTGTGCAGCTCGTTCTGCACAGAGTGGCCCCAAACCTGCTCTTCTGGGGTCCCTCGGAGGCTGTCTCAGCTCCTCCCCACAATAACTAACCACCTTAATGCGAGCTCTCTCGCATGGTGGTTAGTTATTGCGGGCGCGCTCCCATGATACAGCCGGCGGCTATAGCCGCTCGCTGTATCACTCGGCCCCGCCCCCGGCGCGCCGCGTCATTGGCTGTGATTGACAGCAGTGCGAGCCAATGGCTGCGCTGCTTTCAATCCATCCACTATAGCCAATCAGCGACCAGGCTGATCGGCTGAATGGAGGTCGGGAGCGAGCGGCCGAGTTTCGAGGTGTCAGGTAAGTAAAACGGGGCGGCGGTATTTTCAAAAGTTTTTTCACCTTAATGCATAGAATGCATTAAGGTGAAAAAATGTATACCTTTACAACCCCTTTAATGTACAGAGAGAAAGAGGTGAAGCTCTAAGAAGAAAAGGTGGAGCCTAAAGAGGAAAGGGTGTGGTTTACAGATGACAGGGCGGGTCTTAAACAGGAAGGGGCTTGACACTGACAGGAAAGGGTGGGTCGTATTTAAATTACAGGGTGCACAAGTTTAGTCAGGCCTAGGACAACACAAAACCTAAATACACAACTGGTTAGGCCATAGCATAAACAATGCATATGCTTGTCTGAGCCATTAATTCAATTCAGGTCAGTTCCCGACTAACAGGGTGTCCAATGGTCCCCAAGCAAACAGGCAGCGTTTGTCATTTTTATTGTTGTCAGCAGTCAACCTTTTCAAAAAGCAGTAGGCCCTCACAACAGAGAGAGAGCGAACCCTGGGTATCAGACAATTTATATATTTATTTACATATATAATTTACACTTTATATAAGGCCTGTGGAGAACTGAGACTAGTAATGAGGTTTGGCTACCAGGTAAGATGTGAAATTAGTAATGGAGGCTTTATCCCACTTAAAGCTCTACAAGGTCTCTGGGCTGCAGCACCAGAGTTATGATTTGTCTTCTACATATCAGCCAATCATTAACTCTGGAGACCCTCCCTGTGGGTAGGTGAGCACATATACGCTGTCCACAATTGTGCCAGCCAGTGCCTCACACACCCTACATACATACAGTATCTCACAAAAGTGAGTACACCCCTCACATTTTTCTAAATATTTTATTATATCTTTTCATGTGACAACACTGAAAAAATGACACTTTGCTACAATGTAAAGTAGTGAGTGTATAGTTTGTGTAAATTTGCTGTCCCCTCAAAATTACTCAACCATTAATGTCTAAACCACTGGCAACAAAATCGAGTACACCCCTAAGTGAAAATGTCAAAATTGGGCCCAAAGTGTCAATATTTTGTGGGGCCACCATTATTTTCCAGCACTGCCTTAACCCTCTTGGGCATGGAGTTCACCAGAGCTTCACAGGTTGCCACTGGAGTCCTCGTCCAATCCTCCATGACGACATCATGGAGCTGGTGGATATTAGAGACCTTGCGCTCCTTCACCTTCCATTTAAGGATGCCCCACAGATGCTCAATAGGGTTTAGGTCTGGAGAAATGCTTGGCCAGTCCATCACCTTTATCCTCAGCTTCTTTAGCAAGGCAGTGGTCATCTTGGAGGTGTGTTTGGGGTCATTATCATGTTGGAATACTGCCCTGCGGCCCAGTCTCCGAAGGGAGGAGATCATGCTCTGCTTCAGTATGTCACAGTACATGTTGGCATTAATGGTTCCCTCAATGAACTGTAGCTCCCCAGTGTCGGCAGCACTCATGCAGCCCCAGACCATGACACTCCCACCACCATGCTTGACTGTAGGCAAGACACACTTGTCTTTGTACTCCTCACCTGGTTGCCGCCACACACACTTGACACCATCTGAAACAAATAAGTTTATCTTGGTCTCATCAGACCACAGGATATGTTTCCAGTAATCCATGTCCTTAGTCTGCTTGTCTTAAGCAAACTGTTTGCGGGCTTTCTTGAGCATCATCTTTAGAAGAGGCTTCCTTCTGGGATGACAGCCATGCAGACCAATTTGATGCAGTGTGCAGTGTATGGTTTGAGCACTGACAGGCTGACCCCCCACCCCTTCAACCTCTGCAGCAGTGCTGGCAGCTCTTATACGTCTATCTCCCAAAGACAACCTCTGGATATGACGCTGAGCACGTGCACTCAACTTCTTTCGTTGACCACGGCGAGGCCTGTTCTGAGTGGAACCTGTCCTGTTAAATCGCTGTATGGTCTTGGGCACCGTGCTGCAGCTCAGTTTCAGGGTCTTGGCAATCTTCTTATAGCCTACGCCATCTTTATGTAGAGCAACAATTCTTTTTTTCAGATCCTCACAGAGTTCTTTGCCATGAGGTGCCATGTTGAACTTCCAGTGACCAGTGTGAGAGAGTGAGAGTGATAACACCAAATTTAACACACCTGCTCCCCATTCACACCTCAGACCTTGTAACACTAATGAGTCACATGACACCGGGGAGGGAAAATGGCTAATTGGGCCCAATTTGGACATTTTCATTTAGGGGCGTACTCACTTTTGTTGCCAGCGGTTTAGACATTAATGGCTGTGTGTTGAATTATTTTGAGGGGACAGCAAATTGACACTGTTATACAAGCTGTACACTCACTACTTTACATTGTAGCAAAGTGTCATTTCTTCAGTGTTGTCACATGAAAAGATATAATAAAATATTTACAAAAATGTGAGGGGTGTACTCACTTTTGTGAGACACTGTACATACACACTGTAATTACAAGAAGAAAATTTGCTCTCATGGCTTCCAAATAAACAGAAGACCAGTAACGCTAAAACATTGCATGTACTTACTACATCCATCCAAGGGGTATAAGAGACACAATATCTGTTTCATCAAAGACATCATATAATAAATAGTCAATTTGCTTTCACAAAAGGAAACTGTCAAACCCAAACTAAGGCTAGACAGAGAAGCCTGTGAATGGAAGCAGGTTGGGATCCAGCTGGCTATGCACAGCAACGTCTAGAGAGGAGGTCAGACAATTATTCCCAACAAGCTCATTACTGGGCAGTCACTGAACTTAACCATTTTTAACCATTATCAGAAGGGCGCAAAGACAGGAGACTGACCATGAACCATTGTGCTTTGCATTAACCTTCAGAGTGGCCTGTAGTGTATGATTCACGCCGGATTACCCATGTCATTTACATCACTTCCATGATACATGGTTGTATTATCAGTCACATTCCTGGAACAAAATGATCCAAATCTACGCAGCTGGCTCATAAGCCCAGATATACAAATAAATTCTTGACTTAATATATTTAAAGGCCACAGTAAGCAGAATCACAAAGCACTGGTTCCTAGAATTCAGAGAGATGAAATCCTTTCTAAAGATCAGATCCCAGTGGCTGTTAAATATCACTGCTGATAATATAGATGACCTCTCTATTCTATAAACATTCCAGATTATGCTTTTTCGATAAAGTAATTTGGCTGGAGAAAGGTATTTAGTAGAGCACAGAACCATAAACCAGGCTATCTCTATAAATCACTAAAGCACCCATCGAAATCATGCCCATCTTCTCAAATTCCACTCCCTATGTCAGCTTCTGGGCAAGTTCTATAATGAGGAAGGTTTTTTCCTTGTGTCAACCTGTTACATAGTTAATAAAGTTAAAAAAAAAGATTCATGTCCATCAAGTTTAACCTGCCCCTACAGTGCTGAAAGGAAGGAAGACAAAACCAAACTATTGGTGTAACTAACCAAGGAAAATCCTTCCTGAAACCCCCCCCCCCCAAGGGAAGTCAGCTCAATTCCCTGCCCATATGGAAAATACCTACATAGAGTTTGCAGGTTTCCTTGGGTGCCTGAATTTCCACCCAAAACCCAATAAAGCCCCTTCCACAGGGCGTGGACTCCATCCAGCAGATCCGCCTGCTCAATGGGGGATCTCTCCACTGAGCAGGCAGATGACAGGTCTGTGTTCGCTCCGCTATGCAGAGCAGATAGGACACTGCCCGCTTTTATCTAAGGGGCTGGCGAAAGGGTGTGTTCGAGTTTAGTGGGGGCACTGGAATGTAAGCTCCTTTGTGGGGAGGGACTGATATGATTGGCTCCGTGTACCCTATAAAATACTATGACCTATGATTGTGATATACTTTTATACATATTGACAGAGGGAAAAATAAGGTAAAAATCAGAGTCCCCTGGGTCCACGCTATCACTCCTATCATACCCACATTAGTCTTACACTATCACCATGGCCTCCCATGCTGGTTCTTGTAATTCCACACTCTTCTGAGTCTGGCTTTAGAGTTTATAATTAACCTAAATGATTATAATCGTGGAGGGATTTACTGCCCTGTGTGATCCTATAGTCATTATTTACAATGTCTCTCCTTCAAAGAGCGCTATGTAGCAGCAAAGATTCCAGTTATTGCTAAACAGCTTGTTGGCTGAGGTTCTAGATGAAGATATATGTGGCAACCTGTGCTGAAATACCAGCCATAGCTCAGGAACTATCATAATTCACAGATGAAATGAAAGGAGAGAATGTGTGAGAGATGATAAAAGTACACAGAGTAAAATATCCTGCACTGCACTGACTGACTGCTCTACAGTGTAAGAGAGTAAGTGGCTGGAGCCCTAAAAGTTGTCAGATTTAGGCCTGGTTCACACTAGTGCGATGCCAGACATTGCATGTGATTCACACCGCATTGCTGTTCTGATCACATGCGATGTCTGTACAATATGATTTCAGCCCTACAAACTGTAGGGCTGAAATCGCATCACATGCACCAAAATTGTGCAGGACCCTTTTTTTTTGTCCGCACTGGAATCGGATCGCATGGGTGTTCACACTTATGTGATCCGATTTCTGCACTATTTCACAGTTCGCACTGTGATCTGCTGACCAACCTGGGGGTGTTGTTAACTTTACATTGACACCCGCAGCGGTTCTTAGATCTCAGTTTGAACCACTGTGCAATTAAGGTGCAATGTGGGAACCTGCACTGGATTCGCAGGGTTCTCGCATCTCACATCTCACTAGTGTGAACCGGCACTTAATCTCATGGCAGCAAAATGGTATGCAACACCTTTTTGCAAAAAGGCTGGGTCATATAGGCTACAGATTAGGGCCCATTCACACTTTGTCATTCTTGTGCAATCCAGTCAATTTAAAGCTACATTTTATGTATTTCTTTTTTGCTATCTGCAGCCATTAACCTCTGCAGCGTTAGAAGTTCAGCACTGAGAAGAGGACTAGGCATCACTGGAGAGAAAAGCCATCAGCCTGCAGGATTACAGGTAAATTAAAGTGGTTGTAAAGCCACTTGTAATGCCCCTACAATCCACTCTGTTAGGTAACAATATCTGCCCCACTGTATGACCTTTATTTAAAAAAAGCCGTTATCTACTGTATTTTAGAGCGCCTCCTGGTGCTCACGTGACCGGCCACCTCTCCCTGTCTGGCAGCTGCAGTGGAAGAGGCTGAAAACTCCCACTGACATCAGCTGGGAGGAGAGAGGCAGCCGGTCACGTGAGCACCACAAGGAGCTCTGAAATACCATAGATATCGGCTTTTTAAAAAAAAACAAAGGACATACAGTGGGGTACATATTGTCACCTAACAGAGCGGATTGTAGGGACATTAAACTGTTATGAAAGCAGTAGGAGGGGAGGATCTGGGAGTGGACGGAGCTGACAGGCAAGGAGGGGACAGAGGAGAGCTGCAGGTGACGGAGGCACGTAAACTGGCCACGGTGTCAGGGCTCAGTAGCCCTGATAAACCGTGGTCAGTTTACAGGGGGGAGGGCAGAACCAGGCAGGATCAGCCAGGTATTTGAGGTGATACAGGGGGCCAAATTACACAGCACAAGCACTGTGCTGTATAACATGCTTTAAAGGAACAGGATCCTTTTTTTTTTTTTTTTTTTTTTTTTTTTTTAGGGTTACAAGCACTTCAAAGTGATACTAAAGTCAAATTTCTTTTGTTTAAAAATAACAAACATGTTATACTTACCTGCTCTGTGCAATGGTTTTACACAGAGCAGCCCAGATCCTCTGCTTCTTGGGTCCCATGCCGGCGCTCCTGGCCCCTCCCTCCTCCCCCCACAGCAAGCAGCTTGCTATGGGGGGCCCCCAATGCCAAGCCGCTGCTCTGTGTGTCCATTCAGGTAATGATTAAGCACAAGATGTATGTGTAAAACGTGTCTACTTGACCACAGTTTGGTGTCTTTGGTGTTATCTTTGCGAAATAACATAAAAGGCAATCGGAAGTTCTGGATGTACAGCCAATTCTTTCTTCTTTCCAAATTTAGACATGGAGCCATGGTTCAGTCCTGCCTCTTCCTCTCCTCATTGGCTCACTGACTTTGATTGACAGCAGTGGGAGCCAATGGCACCACACTGCTGCCTCAGCCAATAAGGAGGGAGGGCCTCGGGCAGGCGAGACACTCCTGCAAAATCACTGGATCAAGATGGGGCTCAGGTAAGTATTAGGCGGGCTACTGTACACAGAAGGTTTTTTGTCTTAATGTATAGAATGCATTAAGATACAAAACCTGCCTTTACAACCACTTTAAAGCTGCTGACTTATTAATATTAGGACACTTACCTTTGTCTTGGAATCCAGCAATGTCGGCACCCCAGCAGATGCTTCCATCGGCTTTCACCGCCATTGCCTGTAAGGGAAACCGGCAGTAACAGGTATCCGCTACCCCCCGAAAGGTCATAAAAGTGGCACCAGAGGGGAGGGGGAGGCAGATAAGCAGAGCCTCCACTTTTGGGTGAAACTCTGCTTAAAGTGACTGCAGCTGTAGCAAAATAAAAAATTAAAGCGGAGCTCCACCCAAAAAGAGAAGCTCCGCCTGTCTGACCACCCCTCCCCTTTTCCGCTGCCACATTTTGAAGCTTTTGTGGGGAGTGGGTTGGTTTTGAAAGGTACCCAGCTCCCACTTCCAGCTGAGTTTGCCGCAGCAAACTCAGCTGGAAGTTTGCCCCCCCCCTCGTCCACCTGCAACCGGCCCAATTAAAGAGTGCAACGAGCTTCTCGCATGCGCAGTAGGGAACCGGCTGTGCCAGTTTCCCTTAGTGAAAATGGCAGCGGCAACACCCGATTGAAAAATGGGCTCGGGCGAAGACATTGCTGGATTCCTGGTAAGTGTCCTAATATTAAAAGCAGCTACAGTATTTGTACCTTCTGACTTTTTATTTTTTCTGCTGGAGCCTCGAGCTTCTTTTAACCTCTTCCCTAACGCCTTATAGCAGAATTACTGCTACAGGCTCTGCGCAGAATCACATAATATATATATATATATATATATATATATATATATATATATATATATATATATATATATATATAATATGTATGTGAGTCTGCACTTCCGGGTGTGGGATTTTACACAGTGGGTCCTACGGGAGCTGATCCCTGGGTCCTAAAGACCTGATGTCTGCCGGGACCCGATGATCGTTTGGTACTCTGGCAGATTGACAGTCTGCCTATGTAAACAAGGCAGGCTGTCATTCTGCGAGTACAGAACACATGAATCCTACAGAAACACAGACTGATCCATGTCTTCAAGCAGTCAAAGCACCTCCCCCACAGTTAGTAACAGTTACAGTTAGTAATCACTCCTTAGGCATACATTGATCACCCCTAATGTTAACACCTTCCCTGCCAGTGCCATTAGTGCAGTGACAGTGCATATTTTTAGCACTGATCACTGTATTAGACCCCTTTCACACTGGGGCGCTTTACAGACACTACAGTGCTAAAAATAGCGCCTGCAAAGAGCCGCTCCTGTCTCTCCACTGTGAAAGCCAGAGTGCTTTCATACTGGAGCGGGGCACTTGCAGGACGTTAAAAATACTCCTGCAAGCAGCATCTTTGGAGCAATGTATACACCGCTCCTACCCATTGAAATCAATGGGGCAGCGTGGCTATACCGCCGGCATAGCGCTGCTGCAGCAGTGCTTTGCAGTGGTTTTAACCCTTTCTCGGCCACTAGCGGGGGGGGGGGGTAAAAGCGCCTCGCGAGTGGCCACATAGCGCTGCGAAATTGACGATAAAGCGCCGCTAAAAATAGCGGTGTTTTACAGCCGACGCACCCACCACCCCAGTGTGAAAGTAGCCTTAGTGTCACTGATCTGCAAAAAAGTGTCAGGTGTAAAATTTGTCCACCGCAATATCGCAGTCCTGCTATAAGTCGCTGAAAAAATAAATATTAAAAATAAATAAAAATATCCCATAGTTTGTAGACAATATAACTTTTGTCCAAACCACTCAATATATGCTTATTGGGATTTTTTTTTTTTATCAAAAACATGTAGCAGAATACATATTGGCCAGTCAAGTGGAAAAACGCCCAAACACAAACATTACCGCAATGCAGTTCAACTCGGAAACATGATTCACCTTAAGGATGTAAAGTTCCAGGGGGTACAAGCCTGTGTCTTCAAGTACATTTTCTTAACCCCCTTCCTTTCTATGCAAGTCATTTATCATTTTCCCTAAAAATACAAGTGGCTGTGGACTATTTAATTATTCAGGAAAGCAACGGCAAAATTGTTTGGAAGAACACTTAACAGCCATGCTTTTAGTAGACATAATATCACCTATCTTTTTATATAAAGCAGGATTGTAACGTACCCCATAGTACAGCTGGACAGGGACATGAGTTTGAACTGCGCCCTCTAAGTGGGTCCAAAGCAAACATGGGCCATACTCATCTTTCCGTCATTCCAGGGCTCCTCCGTTCTGCCACTAGGATTGAGGGAAGGGTGCCATGTGTAATCTTTGGGTCACTCTAGTCAGAGCTGATATTGGGCTGAGGACTCCCTCTATTGCCAATCATGTAACAGTGCTTTGCCAATCACCAAGCACCAGTGCTGTCACATGAGAGGATGGGTGAGTGACTGCAAATGCTTTTTAGTCTGCAAAGGCTCTGATCCAAATATGAAGAACAGCAATACAATTGGCACCTATGTGTCAGAGGTAATGAAGGTGATATATGGTCCATCAAAGTTTAAACAACACTGCTGAAGAGAAACAAGAACTCTCAGTACAAGTAAAAAATACCCTAAAGGGTTCATTTACATTTTCAGAAAGGTGAACTAAGACCCTAAACCCTCCCTACTGTACTTACCTCTGTGGGTGATAAGCTGTCAGTGCCCACCCAGGAAGTGTAACAGGCCAGGGATTTGAAGTCCTCACTGTTCTTCCTACAGGGCTTCCAGGATGGATCAGAGGAATTCTGATAGTTCAGTGCCAGCACAGAGAATAGCTCTGATCTGTCGCGGAAGCCCTGCTGAAAGAAGAGGGAGAAGAAAGGGGATTCCGAATCCCTGGACCGCTACACCTGCTCTACGTGGGCACTGAAAGCTCATCACCCAGGGAGATACTGTAAGTACACCAGAGACAGAGAGGGTGGGTGTACGGTGTTAGTTCATGTTTCAATTTTTTTCTGAAAAGGTGAACACTTTAACTTGGCAATCAGACTGCATAAAAAAAAAAATTCCAGTTTTTTGGGCTATCGGTATTTTATGGTTAGTAAGAATTGTCCAATCCCAATGCAGCTTCTAATACACGTCATGTCAGACTGATGTTTGATCATAAAGGAGACAGGAACTGGAAAATAACAGCGATACTAAAATAAAAGTAACTTTCAACAACTGGGTGACTGCAGCCGTTACACTACCTGTAGAGAAGTCACAGGAGGCACTCAAGATAAATGACTGTAGGTTCTTGCCAACCCGTAGATGGACGTTCCATTTTCCAGTAACATCTGGAATTCGTTCAATAAGTGCAGACTGTCATCACAGATTAAGGGAAAAAAACACAAGTGACTAATTCAGCATTGTAAGACCTATATCTGTCTTTCAGCAGGAGAGGGGAACACAAAGTAAAGCTGTGTGCTTCAGGTGTACATGATTGTACAGTTTTTTGTTTTTTTTAAAGAAAAAAAATGTAAGTTTGGATGCACCCTATGGGAATATTCCTATTCATTTTTAAAGTTCTCACTTCTTAAAGTGATTGTAAAGGTTTTTGTTTTTTTCTTTTAATAACAAACATGTCATACTTACCTGCTCTGTGCAAGGGCCCCGATCCTCCTTTTTTGGGGTCCCTCGGCGGTGCTCCTGGCTCCTCTTTTTCATCAAGTGCCCCCACAGAGAACTGCTTTCCATGGGGGCACTTGTGTGGCACGTCCATTGACGTGGTTCAGGTAAGAAAAAGGGGGGCTCTGGAATGGTTTTCACAATGCATAGAACAGGTGAAAACCCATGAGACTTTACAACTCCTTTAAAGTGGAATTCCAGCACCAATGGCAGAGTGGGAGCCACTTTTATATGTTTGAGATGGTGTCCCACCCCACACACGTTTTTCCAGGCTCACCTATGCCCTCTCGGATGCCCAGCTGTGTCAGGATGGTGACTGGAGGGGAGAAGAGAAACATCAGTTTCTTGGTCTCCCTTAGAGGCAATGAACCCAGAAGCTCAGCTCTGAGCACTTCTGGGTTTAGAACTGTCTATTCTTAACTGATGAGGCCAGGAAAACAGCTGATCAAGTACAGCCTGTACTCAGTCTAACTCAGAGGAGGCAACTGGGGTCTATGAAGTCCCCAATACCTCTGTAAAGGGTACTTGTTACTCCTTATGTGCATTCACATATGGGATTTGGAAGCCCCCTTGTAATAGCAATGCCTTTAAACAAATGGAAATAGTTTTACAAAAATTAACAAATATTAAACATATTTAAAAAAATATATATTTAAAAAAACTGACAGGGGTTCTAACCCTTCCCACTCCACCCAAAACAAAAAAAAATTGAAAGAACCAAGCAGGCTAAACATCAAAACTTATCACCAATGGTTAATAAATTCTATTAATGTCTTCTTTTTTTTTTTGCTTTAGCAAACCAAAACCATTCTAAATATAGATTCTGAAATAATGTCGGCACTGATGGAAAAACCTAGAGTCCAACAGATACTCCTGTAGACCACAAGATCTGGCAATTCAATAGCTACCGAAAAAAGCCACAGGTAGAGTAATCTGTCCCTGCAGGGGGAGTAGAACCAGCAGCTTCTCAGATTACTGATATTTAGTCCATGCTGTGAGCATCCCATGACACCCCTATTCAGTCACCGAGATTTAGAAAAATGACTACCTCTCCTCCCCAAAGCCAGAATTCCTTATTTTGAAAGTACTAAAAATACCTCAACAGTATGAATCATGCAGGAACAAATGTTGTGGCCACACTGTATGTGCTTAGTCAGGAGAACAACAATTCCTTTATAAACGGCACCGTTCCACACAAACAACTAATCAAGAACAATAATGGTGACCTCACCTACACGCAAACATCTGCTTTGCATTAGGGTATTTGAAAGAAAAGGAAAAAAAAGAGAATATTTAACATAATCCCTCATGTATCCCACATCCATCAGTTCTCTGTAGTAGTTAGTCAAATTCCACTTTTATTTATGCAACAAATTTCTCTGTCACTGCTTTTGATGAAGTCCTCTTCTCTTCTTTCACAGAAATGGAAACTTGAGAATTCCACTTACAGGTAACTCCTTTCCTGGAATCCTTCAGAACAAAACTTAATGTGAGGTTGTCTGCACCAATCAATCTGAAGTAGCGAGTTCAAAATGTTCAGCCATTATCACACCTCTAGAAAATGAAAAAAAGGAGGGCGAACCAGCCTAATGCATTATTCCACATACATTTGTTGAAAAATGAAATCATAAAAACTACAAGCAAGAGACTATAAGATTGCTTAGCGAGCTACTCATCCGTAGCTCTAAATTCTTGGAATCAACAATCTCCAAACCATGGGGGGACCTCACCAGGATTCTCCTTCTTCCTCAGAGGCTCTAAAATAGAATCCTTCAAAATTCATCGCCCCCCCATGGTCTAGAGACTGTTGAGTCCAGGACTTTGGAGCTACGGACGAGTGGCTCGTTAAGCAATCTAATATTCTCATGCTTGTGAGTACTTTTTAGTTTTCAATAAATGTATGTGGGATAATGTACTAGGCTGGTGCGCCCTCTTCTTTTCCATTTTTTTGAGGAGATAAGAACATCTCCAGTTCTAGAGGGCAGCAAGGCCTGAAGCAATATCCCTTAAGAAGTGGACTGCCACTTATCTTTCCTGGGCTATCATACTTATGCGCAAGAGTGTTTTGTTGTTTGTAATCCATATTATCACACCTCTCCAGTTTTCAAAGATAATTAAAAAAAAAAAAGTTTCTCAAAAGACAGTGTGTGGTCCTGAAGGATTCCCAGCTTGGTTGCACTCTAGTTGGTGGCACAATCAAATAAGTGTAAGGTGGCAATAACTATTTCTCACAGTGCCTGGCCATGCCAATGGCGATTTGCTAAAGGCAACCCCCTTTCCTTGGCTGCTAATGCACCTACATGAAAAAAAGAGGAGATATTATGCACTTTCTCGTTAAAGTGTTTGTCCAACCAAAACCTTTTATTTTTTTTTAGACTTGGGTTGAATGAAGGAGGATTGTTTGGCTTTTATTGTTATTTGGGACTCTGTTACAGAATCTACCCCTCACCTTCTCTCTGGTCACCATGACAAAAAAAAAAAACAACTCTCTAATGGAGCCCTGCAAGCAGTAAAAGCCCTGCGAGTCATCATAAGGCCGATCCGCAGCAAAGATCAAGGGATCACCTTCCATTGTGGTCAGGAAAGAGTGGCATGGAAGCTCCCCTTTTTGGTGTGGTTACACCTCCTGCCTGGATGACTCATTGGGAATAAGCCGTATTGAGTCCACACATTCTGGTAAGCCTCTTCCATATTGTTGGTGGATCTTTTTCACACATGTGATCATTGTTGCTGGCATTGAAATCAATGGGCTGTGACTTGTCATGTGACGTTATGTGTCCAAAGTCACATGGAAAGTAGCACTAGTGGAAACGGAGCCTTAAACTCATTTGTAGCTAACTTACTCACATGTAGCTCCCTCAGCTGGGGATGTGCCACACCATGCCATCATAGTTCCCATAACAGTGCCATGCAGAAACAACCATGTGGTCGTATACTGTAGAAAATCTGTAGCATGTTGCATTGTAATCTATAGTACAGTTTCTAACAAACAGAACATATTGCCAAAGCCTGCCCTCCCCTCTCTCTCAGGAGAAACTGCTATCCAAAATGAGGCTTTGAAGACAGGAGGAGATCTGTGAAGGAGGGGTGGGGCTGGGCAGGTCTAGGCATGTCTGTCTAAAAAAGAGAGGAGGGATGGGGGTGGGGGCGTGTATCAGAGAAGGACAACGTTTTCAGGAAGTGAGAGGCCCCCATGCAGAATTCAGAAATAAGGAAGTAAGGTTGTCCTTGAAGAACAGGAAGAAGCTGATTGGCTTTGATTAGACTTTCCAAGCAACATTTTACATATACAGTAATTAATAGAAACATTTTCATTTTTGACTGGACTTCCACTTTAACTAGAAGCCGAAAGTTCCCCATGCTGGAAAGACAAACATTTGCTGCTCTTAGTCCAGCTGAAAAAGGTTCTGCATTAGGGAGTTTCAGGTCAATTATTTATTGGGACATCAACTCTTCCAGGAAGCCCTATGTGAAGAAAGTCAATTAGGTTCTCCATCTGGAGTCACCTGCTAAGCAACTATGACAGAATGCAAGAAGTATACTCTGCACCTCCACATCAGGGCCAGTGATATGCTTTAAAACAATGTTTCTCAACTGCAGTCCTCAAGTACCCCCAACAGGTCATGTTTTCAGGCTTTCCATTATCATTTATTCAGTTTCACTGTCTTAGTATTTACCACAGCTGTCTCATCTGAGGGAAATCCTGAAAACATGACCTGTTGGGGGTACTTAAGGACTGGAGTTGGGAAACATTGCTCTACATCATTTATTTAAAGAGTAACTCCACTTTTGTTGAGAAAACAACATTCCCCTCTGGGGGATCTATGTACATTACAGAGATTTTAACAAACTTTGTTGCAGATTCCTACCATTTGTTATTCTGAAGAAATCACTGTGTGTTAATCTGTGCCCATGTGGTAAGTGACTCTAATGGGAGGGGTTTCATAATTATCAACCAGCTGTTGCACCTGCAGGGCATTAATGAGGAAAATTACAGGGTCTGCATCCCTTTAGACGTGATTTCCTATGGGCAGTATCTTACCTTAAAAATTAAATTTTTGTTGCAGGGGATGCCTGAAATCTGACTTGTATCTTAGTGTAGACTTCTGGGAAAATCAATGAGCCAATCACACAAGCAGGAAATTTAGTTTCTGGGGGGTGTACTGTACACATTCTATGCACAGAACACCTCCAGGTAGCCATATTGCATTGCATTTTACAGAAAATTACAGAGCTGCAGATTAAAAAGGAAAGGTAATTTTAAAAAATATTTCATAACAATATGACTTGAGTCGCAATTGTATATGCTATACATATATATATATATATTTATTTATTTATTTTTTTTATTTGCTATTGTTTCCACGAAAGTGTAATTGCCCCTTAATGACACGCATAGAAAATCTCTTGCTAAAAGTTGTCTAGATAGTAAACAGGGAAATTAAATTGAAAATGTCATTAAAAAAATTAAGCAAAAAACAGCATTACAAACGTTTTCAAATATTTTTATCTGGGGTCATTGTACCATTCAGCTAATTGCATGATTTTTAGAGTTAATCAGTGACTTATTGGGAAAATAAATCTGTAGAGTTCCATCGCTTCAGAAAGTTTAGAAGGCCAAAGCCTTGAACAGACAGCCGATATCAGAAGAAGGCTTATGTCCATGCATTTAGCAATCACTAAGTTACAACTAATAACAGTGCATTAGCTCAGAATTCCTCACACATCACTTAAGCATACTAGTTCATTAATTTGATATCTTGCCTCCAGTAACTTAGTGGGGAACAAATAACCCTGAAATTTATCTAATTGCATAATTCTGTACAGCAAAGCATATATAAAGCCAAGTTTATAGCAGTGCCTTCTGGCATTGTCTGTATTTGTGACCTAAATTAAAATGTTAAGTGTTAACACATACAGACATGAGCTCAGCACTTTACCAGCATCATGGAAACATGTAGAATTACACCTATTAGTAATTGCTTCTCTGGGACAACAGCACCACCTTGAAATACTGTCACTTTCTACTGGGGACAGGAAATGGAGAATGTAAAGGTCATTGGTCTAACCACAAAGATTTACGAACAACTTCAAGAATTCTAGTTTATTAGAAGTAATTTCTCTGGGTGCTGTCAAAGAAGATTCCCAGATAGGAACTGCCATAGTTCTAGATGTTCCTGGTTATCATCCCTGACAGCCCCACTTTACTGGATTTACCAGATAAAGAATGGATGAGAACAGAATTCCTCCTATAACTGGATAAAACCAAGGAGGGTGGGTAAGACATTAACAGCACCTTGCCTTCTCTAGGGCAACATCAATCAAACCCCCTAACAGTAGAAGCACAAAAATACCCAACTAGGTTTTCACATCACAGATCAGAAGTAATGAGATGAGACGAGACATGACACTTTGAACCTATTCATTTTATGTAAACTGGGGGGTTAAAGCATAACTAAACTCTCTTAAACAACATTAACATAGTTAGTCAGGCTGAAAAAAGACACAAGTCAACCAATAAAAAAAAAAAAATCATACAATCTCATATACACAATCCTTCACCCACAGTTGATCCAAAACCCCAGCAAAGCATGATCCAATTTGCTACAGCAGGGGAAAAAAAATTCCTTTCTGATCCCCCGAGGCAATCGGTTTTTCCGTGGATCAACATTACCTATATATGTCAGTACCCAGTTATATTATGTACATTAGGAAAAAATCCAGGCCTTTTTTAAAAGCAATCTACTGAGTTGGCCAGAACCACCTCTGGAGGGAGTCTATTCCACTTTTTCACAGCTCTTACTGTGAGGAAACCTTTCCATATTTGGAGATTAAATCTTTTTTCCTCTAGACATAAAGAGTGCCCCTTGTCCTCTGTGATGACCTTAAAGTGAATAGCTCAACACCAAGTTCACTATATGGACCAGTTATGTATTTATACATGTTAATCATATCCCCCCTTAATCTCCTCTTCTCAAAAGCGAATAAATTCAGTTCCTCTAATCTTTCCTCATAGCTGAGCTCCTCCATGCCTCTGATCAGTTTGGTTGCCCTTCTCTGCACTGTCTCCAGTTCCCCGATATCCTTTTTGAGAACTGGTACCCCAAAACTGAACTGCATATTCCAGATGAGGTCTTACTAATGATTTGTACAAGGGCAAAATGATATCTCTCTCTCTCTGGAGACCATACCTCTCTTAATACAAGAAAGGACTTTGGAAACCGCAGCTTGGTATTGCATGCTATTATTAACCACTTCAATACCGGGCACTTTTACACCTTCCTGTCCAGGCGAATTTTTAGCTTTCCGTGCTGTCCCTCTTTAAATGACAATTGCGCGGTCATGCTACACTGTACCCAAACTGAATTTTTATCATTTTGTTCCCACAAATAGAGCTTTCTTTTGGTGGTACTTGATCACCTGTTTTTTTTTTTTTTTTTTGCTAAACAAATAAAAAAAGACCGAAAATTTTGAAAAAAAAAAAGTTTTTCTTTGTTTTTGTTATAAAATGTTGTAAATAAGTAAGTTTTCTCCTTCACTGATTATTATTATTCACGATTTATATAGCGCCAACAGCACTGATAAGCTGCACTGATAAGGCAGCACTGATGGGCACTGAAGATGGGCACTGATAGGTGGCACTGATGGCGTAGACAGCACTGATGGGCACTGATATATTTCACTGATAGGCATCACTGGTGGAACTGGCAGGCATTTTTCTTTGGCACTGATTGACATTTCCCTGGTGGTCTAGGGTGGCATACCTGGTGGTCCAGTGTGGTGGCCATCCTGGTGGCCCTGGACGGGCATCCGAGGGAGAGCTGCGCTGATAAACAATCAGCACAGACCCCCCTGTCAGGAGAGCAGCCAATCGACTCTCCTCTACTCGCGTCTGTCAGATGCGAGTGAGGAAAAGCCGATCAACGGCTCTTCTTGGTTACATCATGATCAGCCGTGATTGGACACGGCTGATCACATGATAAAGAGTCTCTGTCAGAGACTCTTTACCTAGATCGGAGTTGCCGTGTGCCAGACTGACACACCGCAACAACGATCGCCATATGACAATGTCATATGACGTTCGGTCAGGATATTGCAACCACTTTGCCGACATCATTTTGCTATATGGCAGGCGGCAAGTGATTAAGATTATAATCTACCAAAACCCCCAGATTCTCTTCCACTAATCCCCCAGTTGTACCCCCCCCCAGTATGTATGATGCATGCATATTCCTAGCCCCCGAGTGCATAACTATATTTATTAACATTAAACCTCATTTGCCACATAGTTGCCCAATTAAACAGTTCATTGAGGTCGGCTTGTAAGTTGGAGACATTGTGTGTGTGTGTGTGTGTGTATATATATATATATATATATATATATATATATATATATATATATATATATATATATGCACATTATTCCACTGCATAGCTTGGTGTCATCTGCAAAGACTGAAATGATACTTTTAATCCCAGACCCTATTTCATTTATAAAGATATTAAAAATAGGGGTGCACCGAATGGAAAATTTGGTGCAGAAACTAAAACCGAAAATGCAGGATGCACTTTTCCGAAAATGACAGTTTAAAAAAAATATTTATATTTTTATATATAATTGTATTATATTCGACTTTTTAATTAATATCATCATTTTAAATTAATATTAATTTATTGTTGGTCATTATTGGCACCTTTCATGCAAGAAAGGTCAAGAAAAATGCAGTCTGCAATCTCTAACCATCTCTTGTATCTGACCATCTCTTTTATCATGTCCTCAGTTTCTAACCATCTCTTGTATCATGTCCTCAGTTTCTAATACCTCGTATCATATCTGTAATCTCTTACTTAAACTTAAACAGACTGCTAATAGTAATAGCAAAGTTTCCATTTGGTGCACCTCTAGCAGACATGTTAAAGGAGATGGTCAGAGACTACAGACATGATACAAGAGACAAATGCAGCCTTACCACTGTCCATCAAATGCAGCCTACCAGTCAGATGCAGCCTCCCAGTGCCAGTCAGATGCAGCCTCCCAGTGCCAGTCAGATGCAGCCTGCCTGTGCCCGTCAGATGCAGCCTGCCTGTGCCCGTCAGATGCAGCCTGCCTGTGCCCGTCAGATGCAGCCTGCCTGTGCATGTCAGATGCAGCCTACCAGTACCTGTTAGATGCAGCCTGCCTGTGCATGTCAGATGCAGCCTGCCTGTGCCCGTCAGATGCAGCCTGCCTGTGCATGTCAGATGCAGCCTGCCTGTGCATGTCAGATGCAGCCTGCCTGTAGCCGTCAGATGCAGCCTCCCAGTGCCTGTTAGATGCAGCCGGCCTGTGCCCGGATCAGATCGGTGATCTCTCACTGTGTCACGAAGCTGGACTTGAATTTCCTGGCCGCAGTAACAATATCCCGCCTCCTGTGATCAAGTCACATTGATTCAATGTCCTGCCATTGGATCAGTGTGCTGTCTATTACAGGAGGCGGGACATTGCTGATGCCCAGACAATTCAGCTCTGTGACACACAGAGATCGCTGCTCTGCGTGAGGAGGAGGGAGGAGAGGAGGATGACTGGGGTGCACCAGGATGACACACCCACCCCCTTTTTGGTGTTCCATTATCTGCATTTTTTTTTCACCCGCTAATTTTTGGTGGACGAAATTTCGGTGCACCACTAATTAAAAAGTAAAGGTCCCAACACTGAACCTTGGAGTACACCACTGATAACCTTAGACCATTCAGAGTAAGAATCATTAACCACTACTCTCTGAATTCTGTCTTTTAGCCAGTTTTCTATACATTTGCAAACTGATCTTTCCAAACCTGTAGACTTTACCTTACACATTAGCCATGTGTGGGGAACTGTGTCAAAGGCCTTTGCAAAATCCAAGTATACCACGTCCACAGCCACCCCTCTGTCCAAGGTTTTACTTACCTCCTCATAAAAATAAATTCGGTTTCTTTGACAACTCCTGTCTTTCATGAAGCCATGCTGTCTGTTGCTTAACCACTTGCCGTCCGCCATATAGCAGAATGATGGCGGCAAAGTGGTTTCAAAATCCTGACTGGGTGTCATATGACGTCCTCAGGATATTGAGCCGCTGCACGCCCCCGGGGGCGTGCATCGCGGCGATCGTTGTTGCGGGATGTCACTCTGACACCCCGCAACACCGATCTAGGTAAAGAGTCTCTGACGGAGACTCTTTACCACGTGATCAGCCATGTCCATTCACGGCTGATCACGATGTAAATAGGAAGAGCCAGTGATCGGTTTTCCTCACTCGCGTCTCCTGACAGGGGGGGGTCTGTGCTGATTGTTTATCAGCACAGCCCCCCCTCGGATCCTACCCAGGACCACCAGGGAAGCCGCCCAGGACCACCAGGGAAGCCATCCACACTGGACCACCAGGTATGCCCCCTAGACCCCCAGGGAAATACTAATCAGTGCCCAGGCAGCTGCCAATCAGTGCCCACTCACAATGCCTATCACTGCCAGTGCCACAAGGGTTGCCTATCAGTGCCGCCTATCAGTGCCCAGTAGTGCCGCCTATCAGTGCCCAGCAGTGCCACCCATAAGAACCCATCTTTGCAGCCTTTCAGTGCCCATCAGTGTCGCCTATCAGTGCCCACCAGTGCCACTCATGAGTGCCCACCAGTGCCACCCATGAGTGCCAATCAGTGCCGCCTATCAATGCCCATCAGTGCCGCCTACCAGTGCCGCATATCAGTGCCCGCTCATTGGTGCCACCACATCGGTGCCGCCTTATCAGTGCCCATCAGTGAAAGAGAAAACTTACTTATTTAAAAAAAAATTTTAACAGAAACAAAAGCAAAACTTTTATTTTTTTTCAAAATTTTTGGTCTTTTTTTTATTTGTTTCGCAAAAAATAAAAACCGCAGAGGTGATCAAATACCACCAAAAGAAAGCTCTATTTGTGGGAAGAAAATGATAAAAATTTAATTTGGATACAGTGTTGTATGACCGTGCAATTGTCATTCAAACTGCGACAGCACTGAAAGCTGAAAATTGGTCCGGGCAGGAAGGTGTATAAGTGCCCTGTATTGAAGTGGTTAAAATATTTTTTTCCAGCAAGAGTTGTGTTTTATTAAACTCTCCAATATCTTCCCGACTATAGAAGTTAAACTAACAGGTCTATAGTTGCTTGGTAAAGACTTTGATCCCTTTTTAAATATAGGCACCACATTGGCCCTACGCCAATCCAGTGGTACCATTCCAGTCATTAACGAGTCCCTAAAAATTAGAAACAATGGCTTTGAAATGACAGAGCTCAATTATTTTAGGATCCGTGGGTGGATGCCATCTGGTCCAGGTGCTTTATCCACCTTTATTCTGTCTAAATATTTTTGGACCATATCACTTTTGCGCCCTTGTGGATCATTTGGGGCTGTGCCAATACCACCCCCATTATGGACATGAGCTTCTCCATGCTCTTTTGTATACCTTTGTCCCCAGTCACCCACTTCAGATTATTTTGTAAAGGGCCTACATGCTCAGACCTGACCTTTTTACTATTAACATTAGGGTTGCACCGATACCACTACCGATACTTTTTTTCCAAGTACTCGCGAATACCGTTTATCAATACTTTTTTTTTTAATGTCATGTGACAGTGGACTATGTCAGTAGTTTTTTCTTCTTTTTTTTTTTTTTTTTTTTTACAATTGTATTTATTTATTTATTTGTGTATTTATTGGGGGGGGGGGGGGAGTGGACAGTGTCAGTGTTTTTTTTTTTTTGTTTTTTTTTCACAATTTTACCTTTTAAATATTTTTTTTTTTTATTATTATTTTTTTTTTTTTACTAGCCCTGTTGGGGGTGGCTTTGGTGAGATATCAGGGGTCTAAACAGACCACTGACATCTCCCCTTAGAGACAGAGGAAGGGACTGGAGACAGTGACTCCTTTCCATTCATAAACTAAAGCAGAGTAAACACAGTTTACGATGCTCAGTTATGAATGGACAGAGTCAGTGATCACTGACTCTGTGCATTCAGAAAAGGAAGGAGCCAGTAAATGACATATTTACCGTCTCCTTCCTCCGCTCTCCATCCTGACAGATCTGGGAAGGTGGGGGGACCGGAGGAGGAGAGAGGAGGACTGGAGGAGCATGGAGGACATGGGAGGGGGACTGGAGGAGCATGAAGGACATAGAGGTGGACTGGAGGAGGACCGAAGGAGCATGGAGAAGGACACAGGGGATAGTCAGGGATGATCAGTGCAGGGGTGGGGGGGGGGGAGTTACAAGCACAGCACGATCTCCCTGTATAGATTTCAATAAAGCAGCTGAAAGCCGTGGGGTGGAGAAGCGGCTGATACTGGTGTTGGTATTGGTGCAACCCTAATTAAAATATTTGAAGAATTTTTTGGGGTTTGTCCTTCTATCTTTTGCAATCTGTTGTTCGTTTGGAATTTTTGCATCCTTGATTTCCTTTTTACATATTATGTTATATTCTTTGTAACATTTAAACAATGATAGTGTTCCTTCATTTTTATATTTTTTAAAAGCTCTTTTCCTATTATTTATTACTTTTTTAACTTTGGCCCTGAGTCACATAGGTTTTATTTTTAGTCTTTTAAACGTATTGCTCATGGGCATATACTTTGCAGTGAGTTTGCATACTGTACAGTCTTTTTGAAGAATTCCCATTTCTGTTCTGTGTTTATCGATGCTAAAATTCCCTCCCAGTCTAAGTCTTTGAGAGCAGCCCTCATCATTGGAAAATGTACTCTCTTAAAGTTAAATGTTTTTATCTTACCTGTATGTGTTTGTTGCTTACAGCTAACATTAAATGAAATCATGTTATGGTCGCTGCTACCCAGATGTTCTTTTATATGAATATTGTTAATAAGCTCTGCATGGTTTGAGATTACCAGGTCCAGCAGAGCGTCATTCCTAGTCAGGGGCTCAAGAAACTGGATCATAACATTGTCTTGTAATAGGTTTATACATTTTTGCACTTAAACTGTCCCAGCAGTGCCATTACTCCAGTCAATTTCCGGGTAGTTAAAATCCCCCATTACAATCACTGTCCCAGCCCTTGCAGCCCTTTACATCTGTGCAAGGAGCATCCTTAGGCTGATAACCTTAAGCCTTGTACACAAGGCTGAAAATCGCCAGGAAGCAGACAATTTTCAGCCAGTGTGTACAGCTGTCTGTTCTATAAAAGCCGGGTTCATGAGTTCACCTGTCAGAACACAAAGGCACAGTGGGGGGGGATTGCCGTACTACATCTCTAACTTTGCTTGTGTAAGTATGGCCATCTCTATTTATCTTTTCATTAAGCCCACACTTTGAAGGAAAAAATAAAAATTTCTAGTGTGTACCTGGCTTTAACTTATAGATAGGAAGGTATACTGTATTTACTTGCTTTAAACTTTTTTTTTTTTTTTACATTTCTTTAATCGCTTCCTAGTTTCTGGCCTAGGCCTAAATTATGTCATACTGTACATCCCAGGAGTATTAATGGACATTTTGTTCTTCTTTTTCAGCTAAGCACACCTTCCTGTATGCATGCCCGGGCTAAAGGCAGATGGATTCCAGGAAGTAAATGCTACATGAATCATCTATCCCTATTCAAGATGGCCCCAGCCAGAAATGCTAAGGGGTGTTTTTCAAAGGGATTCCGCAACAAAATAAAGCATGGAGACATGAATGGATGGGTGAGTTTGCATGGAATATTAAAAATGAATTAAATAGTGGTTTTAGTTTGTGGTGTTCAAATACAGTTAAGCTCCACTTAAATCACTTGCTGACTGGGCCATAGTTGAATGATGACTACAGCACGGTCAGCTAATTCTGGGAGGGCATCCAGAGACATCCTCCCAGTATTGTGCTTCCCGTGCACCCCCTGGGGCGTGCACCCAGGAATGTCCGTAACCTTTGGGTCCTCCGGACCCGGGGCATCACGGATCGGGGTAGAGAGCCAATGACAGTGGCCCTTTACCACGTGATTGCTCCGTCCATTGACTTGTCATTAAACCACCGCATGTCCGGTTCAGCTCTCTCCTCGCTCTCACACCGATCAGTACAGCGTGAAAGGAGAGGAGGGAGACTGCAGCATTACTCACCCATGCCTCATCTGTGCCCCATTCGTGCCCATCTGTGCCTCAACCATGCCCATCTGTGCCTCAACAGTGCCCATCTGTGCCTCAACAGTGCCCATCTGTGCCTCAATCGTGCCTCATTCATGCTCACCTGTGCCTCATCCGTGCCTTATTCATGCCCATCTGTGCCCCCTAGGAATAAATAAAAACACATCGGCATCTGAAACCCCTATTTACTTTCCGAATATTACATTTGCAACATAGATCTTAGAAAGTCCTACCAGTTTATATTGAATCTTTTTTTTATCGGTAGAAAATCAGCAGTTCCACAAATCATGAGCAATGCAATAGAGCTCCAAACTCATTTTCAGCAGGCCTATAAAATACTAAGGCTTTTTATTTGTTGAAGAAATCCTGCACCAAAGTTCTGGAAAAAAATGTGAAAGTTGCAGAGCTTAATTATAACTCAGAGAGACGAGCCAAAATTTCAAGCTTTTTTGGCAACCCGAGGTAAACAAGCAAATGTTCTGAGTAAGCTCTTTGAAGAATTCCATCCAAGACAAACACAATGATTAAGACTGCAGACAGATTCTGTAGGGCTTTTGTCGGGCACAATAATTGTTCCAAGGGGGTATAAATAAACGTCAGTATTAATAGTACAGAGAGGACCAGCTGGGCCCTGCATGTAGTCCGAATGAAGTAGCACAGTAAATATATGTCCTTTATTATTGGAGCAAAGTTTTAGGGTATATACACACAGGCATCTTTAATTCCATTTTTTACTTTTTGTTTTTATTCCCCAAAAGCAGGAAACTTCAGCACAATGCAGGTCTTCTTCTTTGCCTCTTTGTCTGCATATTTAGGCATTATGTTTTTCCATACTTGCTTTACACATGCTGCAGTTTTTGGCCCTGCTGGCTTTTGTCTTTATACACTTAAATCAGCAGATTAACTACTTGGCGCCCGCGATATAGCCGAAAGAAGGCTACAGCAGGGGCTTAAGATGCTGGGAGGGCATACATGGGCGTCCTCCTGTTCTCGCCCTGCCCGTGCGACCCCTGAGGCGCTTGGGCGGCGCGCTCGTGATCACAGAAGGCCCTTTACCATGTGATCAGCCAATGACAGCTGATCATGGAAGTAAACAGAAACTGGTTATCGACTTTTTTCCCTCGCACTGTCAGCGTGAAGAAAAGAAGAAAGCCGTTAATGGCTTCTGTTAGAGGGACATCGGACCCCTTAGTGCCCACCAGTGCTGCTAATCGGGGCCCTCCAGTCCTGCTAATCAGTGCTCACCAGTGCCATCTATCAGTGCTGCCAATCAGTGCCCATCACTGCCTCATCATCAGTGTCACTTCAACAGTGCTGCTACCAGTTCCACCTATCAGTACCCATCAGTGCCACCTCATCAGTGAAGGAGAAAAATAACTGAAAAATGTTTTGTTTTTTCACAATTTTCAGGCTTTTATTGTTTAGCAAAAAACCCAGTGGTGATTACCACCAAAAGAAAGCACTATTTGCATGAAAAAAAATTATAAAAACGTCATATGGGTACAGCGTTGCATGACCGTGCAATTGTCATTCAAAGTGTGACAGCGCTGAAAGCTGAAAATTGGCCTGGGCAGGAAGGGGGTAAAAGTGTGCAGTAAGCAAGTGGTTAAAATGCAGAGGCCATTTTCCTCCTGTGCAAAATAGGACTTTTTGCACTCACCGTAAAATCATTTTCTTTGTATTCAATGAAAGACAGAAAGGAGATCTTGACCTGGAGTAGTAGGATGCTAGACCAAAGACAAAAGCACAACCCAGGAGTGGCTTGTGTTGTTGACCAGCCCCGTATCGACAGCTTATTAAAAGTAGGCTATCAGGGTCAACTTCAAGTTTGGGTGAGATTTTTAACATTTGTAGAGAAATTCTGAAAATTAGTTTGTCAGAACATTCTTTCTTGCCATCGAGTCAGTTAATTTAATTCAAAAGACTTGCTTGAATGGAAACCCAATTGAATTAAAGTGGATGTAAACCCGAATTTTTTTTTTTTTTATCATACTGTAGAGTATAAGATTTGCTATCATTTGAGCACAGTCTTGCCACACAGAGTTAATCCATCTCTGAGCAATCCTCTTTTATTGTTTAGTGAGACAATTCTTGACAAACTGAGAAAAACTTTGTCAAATACTCCCCCTTGCTGTGAGTGACAGGTGATTTACATCTCGTGCATTAGCCTAAGAGACATGCAGTATTTTTAAATTACTTCCCCACTCCTTTCTTCAGCAGCTCTGCAAAGGATTGGCTGTTCCACACCTCAGCATGATTTGGCATGCTGAAGTCATGTGGTTACTTTCCTGTCTTTTCACTGGATGTTAGAGATCATAGCAGAAGTTCAGCAGAAGTTCAGTTTTAGAAATACACAGGAGAAAATGCATATTGACAAGGGGAGTGTAGAGGTGGGCGGGGAGTCTACTGACATCACGACTCCACCCACCGAGCTCCAGACAACAGACCCGCCCACAGAATCTGCAGTTTTTCGGGTCTCATAACAGACAGAGGGGAGACATTTGACAGGTAAAGATACATGGAGGAGGCATGTATATCCTTATAGATAACCCCTATGGCAGTAGTTTAGAAAGGATGACATTGGGTTTACATCCACTTTAAACAAACTTCATTACAATATATACAACCTTTCCTGAACTAAAAACATATCCAGTTAGAAATTTGTTCATTTGAGATCATTTTTCCATTTTGCTCCTTTGAATTTTCTCATCACTAACGTTGATAACAAACGTCAAATTGATCCCACTAACCATTAGAAAATTGAATGAACGTCCAGAATAAAAACCATTTTCAAGCAAAATTCTGCTAGTTTATGGCCAGCATTAGTCACAATACAGTAACAAATAGGGCAACAGTCGCAGACAGAACTATCAGACTGCTGCATGCTTCAATGGATGCAGAGAAAAAAGATTTTACAGCGAGTACAACAAAATTCCATTTACTCTCACATTCATTGAAGGACAAAGCAGAGATCTCAACCGTTGGGACATCCCAAAGAAGTGCCTACAGAAAGGTAGGAAAAAACAAAACGACGACTGCCCTCATGCAAACACAACTAAGGCAGAGTGCAAAGAGGGTACACACCCCATGCGAGTCACCTCCTGTCTGTGTGGGGGCACTTTCTGGCTCGGGGGGGGGGGGGGGGGGCAACTAGTCCATCAGTCATATGTGCCCATATGTGGTCCTTTCTTGACACTAGTCAAAAAACTGAGGTGACTCAAGCAGATGGGAAATTTGGTCACCAGCATGAGCCATGGTCAAGGCTGTATTTTTGTGCCTAGTGTTCTACTCCTGAAAGTGGTGCTATAACCCAATGGTAAAGATCTTCAAGATCTTCACTGCAACATATGAGAGTGAGCGCTGTGTCCAACACAATCTGAACCCCCAACCTTATCGTTCCTAATAGGGTACAAATGTACAAGACAAGACAATACAATAAGTGAATGACTAAAAACGTGGATAGAAGACTTGGGCTAAAACTATGTTATAAGAAATGTTATACAAAAGACATTAGACTGTTAAATGTCCATATGGGCTATAGTAATGTCCATTATAATCATGTATGAGAAGGCAACTGTAGAAGGCAGCCCCGTTTGAAAGGAAGAAGCAGTCCTCTGGGTACTGGAGAAAAGAAACAGAGGCGCCACTCTAAGTGCAATATTTGACAAAAGGTTTAATAAAATCTTTAAAATTGGTACTCACAAAAGTACAATGTAAACAGACATGTTGGTAAGACTGTGATTCTGCCGGATGTCCCGGGAGTTGTGTCCGATCCGGATGCTGGATGGCGGTGGTATCCATATGACAGGCTGTGCGCCGCTGTATGCCAACACTTCCTGCCTTTGGAGCGCACAGTAGCAACCAGGGGGGTGGGATCACTTCTGAAGCTGTGAACGAATAGGCGACGCGTTTGCAGAGCTACGCTCCTTCCTCAGGCCTAACGTGAACTGTGATTGGTCAAGACTTGTATAGTCAGTGAATGGCGCTGGTTGGTGCAGCGAGCAATCACTCAAAATGGAGCACAAAACTATTGGGCACAAGGCTAATACTGTTGTATCTGATACCAAAATGAATGGGTAGTGTGGTGTATGTGTTGTGTGTCAAATGCAATATGTTTCGCTGGGAAAAAGTGTGTGTGTGTGTGTGTGTGAAGAAATGCGACCAAGGGGGACCTGTATTGAAATTACTTGAAAAATATGTATATATACATATCTGTGAGAAATGGTGATATTGGGCTAGGAACGGAAAAGGAAATTGGATGATTAAAATAATTTCAATACACATACATATGTATATACATGCGTATAAAAAACTAATGGTGAACATGAAATGTATGGAAACTGAATCAAAATGAAAATAAAAATGAAATTAAAATACAAATAAAAATGAAAATAAAAAAGAAATAAGATAAAAATAAAAATGAAAAAAGTGAAAATAAAAATGAAAATAAAAATAAATGTAAAAAATGGAAATGAAAATTAAATTAAAAAGATAAAAACAAAACAAAGGTAAAAATAATAATGACAAAAAATAACAAAAGCATATGGTGGTTGTCAATGAATGTAGTGACGAACACTACTCTAATGGGGTTAGGTGGGGGGAGAGGGAATTAATGTAGTGTGGGAAAACAACAAAAACCAAAAGGAAAGAAAAAAATGATAGGAAAGGGGCCATGATAGAACAATAGGCATAGGGGGTGAGGTAGAGGAGAGTAGTCAAATTAGGCTACTCACCTCTATTTCCTCATTTAAACCTCCAGGAGCAAGAGAGTCCAAAGTGTATATCCAGTACGTTCCCCTCTGACAGAGACGTTTGAAACGCTCTGCCAGTGGGAACGTACCGGGAATGGACTCAATGATCCAGACTTTAAGACCAGATGAAGAATGGTCATGTTTTTTGAGGAAATGTAGGGGGACACTGTGAGTGTCGTCTCGTAGAGGCAGGAGTCAGTTTCCATACATTTCATGTTCACCATTAGTTTTTTATATGCATGTATATACATGTGTATGTGTATATATATGTGTATTGAAATTATTTTATTCATACAATTTCCTTTTCCGTTCCTAGCCCAATATCACCATTTCTCACAGATATGTATATATAGTCACTGACTATACAAGTCTTGACCAATCACAGTTCATGTTAGGCCTGAGGAAGGAGCGTAGCTCCGCAAACGCATCGCCTATTTGTTCACAGCTTCAGAAGCGATCCCACCCCCCTGGTTGCTACTGTGCGCTCCAAAGGCAGGAAGTGTCGGCATACAGCGGTGCACAGCCTGTCGTATGGATACCACCGCCATCCAGCATCCGGATCGGACACAACTCCCGGGACATCCGGCAGTATCACAGTTTTACCTACATGCCTGTTTACATTGTACTTTTGTGAGTACCAATTTTAAAGATTTTATTAAACCTTTTCCCAAATATTGCACTTAGAGTGGCGCCTCTGTTTCTTTTCTCCAAGATCCTCACTGCATCCTTCAGTGAAGACAATTCCTTTCTAATTTGGTGCATTCTGTTGTGTTATTCTGGTGTCAAGTAATGACCTAACACCTGCACAGCAAGCTTTGTGATTTGACCATTTTGAAGAAAAAATGGGAGCTACATTACTAAAAGCAGTTAAAATATCTAAGCATATTCAAAAAGGATACATATTTAACTAGACATGAGAGGCAATATGATGGATTACTGCCCGTATGTCTAAACTTTTATCAAATAGACATACTGACCTTTTAAAAAGCAAAAGTAAGACACACCCAACAATGAACTTCTCTAATTTGTTCCCTTTTCCAATACCATTGAAAGTGTTTCTTTATATTTGTCTGATAAGTGCAAAAAAAATACCTGTTGGTCCTGCCAGAAATGTTTTCTCTATGCATCTGCTGACTGCAAGTTAGCATTATTTCCAGTATTTAAAGTGGACTACAGAACAGCCCCCCCCCCTTCCTTCACTACAGGGAGGGAGTTGTTATGTAGTTATAAGTTAGGGTGACAAAGCAGGTCCTTCTTAAAGGGGTTGTAAAGGTATTTTTTTTTTCTTTAAAAATAACAAACATGTTATACTTACCTTCACTGTGCAGCTCGTTCTGCACAGAGTGGCCCCGAACCTACTTTTCTGGGGTCCCTCGGCCGCTGTCTCGGCTCCTCCCCGCAATAACTAGCCACCTTAATGCGAGCTCCCTCGCATGGTGGATAGTTATTGCGGGCGCGCTCCCGTGATACAGCCGGCGGCTATAGCCGCTCGCTGTATCACTCGGCCCCGCCCCCCGGCGCGCCGCGTCATTGGATGTGATTGACAGCAGCGCGAGCCAATGGCTGCGCTGCTTTCAATCCATCCACTATAGCCAATCAGCGACCAGGCTGATCGGCTGAATGGAGGTCGGGAACGCGCAGGCGTGTTTTTGAGGTGTCAGGTAAGTAAAACGGGGGGGCTGGGGGCGGCGGTATTATCAAAAGTTTTTTCACCATAGAATGCATTAAGGTGAAAAAATGTATACCTTTACAACCCCTTTAAGTACACTGAGTGTGTTGTTAGTGTGTTACCAGCTGAAAATAAAGGAATAATCATGGGGCAATCAAGTCAGATACCCTCTGTTGGATTGTTGTTGACTTGGTGGCCTATTGTTCAGGGGTTTGAACTGTCTATGCAATCCTCAGTATCAGCACTGGTCATGTATCCTATGAATATAGGAACTAAAGCTTGAAGGAAGAAAAGGAATGCAGATACCACATCTAAACACTAGTAAGATGCAATACATTACATTTTGATTTTTGGGTTTTGATACACTTTAAACCGTAGCTTTATCAAACAATTCTATAACAGCTTTGATGTGCTTTTTACATTTACAGGATCACTTTAAGGATGACTTTAGCCTAATAGCTGAGGGACAGTTGTCACAGCTCTATCTCTTGTCACTATGGTTGTGGCTTCCATGTTACACGGTGTGTGTGGGAGGCAGTTTGTCTTTAGAGTCAGCTAAGCAGAGAACTCATGAGGAGTGAGAATGACTGGCAAGTGGACAAACACATGTGGAATGTCTACTTGTTGTTCCCTGGACTTGCTTTGATGTGCCCTGGAAAAGTTTTTTTATTTACTCATCAGAAGGGTCCATATGTTCTGGGGGTTTCCCATGGCGAGCGTGAGTAATGGGGTTATTTCTTCTCCGCTCACTTTGTCTGGCCCTTTTCTCAGTGTAACATATCTGAAGTCCGAACAGTAACACGGAACTGCTGCTGTGTGGGACATTTTCACAGAAAACTGTGTTCCTCTGATGCAAAGAAAGCAAATACTGAACAACGCTACATCCAAACCTAGATTGCAGAATTAACTCCTCAAAAATATACTTTTCTCATCCTTCTAAATAACTTGTTTATAGCGATTTGTCCCCTGAGGTCTCGGAAGGATTACCCATTCAGTGTCAACAGTCAGTTTGCATCACTTTGTCCTAATATGAACTGCGTGAGAGTTTGAAAAATTGCAAGCAAAATGACTTGAAAAACAAACAGAGCTTAGTCTACCCCAATAATGCCACAGTCCCACGTCCAAATTACTGCCACACTAAACTAAACCATAAATGCCACCAGTGCTGGGACAAGGTCACCCAGTGCTCAGAGCGAAGATGGCAAACTGTGCCCTCCCCCTCAGCCCAACACTCCACCTGGCCCTGATGGGGGGGGTGTCAGGTGGATTGTGCCGCCACCACCACTACACTTTCTGAATGGCCCAGGGGTGGGGGAAGGAGGAGGGGGGCTGAACTCCCAAGTGATCACGCCTTGGTGCGATCTCCCTGAAGTGGGGACAGGTACCGCTCCCCCTCGAAAGGTTTCAAATGGGGCCACGGGGGGGGGGGGGGGGGGGTCAGATAAGCAGAGCTTCCACTTTTGGGTGGAACTCTGCTTTAAATTGTTTTTCCATCCCCTCTGTCTAGAAAATAATTATTACTGGTGTTTAGACTATAATTCTCACCTTTATTAATTACAGAGAGTTTGGAAAAGCAGACAGTGGTGCATACAATATTCAGCACAGCAAGCTTCAGGGAAGACAGAGATCACACACACGGGAGTTTTTAGGCCCACTTTTCCACTGAATGTTGCATCATAAAATGTCGTTTCTGCAGGCACCTTCCAGTCACAATGTGGATTTATAACAATTATATGGAATAGGTATGGACAGTAAAACAGTATTGTACATTTAGCCATCAGCATCAGCCTGCTCTGATTTGCATTATGTTACAGTGAGGGGGGGCTCAACACAGCAGCTTAAAATACATGTTGTAGTTCAGAAACAGCATCTGTTAGAGGCAGACTACATCTAAATTATCATTGCTGCCTGATTTATTAACCCCTAATCCAGTTTGCCGGGGATGGATGTATTGTTTAGGTTATGGTCATGCTCCCAGACCTGAAGGAAGTTTTTAACTCGCATGTTGAAGTGATTGTGAGAATATCCATCCAGGTCTGTCTTAAGAGGACCATTAATGATCATTAATGTCTCCAGCGCTGGTAAATCCAATGAAATGACACTAAACGTTTAGGGGTCCCACCACAGCGTGTTCTGCTTTTAACGTGTCAACGTAAACAAGTAGTCAGGACACCAAATTCATTAGAGCCTGTTACAGCTGTGAAATCAGCTAATTTATTTAGACCAGAACTGAATGAAGGATTGCAAGAGCTAAAAAGACATTTCATGTCCACCACCAGCTGTTACTGACCCCGTAACAAACTGCTGCACACTTTTATGCCGTGTACACACGAGCGGAATTTCCGACAGAAAAAGTCAGACGGGAGATTTTCATCGTATATTATGATTTTGTGTATGCTCCATCGGACTTTTTACGTCGAAAATTCTGACGGACCTAGAAAGAGAACATGTTCTAAATTTTTCCTAGGGAACCAATTCCTATCGGGAAAACCGATCTCCTGTATGCTGTTCCGACGTACCAAAAACGACGCATGCTCTGAAGCAAGTACGAGACGGAAGCTATTGGCTACTGGCTATTGAGAACTTCCTTTTTCTAGTCCCATCGTACGTGTTGTACGTCACCGCGTTCTGGACGGTTGGACTTTGGTCTGACTGTGTGTATGCAAGACAGCTTGAGCAGAATTCCGTCGGAATTCCATTGGGAAGGTGGTAAAAACTTGAGGTTGAGCTGCGATTCTACTGCCTAACCTCAGACCACCCACCCATGGAAGAACATGCAGCTTCTAATGGGCTGTACACATGCAGTCACTGTGGCGAAAATAAAACAGTCATATTCCATAGGCAGTACCACCACCAACGCAACTATCAACTGGCCTCTGAAAAGCAATCCACTGGATTTTTGGAGGGCCAGCAAGGGCTGCAGCCTGTGTAAATGGGGCCAACAAGGCTTGAGATTTCAGTAAAGCAGGGTAAACAGGAAACTCACTGTACCTGTAACCATTTTAAATAGATTGGAGAGATAGGCCTAGGCCAAATAGTTTTTTTTTTTTAGTATCATTATTTTGCCAAAGCTTACACTTGAATTAATTTCTTTGAAAAAAATTTGATTGTCAGTTGAACTTTGGTGGAACTCGGAATTTCTTTGGAGCAGTCCCATTGCTGGAGTCCCCAAAAGATTCATTCAAGGACAAAGTTTTGTTCATTTGACCAGCAGTCTCACAAAGGTGAAGTATCAGGTGTGCATGGAGTTGGCCTTTAAAGTTATTTAACCATCTTCAAGTTTCTCAATTTCACCGTAAATCTAACAAAATGCTCAGCAATTAGCCAATGAGTTGGATCTCTTTTTCAACAAATAGGAATAAAAGGTCATAATGCACCTAACACACAACTGTTTGGACTATCGTAGATGTCCAAGACAAGAGAGCCTCAATGCTGGATGAAGAACCGACAGATAACTCATAAGCAGGCCTGCATATATCACTAAGCATCAGCTGACTATAGCCTCGTGTCAGTTTCTGTTTCAATAATTTTTATTCGTATTTGTAGATACGGTAGAGCAGTACACACTATCAACCTAAGTTAAATGTATATTACAAGCAAATGGCAATAGTCGGTTACAATCTGCAAGTGAGGATACATTTTGTATTGCACATTCCACAGACACAGCCACATCTAATAGAATGCAGTTACTGTTTGGACACCAATTTTCCGGCTCAGTTGATTTTTAAATTTACTTTTTGTCAAGCTGGGTGGTGCTTACAGGCACCAACCACAGCCTTGAATTTTGTCTGATTCACCAGGAATTGGGTAAAATTAAAGCTGTGTATAACTAGCTTAAGACACAAACAATAGAAATACATGAAATGTGGGATATCTTTCAAACTTTAATGGTTATAAAAGTTAATTATAATTTTATGCATTTGTTTAATATATTTGTGTTTTTTTTAAAGTAAGTACCACTTGAAATAATGGGATGCATTTACAATTCAAGACCATATGAACCATTAGCTGTTTTAGAGAGGACCATTGGATTCTGGTCAGGATTGTGGCCTGTGACTGCTGACCCACAAACACGAGAAGGGGAGATTTCCCACCATTCTTCATACAGTGTGACAAGGAGATGGCTAGCCAGACAGCATTACTGTTTCTGTGCTTGTGCAATCCTAAAGCCACAGATCATTCTCAGGTTTTTCCATCTAATGAATAAAATCTGCTAGACAGATTACTTATTAGGGGAAAAAATAGAGCTGCAATGGTGGGTATTTCATTTGGCAATCAGTACGAAGATCACTCATTTTCTCCTAAAGGAATACACATGTTAATTTGCTTTACTTGCACAATTTCTGTTTACTGATGAGTCAAAGCTTTGCTCAGTGAAACACCACAGAATCATGAGGCCATTAAGAGGCAATATAGTACAGTGCCATGAGGCCAAGTATTATATCAATAGTATCCAAACTGCAGCCGTTTGTTTGCCTTTATCCAGCCATCGGGGCACTATTCTTCTGACACCAACAATGTGGTACTATTCCTCCCATTGACACCAATAGGGCATTATTTCTCCCACTGACACCAACAATGAAGCACTATTACTCTCACTGACACCAGTGATGGGGCACTATTCCTCCTACTGACACCAACGTTGGGGCACTATTCCTCTCACTGACACCAATGATGGGATTTCCCTTCCCCAATACCAATGACTAAAGATGGGACATTGTTTACTACCTCTGGCCCTTCTAAATCCTGAAGTACAGTTAGGTCCCCCCCCCCTCCTTTTTTAGAAAGTTTGGAGACCCCTGCTTTATATGAAAGTATACATCATATGGCTTTCCCCAACTAAGCTTGTACATCACTACAAGAAATGACATGAAAGATATCCACCAATGATCTGTCCTCAGAGGGCCCAGAAGCGAGGCAGACAGTGTACAAAAAGGTTTCAGATGTCCACTGTTAATGAAAACAGATGTTCCTGGCTCCTTTAAATAGTAAGAAAAACCTACCAATGAACTTCACTCATTTTACTCCCATTTGGTCCTTTAAATATACAGTACCATAAAATGTGTTCTGTTATATCAGTTTACTAAGAGCAAAAAAATTACCTGTTGATCCTACCAGAAATCTAGTGTTTTATGTGCTCTCTGTCCCTGATACACTATTATCAGTTGCTGTACATTCTCAGCTCTCTCTGTGGACTACCGCAATTTGGACCCGGACCAAGTGATGGTCCTTTTCCAGACCGTCTTTGCCTGGGTGCCCTAAAATCACCAGTTTCCTCTCCTGGGTTTACCCCCCCACTGCTGATATCCGTAAAGCAGAGCGGGAGGTGCAGCAAGTTAGGATAGAGGGTGGGAGCTCCCCAACTTTTCATGTTAACAAGTGTGTGATTGGTTGTTAGGTCCCCAGGACCTTAAGGCCAGTTCAAATTTTTGGTTGCTAGGTTTTTAGAACCCCAAGGTCAAATCCACTTTGTGACAGTGCATCACTGCACATGCATTCTATGTTGCGTTAAGGCAGCCCATTCATTTTAAATAGTCTACCAACACATTGCAACGATCATTGTAATGCACCTGCACATTTTTTTCACATATGTGCATTGCAGTATGTAAATATGAACATGCATTGTGGTACACTGTGATGGTGTGACCTTGAAAACTATTAGCACTGTAATGCACTGCACATAACTGTGCATGTGAATGGGGCCTAAACTCACAGCCGATGCAGAGGAAGAGGAATTTGTTTCAAACTGAATTATCTGACATATTCCATACTTTAGCTTTGATTCACAATGCTACTCAAGGCTGCAATCTGTGTTCTGTCCCAAAGTGATGGGAAGAAGAAAAACTTTTTCCCTTATTTATGATGTGAGAATGGAACTCTGGAAATTAGAAACAGAGCATGAAGAACGTGGTGAATCAGAAATTAATGCAATTAAGATATTCTGAGCCTGTGAGAGGCCACAGACAAAGCTGTAGGGCAGGACTGAGAAAAAGGGGTAAGACATCAGAGTGAGATGAATGTCACAGCGTGTATTTTACACAGTCACTCTCAGCCATTTTTCTGGAATTTCAAAACGGACGTTTCTCACTGCCAGACTGCACTCTGATAAAATGTGCAATGGGGAACATTTATTAAACCTCGAGATAAGACGATGAAACCAATCCAACTTCAACATTCCTTTTCAACTTTTATTTATACCTCCGCCTTCATCTGGACATATGTAGCAGACTGGGCCTACAGACTCTTCATACAATAGCTCTAAAGCTCCCGTCTGCTCCATACAGAAATGTGTATGAAATTCAAATATTTATACAAAGTCAAAGATGTCTGGAGCAGAACTCAGCACAGTGCGACTGTTACCTACATATTTACATGAAGGGCTATGCTGCCAGAACACACCTGTGAAATAAAAGAACAATTCCAAACTAATATAATCCACAATAAATAAATGCAACCGTTTTACAGGTAATTCACATTAGTGGCAGAGCTACAGGTAGCGACATTGTTCCTTTCTGTCTGAGACACCCGAAAGCGGTGAGACACCTAAAACGGGCCGCGCTCGCACTTAGGTGTAGTGGCGCCAGCCCATAATAATATAAAGCTGTTGAACCCAGGTGCAGGGAGGAATGTACAAACAAATGTGAGAGCATTCACTGATGCTTTTTTATGTAGCAATTAGTTGATTTAATAAAAGGTTTTACACTCCCCTCTGATTTTATGATAATCCTGGTGATGCTGTGAGGAAGAAGAGGTGATATTATTAAAGCGCTGCATAAACTGTTGGCGCTATATAAATGCTGTATAATAAATATAATAATACTCTGGGAGACAAAGTGCATTTAGACCTATTCTAAAGCCAGAGGTCATGGTTATCTGGTGAGTTTTCCAGCGTAGTTGTGGCTCACGATGGTGGATTGAAGCACAGAAGAAATCACTGAACCAAAGAACTGTTTGTGTTGCACAAATTGCACTAAGTACTTTATACAGTGGAGCTAATTTATTACACTAAAAAAGACATATGAAATTTGCATTTTGAATGGACATTTTTTATTGTACTTTTATGGACAGTTATACTGTGTTGTGAATAATGCACCTTTGCACTTATTTATATATGTATTTCATATGATCAATTGTAGGAGCGCTGTATATTGAGGGCACTATTGATTTACCAACCAGTATTTTGGGACTGTTCTGGTTTTTACTGAGCTTGGAACAAGATGGGTGGAATATGAAGATGCATGTGCTAATTCGGGGACAGTTTAATGCCTTTTAAAATGTTATTTGAGATAGCGGTCAAGTAACAACTGCCACCATGGAACCAACAGATTTGGTCAGATCGGTATGCACTAATCAAGCTAATCCCCAACTGACTAGTATGGGTGGCTCAGCACAAGGTCATTTACTAACATGCACTGTTTTTAAAGTAAATATAATATTTCTGACTGCAATCTTCTCAGGACCACAGTCTTGTGGTCAGTTAATATTTTCCAGTTCGGTGCTTGGTGTGCTTGAGAAACTTGTCATTTGGCTCTCCTATACAGCTCAGAAAAAAAAAAAAAACAATTTAAAGAAGGATGCCATTGTCCTATGGAGAAGACTGGCCGCATGCCTGTGGTTTGGTGTTTTTAGAGTGGCCAAATCATCCAGTAGTGAAGAGACGACATAACTCAATAATCGTCATAATGAGTCAACTTGTTGGAGAAGTGAAAAGACCTTCAGAAAGCCGCCTGGCTCCGGAAGTCACAGGGATCACCTCAAGCAAATCTTTGGCGCGTAAGTAAATGTTTTGCTAAGAGAGTGTCAAAGAGTGATCATTATCACATAGCTTACTTTTGTTTTCAAAATTATTGCAGTCGCTAACATTGGTTGTTGTAAACTTCAAGAAAAAGTCTACCAGGGATAAATTAATCTCAATTTACGTGTTGAAGGACAGGACACAGTCACTGAATTTACATAGTTCCATGTCTTAACAAGAAAACAAGACACTCAATGGAGTCCTTTTGCAGTTCTTTTACAGTTCCTCCCCATGCCCATGTTACCTATGTTTTAGGATTCAGATAAATGTGTTTTAGCTGGAGCGCAGCAGCAACAAAAATAAAACAGGTTAGGTTGCTTTCTGTGTCTTATAACAATGATTTACCTGCTTTAATGGCACTCTATCTTCACAGATGGGCCCATGTGTAAGAGCTATGTGAGTTAATAAAGTACAAATGAGGAAGCCAAGAATTATCAAGTGATTTCAGCAGTCCAGCATGGACTTAAGTTGGCCATAGACGGCTCAAATCTCGGCCGGTTCAGCAGGAACCAACCGAGATTCGAACAGTGTATGGGCAGGCTGAATGTACCAAGGTGATGAATCAACTTGGGTACAACCAGCCTGCCAGATTCACTTGTGATTATTGCTAGCAGCTGCTATATAACCGCTAGCAATAATTATTGTCATCCCCCCCCCCCCCCCCCACTGGGAGCAGATAATTGCTCGGCGGGAGGGATTCCACTCTCAGCTCTATCTATGTTGATGGGGGAATCGTGCAAATTTCTTTCCTAAAATATTTGCACCATCTATGGCCTGTCTTAATCTTTAAAATCAGTTCCTGCAGGTTGCTCTACGTGTTCATTATCAACCATAACTGTCCTAGCTATGCACTAACTGCATGCTCACTCATGGTGCAATCCAGAAATGGAGGTCTGCAGCTGAAGACTGTAGTTGCATTTTTTTACATGCTATTTGCATTACTTTATCAAATCTATAATTTTAGTAAAAAAAATAATTTAATAGAATTATTCCTCTTGCTCCGGTGTACATGGTTATATCCAATATTTGTTCCAGCTCACAGACAGAAAATAAGGTATACCCAATTACACTGTCTTCATCATCAAGAGGCAATGAAGGAGGTACACTATACCATGATCTATGTGTAGCTGCTTTATAAGATTGTCTGGCTTGGTGGACTGACAGGTATATATACCTGGCTACAAGTGGATACTACATCACTGGAATTCTTGATTGCATTGCTGTTATTTCACAACTTGTGCTATATCCTTGGCTGCACCAACGAACCTTTGGTGTCCCTAATTTCATATGTTGACATTGGATTCAATTGCGCTTAATTGCAACATTGTTTCTATTGTTACTTTTTTTTTTGCACCTAAGTGTGAGGAATAGCTAGTTTGCAGCTTAGCATAGGACTGAGTAACTATTTGGTATAGGGTTTTGTTAATAAATCAATATATGTATAAATGTTATATGACTATTTATCCTACTGTATGATGTATATGCAAAATAGAGGCACCAGATCGGCTTTACAGTTAGTTAACGATAATTACATAAGAGTATTTTTTTTTCTAATAGGTTTATTTTTTTTATTATATAAATTAAATAAAATATTGCAACTTATTAACCACCTGAAGACCAGGCTTATTCTGACATTTTTTGTTTACAAGTAAAAATCTGCATTTCTCTGCTAGATAATTACATACTTAACCCCCAATTGTATATTTTGTTTTTGCAGAGGTCCTAATGAATAAAATGATGGCCATTGCAATTTTTTATGTCACACGATATCTGCACAGCGTTTTTTCAAATGCATTTTTTTTTTTTGGAACAAAATACAGTTAAATGAATTTTAATGGAAAAAAATACAATATATAACCCAATGTTTTGGTGACAAAAAAAAAAAAAATACAGTTGCAGCCAAAACCCCAGTATAACCACTCGAGGCCAGTCATATACATGTATGTGATTTGGAGGCAAGTGGTTAATATATATATTTGTGATTTTCTAAATGAATGTTGTGTTAAATTATGAAGAGTGTGCAGTAGAGTATTGCTGCTGATAAGCCCATTATGTTGTTTCTCCTGATTTATTTATTCACAAGACTTTACTCCACCTCATCGATAACACATCAAGTGGTGTTTTTTAGCTGATAATAAAGCATCCACAATTAATTTTGTATTTCCAGATAGTTAAAGCGGAGTTCCAGCCTGGGGAAAAAAATTAAAAGTCAGCAGCTACAAATACTGTAGCTGCTGACTTTTAATATAAGGACACTTACCTGTCCAGGAGCCCACAATGTCGGCACCCCAAGCCGATCCGTCCATCGGCTTCGGTGCAGGCATTGCAAGTAAGGGAAACCGGCAATGAAGCCTTCAGGCTTCATAGCCGGTTTCCTACTGCCCATACGCAAGTCGCGCGATGCTTTCTGAATGGCCCCCGTCATCTTCTGGGACACACAGGTCCCACAAGGCAGCGGGGGGGGGGGGGCCGGATTCAACCACAGAAGTGACGTACCTCGCTGCGGCGACATAGGATGAAAGTCCCAAAGAAAAAAAAGGCAAAAAGGTATCAATAAGAACAAAATAATATCCAAAAACGAGGGGGGGGGGGGGGTCAATTGTTTAAAACAGAGATGTCTTTTTGTCTGGAACTCTGCTTTAAATAACAAGTCTGTTCTACTGGTATGGGCATGATTTTAACATGAAGAGATGTTGTAATTTATCATCACAATATATACCAAACCATCACGTCTTTATTTACAATGGGAGAGTTAACTCATCAGGAGTTCAGTAACTGACACCTGAAAAATGTCAGTCCCCTCCCCCTCCTATAAGAGTTTACATAGCGCTCCTATTGTGTCACAGGGTATCCTTTTTTCAGCTGCGACTTGCTGAAGAAGGACAGTGACTACACAAAGGAACAGAGTACCGGATACATTTTCAGAGCCTCTTTTGCTGAGTGGAATGGACAGCACATTCAGAATAATACTGTAATGGGGGTAATGGGGAAGAAGATAAAAGTATCTGGAGCTTGTGATCATTTCTACAACAGATAGCAGGATCACTCATCTCTTTCGGGAGTGCTGACAGCCCGAAGACTAATTTCATTACAAAGGTCAGACACACACGAGTCAATGATCAAGAGCTACAGGTGCTGTGCAGCTGCCTGGCCGCAGTACAAATCCCATGTACCTGTGAACATCCCCCCGCAGCGGGGCTCAGAACATTTCATGAAGAAGCAGAACAGCAACATGAGCAGAAAATGCAATTAAAATCTAAGATTTCAGTGTTCACAGCCAGATATAGTATAATTAATGTGATTAAAACATAGAAAAATGAAAAGATATATGGTATCAGAATCCTCTTTGTGCTACACATCTCCCATGTGGACGGCCTACACAAAGTATAATATAGAGACCTCAAACTACATGAACAAATAAATGTGATTGAAGTGGAGTGCCAGTCTTTTTTTTTTTTTTTTTTTAAAGCACCGACGTGATAGTCGCAGCTTATGCCATGCAAATTAAAAAAAAGTTTATAGTTACAGATTACATGGGGGGGGGGGGGGGATTTTGCTCAAGACTGTAGACATGTAAGCAGTTTATCTTTTTAACACTCTGAAACTTCTCATAATGCAGCCTGGTGATTGCTGTGATCATTGGTCCCTGGACAGAGCGGCGGGATGGCGTGTCTTTCTCACAGTGTGTGATCTGGAGAAGAATCAAGTCTCAGCAATGTTATGTACTTATAAATGACTCTTTAATGACTTATTTTTCTTACCAGTTAATGTAACAAAAATAGAGAGCAGAATCTGTCTACAAGTGTTAAAGCGGAGGCCAGGTTTCCTAGACACAGTTGGTAAAGCTTTAGATACAGAGTATCCAAGGAATAATATTGGATAACATTACCAAGCATTGGGTTTAACATACAAGACTGAAATAGATGGGCATTGTCATCTATTGTCATTGTCACCGTGTCACAGGAGTGACACATGGTGGTTGATTCACTAAAGGCAAATAGGCTGTACATTTCCCTTAGCTTAGTGATGATATGAAGCTCTGCCGATTTCCATCATCCAATCCTGTGCAAGTAAAAATACGTTTTTGGGTTTTTTTTGCCCGCATTCAGTTAATCTTCAACACTTTTACTAAGCTACAAGAACATTTCCTTGCAAAGTATTATTTGCCTTTAGTAAAAAGTCCCATGATAAGGCCTCTGTCTGTATACACATCAACTAGACTGAACGCCCACATCCTCTCCCCATATTTATCTAAAATGTAGATGTGAAAAGTTGGCTTTATTTTTTTCTATTTGGGAATGGGAAGAGTCAGTGCCTGGCCACACAGGATTTTATGAGATAATGTTTATGTGTGATAACGAGAACCTCCACAGCTCGGAATATTATCTCCCTTTAGCTAACTCCTACATGGCAGAGAGTCTACCAGTTGTGGTAACTGTAATCAGGAGACTCCTTAAAGCGGAGTTCCACCTAAAAGTGAAAGCTCCACTTATCTGCTCGCCCCTTCCCCTTCGGTGCCACATTTGGCACCTTTCAAGGGAGAGCGGATACCTGTCCAAAACAGGTACTCACTCCCACTTCCGTGTAAGGGCGCTGTGGCGATCTATGTCATTTACAGCCCCTCCTCCTTCCCCCCGTTAGCTTCTGCGAGACACATACAGGTCCCAAAAGACAGCGGGACCATTCAGAAAGCACAGCGTGACTCGCGCATGCGCAGTATGAAACAGGCTGTCAAGCCGCAAGGCTTCACTTCCTGTTTCCCTTAGTAAGGATGCCGGCGCCTGCACCCAAAGCTGATTGACAGGTCGGCTTCGGGTGCCGACACTACGGGCTCCCTAGACAGGTAAGTGCCCTTATATTAAAAGTCAGCAGCTACAGTATTTGCAGCTGCTGACTTTTATTTTTTTTTCAGAGCTGGAGCTGGAACTCCTCTTTAAAACCCACCTTGGTTTGACAGGAAAGCAGATGAGACCCAACCAGATGCTGCATCAAATATGAATTTCTGTCCCAAATGTAAAGTGTTTTTACCCCACTCCCAGCTCTCCAAGCCCTTTATGCATCTGAGAACAATGATGACTTGATTAGAAAAAAGGTAATGTGTAGCGGTGGTCTCATTTCTCCCACGACCCCACTAAGCTGCCCGTCGCGATTACACAAGCTTTTCACAGAGGGAGAGCTGCCTGTCTGTTTCTGAGACAGGGGCATTCCCCCCTCCCTTTTCTCTTCACTTACTGCATGTTAACATAGGAATCTGCCCACTCTCTGCCTTCCTCCCATGTGCTCCTATTGGCAGGAGAGGAGCCGATTAATGGCACAGTTACAGCAGCCAATCAGAGGGACTGTACTAAGCTGCCGGAAGCAGCTGCAAAGGACTCTGGAATATGAAGTCTCAGCACAGAGCAGCCTCACTGACTTTTAAAGAGGCAGGACTACAAATCTCAGCATGCTCTGCTGGCAGGAAAAGAGAGACTCCATTTTGATTCCCTGAGGAGAATTCAGTGAGCACGAGGTGGAGGAAGAGATCAGACCTGAGGGAGAGATGCTGTCTCTCAGGTGATTTCACAGTGCAATTCAGGCCCAGGTGCACATCCAGGCGCATCTGCACCGACAGTTCAAGTGTGAGGTGAGCAGTCTGGTCGCCAGGAGAGCCTGCTGTTTCAGGACGTTTTGTTGACCACAGGATTTGGTGAGAGGGCTTTTGCTTATTTGCAGGAAACAGGGACACTGCACCACAGGAGTAGTTAAATGAACACTGTTTACAGACATCATTGCTGGTAGTCATCTTGCTGACACTTGTAGTGCCACAGGGATAGAGGATAAGGCCATCTGTTCCTGGGGACACTACATACAGACATCATTGTCCTTTCACTTTGCTGAGAAAGATCCTGCCTCCTTCACTTGATAATCTGGGCCAGTTGTGTTGTTTGGCCCTGCTATCCAGGAATTTAGGTGCACGAACGAAAGTGGCTAGCTGAAGACACAAAGTTTTATCTTTTCTTCAAAAGGACTGAAGCTACTAGTGCCATACAGATCCGCACACACATATTCAGGGCTCTGTATATGCAGTGGGTGTGTGTGGGACAGCTTATCTAGGAGGTTAAGCCATTGCATTTTGATTTAAATAAAGTGTTTAACCACTTCACCCCCGGAAGGATTTGCCCCGTTCCCGACCAGGCCATTTTTTTGCTCGGTCGTGCGACATTGTACCCAACCAAAATTTATGTCCTTTTTTTTCCCACAAATAGAGCTTTCTTTTGGTGGTATTTGATCACCTCTGTGTTTTTTATTCTTTGCGCTAAAAACAAAATAAGAGCGCAAATTTTGAAAAAAACACAATATTTTGTACTTTTTGCTATAATAAATATTCCCCCCCCCAAAAAAACATTTTTTTTTATCAGTTTAGGCCCATATATATTCTACTACATATTTTTGGTTAAAAAATTGCAATAAGCATATATTAATCGGTTTGTGCAAAAGTTATAGCGTCTTTTGTCTTATAGCAACAAAATAAGGGATAAATTTATGTCATTTTTATTATTAGTTCCTTTTTTTTTTTACTAGTAATGGTGGCAATCTGCGATTTTTATCAGGACTGCGACATTGCGGCAGACAGATCGTACACCTAACTGACACTTTTGGGAACCAGTGACATTACTACGGTAATCAGTGCTAAAAATATGCACTGGTACTGTACTAATGACACTGGCAGGTAGGGGTTAACACCAGGGGCAATCAAAGGGTTAAGTGTGTTCCCAGGGGGTGCTTTTTAACTGTGTGGGGGACGGCTTTACTAGATAAACACAGTGATCTGTGTTCCTGATTAGCAGACACACAAGATCACTGTGTTAATCTCTGACAGAACAGCGGTCTGCCAAAGCGCTGTTCTCTCTGGGAGACCACTAGACCCGCTAATTGGCTCCCCTTCTGGCCAATCAGTGCGCGTGTGCCCCCCCTCCCCCCCCAGCTAGCTATTGCACAAAATGTTGTACAAGTACGTTGTTTCGCGCTATAGAGCTGACCTGCCACAAGTGATTAATTAAGACCTCTTTCACACTGAGGAGTTTTTCAGGCACTACAGCGCTAAAAATAGCGCCTGTAAAGCGCCTGAAAAAAGCCTCAGCTGCAAACCCAGTGGCGCTGTGCTGGCAGGGCTTTACAAAAAGTCCTGCCAGCAGCTTCATTGCAGTGGTGGAGGAGTGGTGAATACACCGCTCCTCCCCATTGAAAACAATGGGGCAACGCTGCTATACCGCCGGCAAAGCACTGCTGCGGTGGATTTAACCCCTTTTTGGCCGCTAGCGGGGGGTTAAAACCACCCCGCTAGCGGCCGAATATCGCTGGTAAAGCGGTGCTAAATATAGCACTGCTTTTTCCTAACGTATTAAAGTGTCTTGTAGTTGTACTGTCTACCCTCAAGTTATAAAGCGCTGCGTAAACTGTGTGTAAATCCTAAACAATAATAATCATAAAAAATGTTTATATCGCAGCAACAGATTACATTAGATATTACAGGAGACATCAAAGAAGCTGCAGTGGGTGTGTTTTGGGAAACGCTCCTGTATCACAAGAATACAAAGGAGGAGAAGGGTAGACTATAGCAATACCCTGTGGTGGAGTATTGCGCAAGCTTACTTTATACATCACAAAAGTTTTGATTGGAGGATACCTTTAATCACACTGCATTTCCTCGCTTTGAGATAAAACAAACCACCTTATCAGAACTGATTGGAAAGTTCACGTGACTTTAAACAGAGGTGATAGACACTACAACAGAAAGAATGCATGAGAGAAGTTTGTGTAAATATACAGAACTCCATCTATTATTCCCTAAAACATTATAGCAGAGGGGAAAGTGGGCAGGGTAGGTCAGCCAAACACGCCCCATCGGCAGCCAAAACATGTGACTGTTTCCCTTCTCAATCTGTAAAATACAATCAGTTGGCTCATTATAGACATAAAAATGCAGCCTGGATATCATTCTCCTGTTCCAATCTGATTCTACTTCAGATGCCAAATATTCAGCTTCCAGGAGAAAATTAAAGTGGAACTATGGGCAAAAAAAACCAAAACATTTAGGATGTCGTCTGTCACTATCATTATCAGAACAACCCCCCTGTAACAATTGTATTATCTGGTAATCCTGCCAGTAAGTCTGTTGTTTTTTTTTACTTCCTTTAACAGACCAAGCTGTGTAGCCAAAGTGAGATGGGGAACAAAATATTTACCACTGACAGGGGCTCTAACAAATATCAGATTTTATTTATTTATGTACAGTGCTGTGAAAAAGTATTTCTTCCTGATTTTTTTTGCATATTTGTCACGCTTAAATGATTCAGTTCAAACAACTTTTAATATTACACAAAGACAACCCAAGTAAATACAAAATGCAGTTTTTAAATGATGATTTCATTTCTTAAGGGAAAAAAGCTGTCCAAACCCGCCTGGCCCTATGTGAAAAAGTAATTGGCCCCTCTTGCTAAATCATAAATGAACTGTGATTGACCAACTTTTTTAGAAAGCTGAGTTAAATTTCACTTGCCACACCCAGGATTCATTAATGTCAGCCCTGTTGAGTCAAGAAAGTGAAGCACGCTAAAAGATCTCAAAAAGCAACACATAATGCTGCGATCTAAAGAAATTCAAGAACACATAAGAAACAAAGTAATTGACATGTATCAGTGTGGAAAGGGTTACAAAGCCATTTCTAAGGTTTTGGAACTCCAGTGAACCATGGTGAGAGCCACTATCCACAAATTAAGTAAAACTTAGAACAGTGGTGAACCTTCCCAAGAGTGGCTGGCCTACCAAAATTACTCCAAGAGCAGGACAACCCATCCAAGTGGTCATAAAAGCAGCCAGAATAACATCTAAAGAACTGCAGGTCTATCTTGCCTCAGGTAAGGTTAGTGTTTATGATTCAACAATAAGAAAAAGACTGGGCAAAAATGGCGTCCATGGTAGAGCTCCAAGGCGAAAGCCACTGCTGACCAAAAAGAACACAAAGGCTCCTCTCAAATTTGCCAAAAAACATCTTGATTATCCCCAAGACTTTTGGACAAATATTCTGTGGACTGAGACAAAAATTGAACTTTTTGGAATATGTTTGTCCCGTTACATCTGGTGTAAAACTAACACAGCATTTCATAAAAAGAAGATTATACCAACAGTCAAAAGTGGTGGTAGTGCCATGGTCTGGGGCTGCTTTGCAGCTTCAGGACCTGGATGACTTGCCATAGTTGATGGAACCATGAATTCTGAGCTCTACTAGAAAAGCCTGAAGGAGAATGTCCGGCCATCAGTTTGTGATCTCAAGAGCACTTGGGTTATACAGCAGGACAATGATCAGATACACACCAGCAAGTCCACCACTGAATGGCTCCAAAAAACAAAACAAAATTAAGGTTTTGGAGTGGCCTAGTCAAAGTCGGGACTTAAATCCATTTGAGATGATGTGGCATGACCTTAAACAGGCCATTCATGCTGGAAAACTCTACAATGTGGCTGAATTAAAACAATTCTGCAAGGAAGAGTGGGCCAAAACTCCTCCACAGCGATGTGAAAAACTCCTTGACAGCTATTGAAAACGCTTAATTGCAGCTGTTGCCGCCAAGGGTGGCACAACTAGTTATTAGGTTTAGGGGACAATTACTTTCACATAGGGCCAGGCAGGTTTGGACAGCTTTTTTCCCTTAATAAATGAAATCATCATTTTAAAACTGCATTTTGTATTTACTTGGGTTATCTTTGTGTAATATTAAAATTTCTTTGAAGATCGGAATCATTTACTGTGACAAATATGTGCAAAAAAGAAATAAATAAGGAAGGGTCAATGTAAAGCCCAAAATCCCAAAAGGAAAAAACTATCACTAGCTATAGTGAAATATTGCTATTCAACAGCACATTTTATTGATAGAACAAAATGTATCCACTGTAATGGCCAAATAGGAAGAATCTTGGATGTCAGGTATGTATCCCCTCGCTTTGTGCAGCAGGTGCTGGGCGCTTTATTAGACAAAGCAATTGTTGCAGCAAAGCTAAAAGCATTTAACAAAAGTCTGCAAGCAGGTAGGCTATTATCACAGAAAAAACATGCAATCTCTCTTCTACAATAAAATACACCTACCTTCTTGCTCACAGTATTCCACGGCATGCAAACTGAGTTGTACATGCGAAGCTCAGCTTAGGCTGCATTCACACTTCAGCATTTTGAATTGCGGGCAGATTTGCAGCAAATTTGCCCGTGATTTGAAAGCGCTGATGTGTGAATGGCAAATCGCGGGACTCGCATTTGAGATGATATTCATTTAAATGACACCTCAAATCGCGGCGCGGGTCTGCTGCGGTTGTCACCCGATAAATCACGTCGCAATCGCAGCAACACACATCGCGGGAAGCATGTCACCCAAAAGTAGCTCCTGACCTTTTTTTGGGCGACATGCTTCCCGCGATGCAATCACACATCAGTGCTTTCAAATCACGGGCAGATTCACGGCAAATCTGCTCACGATTCAAAACGCTGAAGTGTGAATGCTGCCTTACATCTCTGACACAGCCCCTTTTGTGCCAGGATGACTGACTCCTTACACATGAACAGGGGTTATGTTATCCTGCACTGGCCAATGGAGGTGCCCAAAGACTGGCACCCAGGGAGAAGATGTTGGTGCCAGCGAGGAACCCAGACTATTATAGAGAAGGTAAGTTTGGTGACTTTAGTTCCAATTTAAGGAAGGAGAGTGTTATTAAAGGATAAGTTCATTTTTTTAGGAAAAAATTATAAATGCAATTTTTTTTTGCAGGTAAAAAAAATATGTATTTACTATTTTAGTTTGTAGGCGCTTGGAAAGCATTGTGCCATGCAGGACTCCTACAGACTGTCAGTGTAAGCTATATATCCGTACATCATACAGGCAGGCAGTTTCACAAAGACAGGAAGGCTCAGTGAACTAAGAGTGCTCAATAGTGTACTGGTAGTTAATGGAGAACTACAAGACAACAGCTGCAAAAGCTATCTGCATTTGTAGTTCATTTATTCACATGGATATGCAAATCAATAATGCAGTCATGTGGGCAGAGCCCCACACAGCTGTGCTCTTTTCAAATAGTGACAGCGGGTACTGGGAGAAGATCCCTTGCCTGCTGCCACAGGGAGTGCGGGGAGTGGCTGAAGGATTGGAAACATGTTCTCAAAGGTGAACGATTTTGAAGATTAAGACACGTTTGAAAGCTTTACTACTGACTTGAGTTTTCCTGGCTGTAGCAAACACATGTTATTGGGACTAGGTTAACATGCCACGGAGCAATTCAGTTTTCTTTAATTGATATGGATTCAGATGTTTGTCCCTTGAAACACTTGCTACAGTTTACCATCTGCATGCTGTCAAGGGTATACTCCTATCTAACCAAGGATGGAAATGTGATAAGGTCCTGCCTGCAAGATTTGATGGATGGTTACATGCCTGTTATTTTCATGTGTTTTTGAGTATTGTAAAGTGGTTGTAAACCCTTTCATATAACCACTAAAGTGACTAAAGGGGATACCAAGAGATTAAACCAATCCTCCTACCAACACTTAACCCGTTTAACTGCAGTCTTCTCTCCTCTCCTCTACAGCAGTTTAAAGCACACAGATCAAAGACTATTTCTCAGCTCCAGAAAGCAGGGGGTGAAGATCTGATATCACACACTACACGGCTTAGAGCCTGGAGCGAAGTGTACTCTGAGACCTGAGCTGAGGGAAAGGACACACTCCTCTCAACACGGTCTCATAGGGAAACATGCACAGATGAGGCGACCCATCCCCGGGATTAAGTGGTGCCAACATAAGCTGTCAGAAGTGACTTCGGTAGATAGCAGAGGAATGAGAGAGAAGACAGAAATCACACTCTGTGCTTTGGATTGAGACACTATGGAAGAATATGCGTTGTTCATTTTTCATTTCAGAGGTATACCATCACTTTAATAACATTTTTAAAATAAAGGGTAGTCTCGGGTGATGCACAAGGTCGATGTCATCCCTCTTTTTTTATTTTTAGCACTGTTAAAATTTCCCAGGTAGAAGCTGCAAAGCTGTTCAAGATTTTTTTTTACATCACGTGAATTGGACCGGTGAATGAGAAAACTATCCAGTTTTGTGCCTAATCTATATCTTTCAGTACTTGATTACTGGTATTTGTATTATCACATCACCTTTGGCGGCATATAAGCCTTTTGAGTTAAATGTTTCCCATTTCTATGGAATGGGATGGGTTACCGGTGCCAAATGAGAAGAGCGCAGTTGTTGGGAAGTGAAAGCACAGTCCATAGTCATCCATGGAGTGTTCACACAGATACACCAACAAGAAACATTTTATTTGTGTCAGAACCCAATAGATACTTATTGCTCAATTGAATTCCTAAAAATACTCCCCTGTGATGAACAGGATCAGTTTAATCCTCCCAGAAATCAGCCGTAACTGATTTCTTATGTGGCTCTGATAGCAGCACTATGGAGAGTCGTAGAAGAAATACAAAGTACCTCCAATGCATCCCAATCTTCATTATGCAGCACATCAGGCCGCCAATTGTCTACACTCCCTCACAGTTAATTTGTAGCCTAATGCCGCGTACACACGAGAGGAATTTCCATCGGAAAAATCTTGGATGGTTTTTCCGACAGAATTCCGCTCAAGCTTGCCTTGCATACACACGGTCACACAAAAGTTCGCTGAACTTTCGACCATCAAGAACGCAGTGACGTACAACACTATGACGAGCCGAGAAGTGAAGTTAAATGCTTTCGAGCATGCGTCAAACTGTTTCTGAGCATGTGTAGGAATTTTGAGCGTCAGAATAGGTACAGACGAATTTCAGAACTTTTTCCCAGCGAAAAAAATTGAGAACATGCTCTCAATCTTTTGCTGGCTGTAATTCCGCCAGCAAAAGTCTGATGGAACACAGACACGGTCGTATTTTCGGACCAAAAGCTCTCATTGGACTTTTGCTTGGTGGAATTTCCGCTCGTGTGTACGGGGCATTATTCGAATAAAACTGCTGCTATCAAGTCACTGAAATAGAATCTAGAGAGATTTACAAGATGAAGAAACTTAAATACATTCAGTGGCTATTTTGCATAGTACGAGGCAGGACTTTATTTTGCCAAATCGTTTGCAGAATGAATTCAGGAAGGTGCAGAAAATGTTCCTTATAGATCAAGCTCATAAAAAGGAAATTTGGGAACTGGAGAAAGTGCAGAGAAGAGCAACCAAACTGATAAAAGGCACGGAGAAGCTCAGCTATAAAGGAAAGATTAGATGAACTGAATTTATTCTCTCTTGAGAAACGGAGATTAGGGGGCATATGATCACCATGTATAAATACATAAGTGGACCATATAGTGAACTTGGTGTTGAGCTATTCACTTTAAGGTCATTATAGAGGACAAGGGGGCACTCTTTATGTCTGGCGAAAAAGATTTAATCTACAAATACGGAAAGGTTTCTTCACAGTAAGAGCTGTGAAAATGTGGAATAGACTCCCTCAAGAGTTGGTTTTGGACAGCTCAGTAGATTGTTTTAAGAAAGGCCTGGATTCTTTACTAGATATACATAATATAATGTGATACTAATATTTTTAGGTAATGTTGATCCAGGGAACATTTGAAGATTTATTTTTCACCTGCAGGAACAAACTGGATCATGCTTCGTTGTTTTTTTCCTTCCTCTGGTTCAACTGTGGGTATAGGATTGTATAATTAGTTTTTTCCCTTGGTTGAACTGGATGGACTTGTTTCCTTTTTCAACCAGACCAACTATGTAACTAAGCTCTATCACAATAGCATAATTTGGGTTTCTACTGATTTTTTTGGCCATAAATTTGTGTTATTTGCCTCCACCTTAAAACAAAATAAGCCTGTGTATGCTACAATGACCCTCCATCGTCAAGTTGATTCATCAGAGCAGGCAACCTTTTTCCAATATCCAGTCTTCAAGTTTGGCTATTACGTACCCAGTGCAGCCTCATTTACCTGTTCCTAGCTGAATTCTGTGTGGTCTTTTACTGCTGTAGTTCATGTTTTGTGTTCAGACACAGCCTTCTCTATTTCACAAATGTAAAGGGTGGTTATTGGAGCAGCTAAGAATTTCCAGTCAGCTTTAACCCTACTGCTCATTCTCCCTTGACCTCTCTCAAAAACACAAGGTTTTCACCCACAAAACTGCTAGTCATGGAGGATCTTTAGATGTTCAATGTAAACTCTATAAAATGAAATATGTGAAGTGCTCGGAAGTCTGCAGCTTCAGAGTCATTAATCTCATTCTACACGAACAAATACTCCATCATCTAAGTTGCGTAGGTTTTGCCCCTAATCAAATGTTTGGTCAAACAACGACATTTGACAACATCTGCATGCTTTATGTATAGAGCTGCAGTCACATGATTCATTGTTTGGCTATATAAGGGATGCTATAATGGTTTTGGGTCAACCTTGTTTGACCTTCAGATGTACAGTTTATTCACTATGAATGTGGGATGAAAATAGCCAAATATTTAATCTATAAAGCCTCCAGTAACATTGCATTTGAGTATTTAAAAACATATCAATTGTATGTTTCTACGTTTTTAAATTGATTTTACCTATGAAACAGTGCAATGTATTTTTTTCCCATTTTAAAAGCCCATTGAAAGCTTCAAAATAAAGTTTAAAAATGCTTCAAAAAGCCTGTAAGTTAATGCACAAGGGAACAAGTTTGACAATTACCGTAACAAGTATCTCATACTGTATATTAAAGAACGTAGACTTGTACTTTTTGGACCAGTTGGATGAGTTAAATTAAAAATACAAATTAACAAGTTTAAGGCTCCTTTCACACGGGCAGCAAAAACAAGCGGTGGATCCACGCTCTTACTGCACACATACAAGTGAACATTGTGCCGCTTGGATGAGTACATATTGCCGCAGCTACGATGCAAAGTTTAGCAGTTTAAACACTACATGCCGAGTTTAACAGGCGGCACCAATTGTCAAATTCTCTATTGCAAGTTAAATGTGTTGCATGGCAACCAAAAGCCAAATGCTTGGCTCGAACTTGTGGCAAGGTCCTGCAATCTGTGGTATGAAGGGAAAAATAGCAGTTTGATTTGTAAGATCAAAAGCGTTTAATATATTTCAGAACAGATACACTAAATCTCACTGGAATCTTTGAAACAGAAATTCAGGATCCAATATTATGCTTCAGAATAATTTATATGATATGTTCAGAACTCAGAGCACCTGCACATCAAATCTGCAGTCACTGCCGTCTGATTAATACTTAACTTTTATGTTCCTTTCTAGAGGTTCTATATACAAAGTATTCAGGGCATTTTATTCCAGTCATTGTGGATAAGCTGGACTTCTACTAGCAGCAACTACTCAGTCATTCTGTATTCTGTAAGCTAAAAGGATTTTTTACATTATACTCAATAACTGAACATCTTGAGGGACATTAAGTTACTAAATGGCTATTTATTCCAAAATTGCGTTTCTCCCCTTACAAGTCAATGAGAATGCAAGAATAGCTTGAAGCGGTTTGATGCAACTTCAAAGGTCAAATGCAGATCAGTAAAAGGTCAATGGCACTTGTGAAGGAACTCAGATGGTTGGAAGTTGGAAGCATCTCAAACTAATCTCAAATGCAAGCTTAATGCATCTGAAATAAGCTGAACTTGACGATCTTCACAAGCCCTGTCCTGATTTTGGATTCATCATCGATGTCTAGCGGTGCTTCAGGCATCACCCAAAAACTTTGATTCTGAGATCTCAAAGCAACTTGCAGACACTGTTCTATGGTAAGAGAATATTGATGTGTTAAGTGTAGCAGCTGCTTCCCTCCACCAGACTCTCCAGTAGACACAAAGTTCATGCTATAGTCACAATCCAGCTTCGAGCCTCACTTCATCCATCACAACAGCTCTGTTAATACTTCTGATTTTTAAACAGTCTAAGCTAGTCTGGTGTGCGCAAAATACAGTATGTCACGAGATATAAATATCTTGAATCAGAGAGTATGCTTTATTTTAACTGGCACAATATTCACATAAACCACCCAGCTTTTCTTGAAAAATGATTGGCTCCTCCGAGTTCCTGAATATCAGCTGTGCGCTGATGTGTGGTCAATAGCAGGGCAAACTTCACTCATACTTCCAGACTAGGCTGCAATAACAAATGGCTTTGCTACTCCTGGGCGCATCATTCTCACAATGCCACACATGGGCTTTGTCATTTAATGCTACATGTTTGTGGTTTTCAGTGAAGACTTATAAAAGGATAACTGGACACGTCATGGGACACAAGACACATCAGAAGCAGAGTATGCTGCAGGCCCTTTGATGTGAACACAGCTGCCTTCTATTCTAAGGCTTGTGTGTGGGCGATGTGGTTTAATTTTTACCATTGGGTAGTGCCAAACAGAGGAATGTTACATGCCTCCTCTGTTTTTTCAGGAATTGGCAGAGTAGAGAACCTTGTTCTGGTATGTTGAACATGTGCGTGATGTCAAATGTGAAAAGCCCAAACTCCCTCCAGTCGTACAAGACAGGACTGCATCTCTGCTGTGTGATGGTAATGACTGCTGCATCATTTAAAATGAACACTGCAACTGGGAGTGAAATACAAAGGAATTAGGGATTCCTCATGCAGAGATCATGATTGTTAAAGTGATTCTAAAGGCAGAATTTTTAATTTTTAAAAATACCAAACAAGTTATTTTAACCTGCTCTGTGCAATCGGCCCCCATCCTTCTCTTCTTGGGTCCTCCACTGCTGCTCCTGGCCCTTCCCCCTGCCGAGTGTCCCCATAGCAAGCTGATTGCTATGTGGACACTCAAGCGTGCTTGCTCTCGAGCTGGCTCTGTGTGTCTGAGCATGACTCGCCCCCCCCCCCCCCCATTGGCTGTGATTGATAGCAGCAGGAGCTAATAATACATGTATGGGTGAGGCTGTTAAGATTGTCATCTTAATAACCCACTTAGGCTAGTTTAGCTACCAAGGCCATACAGTGAGAAACACATTCACAGCTGACTGGGAGGATTGCCTCCCGAATACCAGCTTAGCCCAGTCATGGGATACAACAGATGGGTGATGTAAAACAGGATATTCATATTATCTGACTAAACCAGCCCATGACTGGGAGCAATCTGGGGAAGGGACAACTAGGGAAGAGAGGAAAAAGGGGGGGTTAGTACTCCCTGAATGTGGGGGGGGGGGGGGTAGGTAAGAAGGTAGCGGGGTAGAGAGGCGAAAAAGGGGGGAGAAAGGAAGATGGAGACGGTGACGGTGCCCCCCGACTAGGAAGTAACCTGAGCCCCAGGGATCATTCAGACTGTGCAACCTCTCGGAGGTATGCTTCAGAATGGATGTAATGTTGCCATGGTCGACATGTCTCCCTGAAGGCCTCCTCCCTACGTACAAGGTGGCAGTGAGATCCTCCATGTTTCTTAGTTCATTCACCTTGGCAAACCACTGGGATTTCATTGGTGGAGTCTCTGATCTCCAACACAAGGGGATGCATGCCTTGGCGGCGTTCAATAACTGGATGGTAAGGGAAGCTTTATATTTCTTGATGGGTCGTCTAGAGAGGTGCAGCAGGCAAGCCCCGGGATCCCCCTCCAGAGTGACATCAGTCAGGTGCTCGATCGTGCGTGCCACCTCCAGCCAGTAGGGTTTGATTTTGGGGCAGTCCCAAAAGATGTGGTGCATCGTTCCCTCTCCCACACCACAACGCCAGCAAAGACTGGGGACTTGCGGGAAGAAACGGTGCAGAGTAGTAGGCACTCTATACCAACGGGTCATAATTTTATAGCACGTCTCTTGGACTCTCTCTTGGTGGCCAAGGATGACTTCTGGGCAAAGCGTAGAATCTTCTCCCTCTGTGAGTCATTGAATCGAACTCCTAGACCCTCTTCCCACTTAGAAAGGAAGGAGGGGATAAACCCCTCTGCTGGTGAAATCAGGGAGGAGTAGATTAGAGATAGACAGTGGCGGATCTGTTCTCTGCGGTGGCAGATTTGTTCCAGTTCCGTGAGTTGGCGTGATATGCCTGGGTTCCATGCGCACCGGCGTAAAAAGTTATGCAGTTGGAGAACGCTTCAAAAGTCCAGAGGGGGGTCTGTGGCTGACATCCCCGCTTCTGCTGTGAGTTGGCCGTTCTGGCCCAGAAAGTTGTGGAGGTGAAGCCGCCTTCCACCTGCCGTCAAACACCTGAAAATAGGACCCTGACGACCGGGTGGGAAGTCCAGTTACCCAAGATTGGCTTCACTTGCCTTCTTCAAGGGATCTGTGGTTGCCTCCCTAAAGCTGGCCATACACTAGCAGAATTTTGTGCACAAATTTTCGTTTTTAAGAATGTTTGACTTTCTAATCGTTAGTGGGGGGTAGGGTGGGATCAAATCAATGTTAATTTTCGACTGCAGTGATCATAAGATTAGGATTGGAAATTTCTGTGTATGTCATTTTGTTCAGGAAAGTCCATTCACTACAAAATTTAATGTTAAATAGCGAAGCATTATTCAAACGACTTTCAAACAACAATTTAATTGTTGAACTATCAGAGTGCACAGATGCCACCATGATGTCAGTGTGCAGTGCAGACACGTGCTAACCAATTGTTGAGACAACCATTTGCAGCTACAAATAAATGAGTTTGATAATTGACATTTTGCAACACATTGCAAGAACATTTCAACAATATAGTTTATTTAATCATAACTAATGGGAAATGATAACTGCAATGTGCATCATGCACTGAAAAGTCTTCCCTAACTTGCCTATGTTCTGGGCTCAGTGTTTTGCTATGTGAAGTAATACAATTACATGGGGAAAATGTCACTGCAACCTAAACACAGGAGCACGCTTGTCTGCCGAAGAGCTCTGTGAAACATGAGGCATAACAGACAGATCTCTGCAATCTTCCCAGGCTGTTTAGTCATGAAAGTTGCATCTTTGAAGCATGATAGAGCCGGGAATGTCAACACCTGCCCCAATCCCCAGCCACATTAGATGTATGACTGTGCATTACACACGTTTTATTGAAAACATACTTAACAGGTTGCATAGAGTGCACCAAAACACAACCCACATTCACCAAAAAAAAAAAAAAAAAAAAACATGGTGCCTGTATAACTCAGTTTGTTCACAAAAGCTGCAACCTCTAGAACTACAGAGAGAAAAAATGTATAGATGGCAGTTATGCCACGTACACACAGTCAAACTTTTCGACCGGACTTGGTCTGACGAACCAAATCCGGCGAACAATCCGATCGTGTGTGGGCTTCACCGGACCTTCAGCGGACTTTTCCAGTCGCAAATCTGACGGACCTTACATTTGGAACATGCTTCAAATCTTTACGTCGTAACTCCGCCGGACCCAGAAATCCGCTCGTTTGTATGCTAGTCCGACGGACAAAAACCAACGCTAGGGCAGCTATTGGCTACTGGCTATCAACTTCCTTATTTTAGTCCGGTGTACGTCATCACGTACGAATCCGTCGGACTTTGGTGTGATCATGTGTAGGCAAGTCCAGTCGTTTGAAAGTCTGTCGGACGGGCTGTCGGACTTTTGTAGCTGAAAAGTCCAACCGTGTGTGCGCGGCATTAGTGATACTTGCTCACACACATTCTGGAAATATAGTTAACATGGGTACATTCAAAAATGTACAATGGCAACATTGTTTTTTTTATTTGTATAAAGAAAACTCCACCTTTTTATGTTAAAGGGCCATCCCTCAGCTCCACTCAGCGATATTGCCTAGACTAATAAGATGTCATCAGTCTGCTGCAGGCAGGATGAAGCATTTCCCCAGTCTCGCCTCTCCCAATTATCAGACTGCAGAACTGCAACTTCGAAGCAAGTCACAAGGTAAGAAACTGCAGAAGGGGCTGATCTGTGTCAGACATTTGTCAATACAGAACTACACAGACACCAGGATTTACATGACTGTGTCATCTCTAAGCCAGCATGTCCGTGCAGTAAGTAGATGGTGAGACTGTATGATGCCTTAAAGGGGTTGTAAAGGTTCATGGTCATTTGATACAGTTCCCCATAAATGTTTACTGTACAAAGTAAGGTCAGTTGACATGGACCACAGGGTGAGTACATGGACTGAAAACTGGCTACAAGGGCGAGTTCAGAGGGTGGTGATAAATGGGGAGTACTCGGAATGGTCAGGGGTGGTAAGTGGGGTCCCTCAGGGTTCTGTCCTGGGACCAATCCTATTTAATTTATTCATAAACAATCTGGAGGATGGGGTAAGCAGCTCAATCTCAATATTTGCGGACGATGCTAAGCTAAGCAGGGCAATAACTTCTCTGCAGGATGTGGAAACCTTGCAAGAAGATGTGAACAAATTAACCACTTGCCAACTGGCTCACGCTGATATACGTCGGCAATCTGGCACAGGTGCACAAAATCCCATATGGGTACGTTGGCCCTTTAAGAGCCGTCAGAGGGCACACGCGCGCTGCACGGCGGGGGACCCAATGCGCATGGCCGGCGGGCGCAAATGCTTGTGCAAGCGCCAGCACAGGGATTCGTGTGTGTGAACACACAAACCCCTGTGCTGTCAGGGGAAAGGAAACATGTCGCTTGTTCCTAGTAAATAGAAACAACGATATGTCACCTCTTTTACTAAGTGCTATCCCCTCACACACTGAGGGAACACACATTTAACCCCTTGATCGCCCCCTAGTGTTAACCCCTTCCCTACCAGTGACATTTGCACAGTTATCAGTGCATTTTTATAGCACTGATCGCTGTATTAATGCCAATGGTCCCAAAAATGTGTCAAAAGTGTCCGATCTGTCCGCCGCAATCCCGATAAAAATCACAGATCACTGCCATTACTAGTAAAAAAAAAAAAAAAAAAAAAAATGCTATAAATCTTTCTCATAGTTTGCAGACGTTATAACTTCCACAAGCCAATCAATATATGCTTATTGCGATTTTTTTACCAAGAATATGTAGAAGAATATATATTTTCCTAAACTGATGAAGAAATTTGTTTTTTAAAAAATTTTTGGGGATATTTATTATAGCAAAAAGTAAAAAAATATGTTTTTTTTTTTCAAAATCGTCGCTGTTTTTTTGTTTATAGGGCAAAAAAAACTGATCAAATACCACCAAAAGAAAGCTCTATTTGTGGGGAGAAAAAGACATAAATTTCGCTTGGGTACAGCATTGCACGACTGCGCAATTACCAGTTAAAACAACACAGTGCCAAATTGTAAAAAGTGCTCTGGTCAGGAAGGGGGTAAAATCTTCTGGGGCTTAAGTGGTTAATGGGGTGGGCAACTACATTGCAAATGAGGTTTAATGTGGAAAAATGTAAAATAATGCATTTGGGTGGCCAAAATATGAATGCCACCTACTCACTGGGGGGGGGGGGGGACCTCTGGGGGAATCTAGGATGGAAAAGGACCTGGGGGTCCTAGTAGATGATAGGCTCAGCAATGGCATGCAATGTCAAGCTGCTGCTAACAAAGCAAACAGAATATTGTCATGCATTAAAAAGGGGATCAACTCCAGAGATAAAATGATAATTCTCCCGCCCTACAAGACTCTGGTCCAGCCGCACCTGAAGTATGCTGTCCAGTTCTGGGCACCAGTCCTCAGGAAGGATGTACTGGAACTGGAGAGAGTCCAGTGAAGGGCAACAAAATGAATAAAGGGACTGAAAGATATTAGTTATGAGGAAAGATTACAAGCATGATTTTGGCTGCATTTAGGCTTTAAAATATCTAAAGACAGGTCCACGTTCACGGTTTGGCGAGTCCAACAAATTTTCAGAAACAATTAATTAAAACCACTAATAAAAGCTGAAGAACGAAAATCCATTAAGGACTGAATGTGTAAACTCTTCTAAGAAAATTTCCCTGCTTTGATCATTTTTCAGCCATAACAATGTTTTTCTGTAGTCTCTCCTAAGCTGCCAGAAGCTTTCACACGTTTACCCCTGTGAATAATTAAGATGAAAGAAAAAAAATATATATTTTTGAGAGCCTGCTGGATGGGTTTCCTGTGTGCAGCAGCTGGGCCGTCATCTTCAGCGAACAGTGGCAATGTATTTTCGGCACCTCACAAGCCGCCGTCATATTGCTGAAAGCTTCTAAGAGCTGCCTGACAAGACAGAGGGATGAAATTTCTGCAAGATCCACAGGGACCTCTTGAATGATATGTTGTTTCACTGGGAGAAGAGGAGGAGGGCAGGAGCCCAAATCAGGTGCAAACCTGGGCCAGTAGGCAGAAGAGCAGCCGACAGGCCTGAAAAACGTCTGACAGCAAAGAATAATACAAGGAGGGAGATACAGTGACAGCTCATCAAACACGGCAACCCAAGGATGGTTAACTACTCAGGTTCTTCAGCAGGGACTGTAGACAAACAAACCCGATTAATAGGTTGGAAAGCGCTATAATGACCATTGTGGGCCTTTCACTGCCGCGGCCTGTCTGCAGTACGCTACACGGTGCATTTGTAATACACATTACATACATGAGTGGTAGAGTCTGTCAGTATTCGTGGGGAGGTCATCACATCTGCACTATATCACAAGTCAGTGATTTGTTATTTATAATGCAAACTATAAGGACCAGCTGGCAGATGTACATGCACTGCAATCTTTGGGACTGGTCTACGAGCAAATACTTATCATCAGCCAGAAACTGAAAATGTGACAATCAAATGATGCCAAGAAAATATCACTCCTGACATGAGAGCCCGGAGATTAGACATGTACAAATATCCCAATATAGGAATGGCTGGTAATTCAGCATTGGCATGTAAGGGTGCAATGCAACTCAACAGGGGGTGAATGGCGTTGTGACCTCATCATAGCTGTCCGGGGGCCACTGGCTCATGTCCAGTTACACCCCCATAATGCTTACAGTAGTAATAAACCTAAAAGCAAACATTTATTATATTGCAGCTTGCCATTTTTTAGATGTAGTGGCTGCAATTGCTTTCTTTTTTAGGCTTTGTTTCCTTTATTGTCACATGGTGATCTGGTCAGTAAGTCTTTTGTTTTTCAACAGAACAAGCTGTCCTGCAGATGTAGCAGTTAGGATGTTAAAGGGATTGTAAACCCTTGAGGTTTTTCACCTAAATGCATTCTATGCATTAAGGTGAAAAACCTTCTGTAGTGCAGCAGCCCCCCAGAGCCCCCCTTTTACTTACGTGAACCCGATATTTCCAGCAACGAGAATAAGCCCAGCAGCTCTAGCCGATGTCTCGGGACCTCATTGAACAGATTGATAGCAGTGGGAGCCATTGGCCATTTATGTAACCGAGAGTCAGTTACATAAAACATGATCTGAGTCAATGAAATACGTTAAAATATAATTTCATTCGATCATCACTAAAACCTTAGAGCAGTGTTTCTCAATCAGGGTTCCTCCTGTTCCTTGAGCAATGTCTGCCTTTCCGATAAGTAACCAATGACCTGTTCAGCTAACTGTAAGAGGGAATTATTCCTAACGTCCACAAATGTAAGGAGCATTCTTCCCGATGACCATCAACCTATTGTGTCTTGAGCTATGGATATAGTCATTGCTAGCAGGGGTTCCCTGGAACCAGAAAGTTATTTTAAGGGTTCCTCCATGTTAAAAATATTGAGAAAGGCTGCCTTAGATGGTAAAAACAGCTCATGTCCACCTGTTTGCCCCATCTTAAATACTGTCTACGTCAGTCGTTCTCAACCAGGGTCCCCCCAGAGGTTCCTTGAACTGTGACTTATTGACCCTCCAATCTTATGGGATCTGTATAGATCTAGGGGCCAAAGCCCACTGGAAGAGCCATTAGCATGGCACCAACATTTCTTTTTTTAGCTGTCAGCTGTAAAGCTGGCCAAGGATGATACTTTTTTTTTCGTTCAGCCAGCAGGTTGATTGAATAAAAATGAACAGATTCGTCCATCCACACAAGTGAGGTGGATGGAGAAATCCTCTCCATCAGGACACTGTATTCTGACAGCGGGGCTCTCTACTGTCAAATACACTGATCAGCGGCTGCCGAATGGGGATGGTGATGCACAGATTAAAATGTGTGTGTGGTCTCTGGTGAACTAGATGAATTTTGATCCATCTATGGTCAGCTTACGGGTTCAATTACACTCACGGTTGTGAGGCGTTAAAACCTTGTGACCGAGCCGTGTTTTAACCATCGTGTATATGCTCCCCCTTTGGATGGAAAGGCAGCAGCAGCTGGGGGTGTGTTCATGCCATGGCAGGAATTATATCCTCTGTTGTGCTCAGCGGGTGAATGGAGCTGAGCTGCAACCACCCCAAAACCATGTGCAATGCAAGTAGTTGCAGCGCAGCAGTCCAGCATTTATGGGGTAAAACAGGCAATGAGGAAGCAATAACACACCTCCTCACTGCCTGTCAAATGCAGCACTGCAAGTGTAAACGAGGCCTAATGCCGCGTACACGAGTGGATTTTCCGTCGGAAAAATCTTGGATGGTTTTTCCGACGGAATTCCGCTTAAGCTTGGCTTGCATAAACACGGTCACACAAAAGTTTGCGGAACTTTCAACCGTCAAGAACGCGGTGACGTACAACACTACGACAAACCGAGAAAATTAAGTTCAATGCTTCCGTGCATGCGTCGAATTGTTTCCGAGCATGCGTAGGAATTTTGCGCGTCGGAATTGGTACAAACGATCGGAATTTCCGATCGAAACTTTTTCCGACCGAAAAATTCAGAACCCGCTCTCAATCTTTTGCTGGCTGGAATTCCGCCAGCAAATGTCTGATGGAGCATACACACGGTCGCATTTTTCGACCAAAAGCTCTCATCGGTCTTTTGCTGGCCGAATTTCCGATCATGTGTACGCGGCATTAGGGTGGTATTCCGATCACCCATGTAAAGGAGGTAAGGTCATTTTTCCCATGGATCCCAAATGATTGTTTTTTTTTGTTTTCTTCTTTAGTTCCTCCTAGACATTCAAATTACATCATAGCTTCCCCAGGGTAAAACATTTGAGAAAAGGCTAGTACATGCTGAAAACAGTTTATAAAGCAACAGGTGCAATATCTTGATGGAACATCATGAATATATGATGGGAACAAAAATGAGTTACAGTAACTCTTACATGCTGCAGATATCACCTTACTTGCTATCTGATCATATCTAAACAATATTTACCAGCTGCACTGTAATGCCGCGTGCACACGATAGCACACTCCGACAACAAAATCCATTTTTTTTTTTCCGACGGATGTTGGCACAAACTTGTCTTGGATCCACACGATCGCACAAATGTCAGAAATTCAGAACGTCAAGAACGTGGTGAAGTACAACACGTACGACAAGCCGAGAAAAATGAAGTTCAATAGCCAGTGTGGCTCTTCTGCTTGATTCCGAGCATGCGTGGAACTTTGTGCGTCGGAATTGTGTACATACGATCGGAATTTACGACAATGGATTTTGTTGTCGGAAAATTTGAGATCCAGATCTCAAATTTTGTTTGTCGGAAATTCCGGCGGAAAATGTCCGATGGAGCCTACAAGCGGTCAGAATTTTCAACAACAAGCTCACATAGAACATTTGTTGTCGGAGATTCCGACCGTGTGTACGCGGCATTAGGTCGGCCATACACTGGTTGAATCTCGGCCGTTTCAGCAAGAACTGGCTGAGTTTCAAACCATTAATTGGCAGGCTGAATGTACCAAGTTGATTGATCGATCAACCAACTTGGGTACAACCAGCCTGGCACATTCTCTGCTATAGCCGCTAGCGATAAACAATGTGTTCCCCTGCCCCCTCCCCGCCAAGAGAAGACAATGGCCTGGCAGGAGGGATTCCCCTGTCAACGCTGTCTGTGTTGATGGGGGAATTGTGCAAAGAATTTTGCTCCATATATAGCTGGCCTTAGTGTAAAGATATAATTTATTATCTCAACGTCTCCACTCTTTTCACACAGAATCTGCCTGAACTCCATACCAAAATAACACTTGTTTAAGCCAACCATAGTATGTGCAGGCTGAATGTACCCAAGTTGATAGCCTGTCAGATTTTACATGCTATTATAGCCGCTAGCAGTAATCATTCTGTTCTCCCAGTGGGGGTGGCTTCCCATGCCACGAGAACACAAAGGCTCTGCAGGAGGAGTTCCCCCTCAACACAGTCAGTGGTTGCAGGAAAGATAATCGCTCTGTCTATGGCCGGCTTTACACCTAGTTAGACCCCTTTCACACTGAGCCGCACCAGGCGTCGGCGGAAAAGCGGAGCTATTTTTAACCCCCGCCGAAAAAGGGTGTAATCTGCCCGCAAATTGCCACTACAGCGGCGCTTTGCCGGCGGTATGGCGGCGCTGCCCCATTGTTTTAAATGGGCAGGAGCGGTGGAGGAGCAGTGTATTCACTGCTCCTCCACCGCTGCAAAGAAGCTGCTGGCAGGACTTTTTGACACGCCCTGCCAGTGTAGTGCTTTCACACTGGGTTTGCAGCTGAGGCTTTTTTCAGGTGCTATGCAGGTGCTATTGTTAGCGCTGTAGTGTCTGAAAAACGCCTCCAGTGTGAAAGGGGTCTTACGCTTTCTGCTCTGGAGCCTATCCTTGCTTATATTAAAGAATCCTTCCTACTCAACATTTTGACCATTATAGCTTTGCGCAGAGGCTGATGTGACTGGCTCAGTGTTTTTTTTTGTACAGGACTGCGATATATGTCAGAGCTATATAAATGTATAATAATTATAGTGTGTGACTGTGGGGGGCATTAGAGTGTAAGCTCCTCTGGTGCCGAGTTTTTGTCAAGGTTATAATTATATTAAAGTATTAACTTATGTAGTATAGAGAAGCTGTAAAAATGCCGGCTTAAAAGCAGACAAATGAATGTTCAATCTATTTGCTCTATATATTCCATGTATAATTATGCATTCCTGATGCCGCAAAGACGAGACAAGGTCCTGGCCCAACACTTATCTTTGCTTTTCCTCTATACAGAAAACGATTTGTTTTTCTTCACAGTCCGGCTCATATTCAAAGAATGCGAGGACCAAAAACTCTGCCTTAAATCAACGCCACTTGCTGACATGAGCTTCTTACCCCTTTTTTTTTTGTGATATTTCAATAAACGCTCATTTAAAAGGATGACGGTTTGCGTAAATGTATCGGGGAGTTTTAGTAGAGAGCTTGGCGCGGGGTTGCAGCACTGACAGCGTTTTTAATTGATCAAAAGAGATTAGTTTTCTAAACATGAACATTCCATCGTATGTGGAGGGAAAGTTCAGCCATATGTTGGAACGAGGGTGATGGCCCGTTTCGGCACTGTACACAGCCCTCTTTCAGATATCGACTGACAGACCGAATGTTCTTAAAGGGAAGCACTCTCTCTGATGAGGAACTACAGGTAGCAGCAAGGCAAGCTTAGGATGGAGCATTGAGGCTTATTTAATGAGAGACACAGACCAAACCTCTGTTCTGTCAGCAGGAATGTGATGGATTTTCTTTCCCTGCAAAGCAGGGAAAGAAAATCCATCACATTCTTTAGTAAAAACAGCACACACAAACACTGGTTAGGCACGCATATAAACCTTTGATCGCCCCGATGTTTAACTCCTTCCCAGCAAGTGTCATTAGTACAGCGACAGTGCAGATTTTTAGCACTGATCACTGTATTAGTGTCGCTGGTTCAAACAAAGTGTCAGACTGTCTGTGCAATATTGCAGTTCCACTAGAAGTTGCTGTTCGCTGCCATTACTATTATAAAAAAAAAAAAAAATCCAGTATTTATACACCATAGTTAGTAGCATAACATTTGCGCAAACCAATCAATATAAGCTTATTGGGATTTTTTTTTTTTTTTTTACCAAAAATATGTCAGAATACATTGGCCTAAATTCATATAGAAATTAGATTTTTTACATCTTGTTTATGGAATACGTTTTACAGCAAAAATATTGTTTTTGTTTTTTTTTTTTATTAAATTGTCTTTTTTATGTTTATAGTTTAAAAAATAAAAAACCCAAAGGAGATCAAGTACCACCAAAAGAAAGCTCTATCTGTGGGGGAAAAAAACAGGACATACATTTTCATTTGGGTACAGCGTTGCATGACAGCGCAATTGTCAGTTAAGTGCCGTATTGCAAAAAATGTCCTGGTTATGAAGGGGGGTAAATCTTCCAGAGCTCAAGTGGTTAAAAGCAACAAGTACCTGTACAGCAGAGCCCAGACAAGGAAAGGGAAAAGCAGCACAAGGAGCCTATCAGGTGAGCTGCAGTGTTCATGTGCTAACAAGAATCATGCTGGAAGGAAGAGGGGGTTAACCGACAGAGAGATGCGCTTGTTGTCCAATCACAGGTGGAGGCAAGGACCATGCCTTGTATTACTTAACTGCAGTAGACAATTGTCAGGTTTCCAGCTTGCTGTAATCACATGCCTGAAGGAGAAGCCGCCAATCACATTACACCACCTTGTGTCGTTTAACGCCTCTCTTCAAAACTTTCCGTCCCGTGCAGGATTTACAGATAAAGTGTATGTGCTGTAACAATGACTTATGGCTAAGGAATTAGCACAAGCCAGTAAAAGAAGTCAGTATGCTACATAAGGCAGATATCTATTCATAATAAATACATGTCAGCTCTGCTTCTAAAATAAAATAAATCTGATATACTGATCATAATCCCTGATACTTTATCAGAGATAGTCTAACTTCCAAGTCATTAGCTGCTATGGTAACTGATGAAAAACATGCTTCCCTCATATATGCCTCCTGTATCTTCTCTCCACACACCTGGAAACCGAACCGAAAGTTCTGTATCCATCAGTTACCACCATGCTCCAGACCAATGTGAAAAGGCTGCATTTCAACCTGACAGCAAAGTGGCCTTTATTTTCATCCTGCATTTTTTCAGTTCAGAGACTGTGTGACAGTGGAAGGTCATTAAAGTGTAAGCTCTTCTGGTGCAGAGGGGATAAAAAGTAGTGGAATTTGCTTAGTGTGGTCCATTTTTATTAGGAAAGCAGAGGGACGGACAGTTACACCAGGGATTTCACACAAAGGAATAATTTTTCATACAAGTACATGGGGTAAAGCAGGCACATATCAGGGATATGAAATATCCCGATCCCAGCTCTGGCCACCTTTCTGACTCATCTCCCTGGATGTTCTTTGCACCCCCTGCCTGACACTGCCTTACCCAATCTCTCCCCTTGTTTTGCAAAAAGTGTATCTTAAAGTAGTTTGTTAGGTAGTTTTCACTTGTTATTTGTGTTTTACTATTGCTTTTATACTGTTTGTGGTGTGGGTTGTTTCTTGTCGTGTTATTTATAAATCTTATTATAATTGCATTTAGTCCAGTCTTCTTTCTACAGCTACACAGTCATAGTCTAGTCTGCTTTTGCTCAATACCGGCACTTGGTAGTCTAACAGTTCCCTATAATATAGCAAATTTCAACTTTTTGAGTTTAGTTCCACGTTAATGAGATTTCTGTCATTGGGTTTACATACAGTACATTTTAAATTATTACGCTATAGTATTAGGTAAATAAAAAAAAAAGAAAAACGAATTATACAAAGCAAAAGCCTAAAGCTGAGAGCTGTGTACTTCACGATAGTTTAAGTTTCTTGGTACGGTCTGCACCTCACAGCCTGACTGCAACAGCCATGTAAGGATTAGATGCTTTATTAAGTGAGAGGTGCACATAGGAACGGACTCCAAGCAGCAATTTCCTCATGGCTGATCTTATTTTTGAGTCTTTGTTAACAATAAAATTTAACAAAACCTTGCAAATTCCATATTAGGGCCCATGGCTTTGGAATGTGATGTCCAACAGGCCTATACTGTATCTGTTTCCACACGTACCTTTTCAGTCCTGTAGGGCTGCAATTATTTGACCCACAGAATAGCTTAAAGGTCAGCTTTATTTCTGAAGTATATATATATATATATATATATAACAAATCTAAAATTCAGAAATTTGTTATCTCCAGTCCAGTCAACTAGCTATCTATCACACCACAAGCTAGACATTCTAGACATTCAGCTGGACTTGTTCTGTAATTTCAAAGACATTCTAATGAGTGTCAGGAAAATACCCCAGCATTTATACCCACACATGTAGCACAAACACCTTTGTGCAATCCTCATTCAGAGTGTCAAGGCAGACGCTGATTGTTCAAGAATAGGACAGAAGGTGTGAAAGTTGTGGAACCCCTCCATTCTAGATACTGAATACCACCCTTAGTGTTGCATTTTTTGTGTATGATAGTGCTGGACTGATAGAAGGGAAAGTTGCATCTGATGGATCTACCATAAAGTGATTTTTCCTTCAAAGGAGCAGATCCGTGATTGAAATATTGTTAAGGTGGACCCAGTTCAGGTTCTGTTCTGACAGTCAGCTGGCTGCTTTTAGTGTCGACACGAGACGCCTTTTCATCAAGCCTTAATATAGGTCTCCTAGTGCATGCTGTTGTGATTTTATTAACATCAACTCCTCAAGCCTTGAAGTAGTGAAAGGCTTTTTTACCAGGAAATGCATTGGCTGTTATTTGATGTTTTTTTTTTACTCAATAAAGTTTCCCCTTCCCGCCAGACGTACGCCCCCCCTCCCGCCACTCTTACCGGGCCTCCGTTCCATCGGGAGGCCCGATGACCAATCGGCTGCCTCCGGTGGCTGGGGGCGGGCTGGAACCAAGCCATGAGCAGCTTGGTTCCAGCCTCCTAATCGTAAACACGAAAGCGGCGTCATGACGTCACTTCCCGTTTACTCAGCTGCCAATGGCGCCGGTTTTAAAAAAATATACAGTATTCAGAATCGCCGAAAATGGCGATCTGAATACTTTGAAATGCAAAGGAGAGATCGGGGGTCTTTTAGACCCCCGATCCCTCCATAAAGAGTACCTGTCACCACCTATTACTGTCACAAGGGATGTTTACATCCCTTGTGACAGCAATAAAAGTCATCAAAATTTTTATTTTTTTTTAAACACAATTTATAAATATAAAAATAAATAAGAAAATGTTTTTTTTAAAGCGCCCCCATCCCCGCGAGCTTGCGCAGCAAAGAAAACGCATACGGAAGTTGCGCCTGCATATGTAAATGGTGTTCCAATCACACATGTGGGGTATCGCCACGATCGTCAGAGCGAGAGCAATAATTCTAGCACCAGACCTCCTCTGTAACTCTAACCTGGTAACCGTAAAAAAAAATTTAAAGCGTCGCCTATGGAGATTTTTAGGTACCGTAGTTTGTCGCCATTCTACGAGTGCTTGCAATTATAAAGCGTGACATGTTTGGTTTCTATTTACTCGGCGTAACATCATCTTTCACATTATACAAAAAAGTTGGGGTAACTTTACTGGTTGTTTTTTTTTTAATTCATGAAAGTGTCCCTTTTCCCAAAAATTTGCGTTTAAAACACCGCTGCACAAATACCGTGTGATATAAAATATTGCAACTATCGCCATTTTATTCTATAGATTCTCTGTGTCACGGAACATCCCACACTCCGCTTGAGTGCTTCCGTCAGTATACCGCTTCCTAAGTTCTGGAACACAAGTCCAATGGATCTGGCTATAGGAACCCCCAAGAACTAGACAACACCAGTCTTGGAGTACATCAGGACTAACTCTTTATTTGAGATCTCACACAAATTTATACAGCAGGATGACTCAAAGCTAACCTAATTAACATGAGCTAATTTACTAAAAAATTTACCCAGACCAGATGACTCAGAGACATGTCCTGTAGGACACAGACTTGTGGGCACCGAGCTTCACACAGTAGTATAAACACAATAGCAGGAGCTAATTACAATTAACAATACAAACAACAATCTCCCCCCCTCCTCAGCCTAGACAGTTCGTCTCCTAGCCAGTCCTGGAGGCTAATGTGATCAGCTCACTCAATTAACAGGTTGAGTTCAGAATCAAACAAACCAATAATAGTCTCTACATACATCCTGGGAGATATTGTGGACAAATATTACTGTCCCATTTTAAGTAGTCCAAGATATATTTTCTCACTCACCCTGTGCCAGGATAGCACAGGGTGACTTAGACATAAGAGGTATATGGGGAGCTGAAACAAGGACATCCCCTACTTTCCAAGGGATTCTGAGTTCCACGGGCCCTCCCGTCACACTCTGCTAAAAAATATATATAATGTTTGGGGGCTCCAAGTAATTTTCTAGCAAAAAATACGGATTTTAACTTGTAAACACCAAATTTCAAAAATAGGCTTAGTCATGAAAGGGTTGAACCTATCTGGCCTTAAAAATTTCCTCTTCCCCTTCCTAACACCTATGCTGACTAACCTGTGTAAAAAAAGATGGATCTATTTACCTATTCTCAGCCTGCTTCGGTCATGTGATCCCCTTTGTCAGCCAGTGGTGGCTTCAGGTGAGAATAGAGAACGCTCAACAACAGCAGTTGGTAAATCCTGGAGCAGTGATGTCACCAAAAGGCTCCCATGGCAGATCTATTGTCAGTGCTCCCTCCTCTCCTCTGCTAGGTGTTGCAGGGAAGCTGGATCCTGTGATTGGACCAGAGCTGGCTGAAAATAGGAAAGTATATACATCTTTTTACCCAGGTTAATCAGCATAGGTTTTAGGAGGGAGGAGAGGACAATTTTAAAGAGTAACTACTTCCGTTGGGAAAATAATAGCAATTAAAGAAAAAATAATATAGCGTATACAATTGCGACACAAGTCATATTGTAATTGAATGTTATTAAAAATTACCTTTCCTTTTCAAACTGCAGCTGCTGTAATAGTCTGAAAATGCATTGCAATATGGCTACCTGAAGTTGTTCTGTACACAGAATGTGTACTGAATACCCCCCAGAAACATAATTTCTTGCTTGTGTAATTGGCTCACCAATTTTCCCAGCACTCTGCCCAAGATACAAGTCAGATTTCAGGCATCCCCTGCAACAAAAATGTCATTTTTGGTGAGGTACTCCAAATAGGAACACATCTAAAAGGATGCAGGCCCAACGGATTTCCTCATTAGTGCTCTGCAGGTGCACAGCTGATTGATAATTATGAAACCACTCCCATTAGACCCACTCACCACAAGGGGCACAGAGGTACAAACAGGGAATTCTTCAGAAAAACAAAAGGTAGGAATCTGCAACAAAGTTTGTTATAATCCTTGCAAAGATCATCCAGATCCTTGCAAAGATCACCCAGAGGGGAATGTTTTTTTCCTAACAAAAGTGGAGTTACGCTTTAAGGCTAATATATAGGTTTAAGCAGGAATTCTGATTTAAATATTCCAAAAAGTCCTTTACCACCCTCAGTACCAGACACTTTCACCCCCTTCCTGGCCAGGTTAATTTTCAGCTTTCAGCACTGTCACACTTTGAATGACAACTGCACAGTCATCCAACACTGTACCCATATGAACTTTTTTTTCTTTTGTGCCTTTAACCACTTCAATACTGGGCACTTTCGCCCCCTTCCTTCCCAGCCCAATTTTCAGCTTTCAGCGCTCTCACACTTTCAATGAGAATTGCGCGGTCATGCTACACTGTACCCAAATGAAATTTTTATCATTTTGTTCCCACAAATAGAGCTTTCTTTTGGTGGTATTTATTCACGACTTATTATTTTTTGCGATATAAGCGAAAAAGGAGCGGAAATTTGGAAAAAAAAACAATATTTTCTTTTTTCTATTTTAAATGAAACCAATAAAATCAAATTTTGTCATAAATTTAAGCCAAAATGTATTCTGCTACATGTCTTTGGTAAAAAAAAATCCTGTTAAGTGTATAATAATTGGTTTGTGTGATCACGGACAGATGTACGCAGATGATCATGTACAGATGTGCGCAGGTGATCACGGACATATGTGTGCAGATGATCATTGGTACATGTGATTTTACTGTTACATATGTGAGGGACAGGTGTTTTTACTGTGTGGGGACGTGTGTGGGGATACTAATTTGGGGACTTGTGTGTTTACAATGTGTGGGGACACTGGGTCAGTGATCAGTGTGTACAAAGCTATAAAAAGCAGCTCATACTCACTGATCACCAGCCGGCTGCAGCGATCCGCTCTCCTCTCCTCACTGACAACTTCCAAGTGAGGAGAGGAGAGCCGATTGCCTAGCAACCGGCTCTCTATTTACATCACATGATGGCTGTGACTAGACACAAGCGTAATGTGATCAGGGGGGCCAATCACAGAGCCCTCCTACCGATCGGAGATGCGCCGTGTCCGGATGACACGAGCGCATCGGGATCACGCCGCTGCGCGGGCACGCGCACGATCCCCCTCCTTCTGAGAGACGTTCCTGAATGTCCACTCAGAAGGAGGAAACGCCCACCTGGCCATATATGTGCAGTGGCCGGGTGGGAAGTAGTTAATCACCTCTGTTTTTTTTTTTTGCTAATGAAAAAAGACTAAAGATTTTGGAGGGGAAAAAAAAACCTCTCTTAGTTTCTGTTTCTTTACTGGTGTGTGATGATGAAGCTGCACCAATGGGCACTACTGAGGCTGCACTGATGGCAACTGATGAGGCTGGACTGATGGGCACTAGTGAGGCTGCACTGATGAGGAGGCACCAACAAGGATGCACTGACGATCAGGGCACTGATCATCAGTGCAAATGTGCCCTGTTAGCCTTGCCGGTTATCGGCTCTCCTTTCCTCACACAGTGACAGCGCATGAGGAAAGGAAATCCGATAACCGGCAATTTTGTTTACATGTGATCACATGGTAAAGGGCCGCTGCAATTGGCCCTTTACCTCGACCTGTGATCAGCTGTGTCCAAAGGACACAGCAGTCACAGAGCGTGCCAATGCATGCTCCAGAGGAGCAACGAAGTAGCCATCTTTCAGCTATGGCGTGGTATTGAAGTGGTTAAGTGAAATTAGTTTTTGTACTGGTGCTCCTCAGGACTTCTACCTTTACTGTTGGGAAGTCTGCAAGGGTGCTAATCCTTCAATTCACATGGCTGAAGGTGTGAATTATTAAGTTGCTGGTGTAGAGTTGTTAAAAATTGCATTGGATGTGGAAGACAGATGGTATTGAAGGCCCCCACCCCTGTTCAGGGATGGTTGTTCTAGTCTGACGTAGATGTAGATTTTACACCTCTTACAAACTAGTTGTACAGACATTCATTATAAATAAAGAAGGGACTTGGATAATCTACAAAACCGTCTTCAACATTACAGAACTAATCCTATTGAATGTGACTAACTACTAATAGATATACTATGCCCTGGATACATGACAACCTTTACAGACACATCACAACATTCCTTTGTCCCTGGACCCAGACAGGTCAGCGGGAGTTTGGTTTCTATGGAGTATAATCAGATATTACTTTTTCAGTGATTAACTTTGAAAAGGCTCAAAAGAGCCTCGTAAAAGTACAATCATCTTATAAATTATGCTAAATTATCTGTTTCCCCTTTCTCAAAACAAAGATACAAATGCTGAATTTCCAGCTGTATACTGTTTACTTTCTCATTTTCTTTTTCTCTTTCTAAAAATCCTGTTTCCCTCTTGATTATTCAAAACAGATGTGTTATGAGCAGGGACCTGCCCTTCAGATCTACTCCCATCTGGCCCGGAAGTTTAGCGTTTCAGATATTAAAAGGGACAAACACCTTTTGTTAAAAGTGTGCTACCCAATCATTTATCAGTCCTAGAACTTGAACAATGAAATCCTCCAGAGCCAGACTAGTTTGTATTGCAACCTTTGGGCCCTGAGTTCAAGTCCCACCAGGGCTATATCTGTAGGGAGTTCATATGTTCTTTTGGAAATTTTGCAGATTTAAATTTCACGTTCCAAAACATTTTATTAAGACAAATGGCTTCAACCCAATTGGTCACATTGTACACATCTGTAGGTCTGTGGTGGGAACTCTTCAGAGCAGGGACACGAACTAGTGAGACACATTAGTCCCATAAAGAACTACTTCCTTTTTTTTTTTTGGCTGAGCTGTAATACTAATTTTCCACAGAGAGTGGTGCTGTTAGTGAAAATGTAGTTTTAAGACAGAAAGCATGAGAGCAATCATAGGGGCTCCTATCCTTAATATTATACAAAGGGTATACAAACAAATGAGATTTCTAGTTGTCCTGGAAATTCAATTACTAAGATGGGTTTGTTATAGACATGCAGCCGAAACATATCGGCTGAAAATGGTGTTTTCTGCATTTTGCCGATAAAGAAAAAGGTGCCGAATAAGGTGTCCCCGAATACAATTTTGACGCAATTTTACTGTGCTTATGGTATGTTTTTCATAGGTCATGTGACTCGAAAACTACATAAAAAATGTAAGACAGGTGCGCTGTAGATGCGTTCTTGCTGTATTTTCAGTGTATTTCAACGGGGAGGTGCATTTTTGGTGCGTTTTTTTTTTTTTTTATGAGCTGAAATTCAGCAAGCAAGCAAGCGGACCAGTGTGAAGACATACCTAGAATTTAAAGGGATACATTATTTCGCTAAAGGTGCGGATAATGCCCGACCAATATATTAATATTCATTTAAATTTATGATATTAATTAAAATGTTGAATATAATACAATTATATAAAAAATATAAATATTTTTGAAAAAATTGTCAGTTTCGGTTTTTGGCCAAGTGCATCCTGCATTTTTGGTTTCGGCGCCAAAATTTCCATTCTGTGAACCTCTAGTTTGTTAAAGTGGAACTTCAACAAACCCTTTTTTTCAGTTATGTGTAGGGTTGGGAAGGACGAGATTTTACCTTTCAGGAGATTTTACTCTCACATCCTGTTTTTTTTCCTGGAAAATCTCCCCAGTTGTTAAAAAGACAGTAAAAAAATATCAGACAGAGGTTCTAACCCATCATCACTCTAGTCAAAATGAGAAAAAAGGCTTTGGATGGCATTCCACACACAATTATTTTTCTGTTAAGCCAGCGATTAAATAACTGACTTCTGTTGAGTAGGGGAGGCAACACTGATTGAAATTCGGCTGGTCTCTGCTCAACCGGCTGAATTTCAATCAACATATTGCCAGGTTGAGAGCCAGTTTATAGAACGAGTATTAGAACAGGTATCTGGATCAGGTTTCTGCAAGTACATGCACTCTTCACACTGTTCTCTATCGTCATATACACAGGCATGTCTGGAGGACCAAGAAACAAGGATAAAGTGGATTGCAGATGGTACACCTGTATGAAAGTCAGTGTAACCCATAGCTCCCTTTTACAACAGATCTTTGTATGCACCACAAAAATACGTAAATATTGCAATTACTGGAAACGTACAATGCTTTGGATAGGGTCAAGAACGTTCCTGGGTGCTGACAGCTTGCGATACAACTGTACTGTATTTAAATTGTGACAACACAGGGTAGCAATATCATACAGCCCCATCTGTGCAAGTTTATTGAAAATCTACTGCCCTCTACTGCTCACAAATGTTGAAGCTAAGCACAGATTTCTGAAATCCTTTTTATATTTGATTCTGGGAAATGTATCTAGAATGCTAGCAAGCAGCTATCTGAAATTACTGAAATATTACCAGCTGGCACACGCTTTTGTTTAAATTTCCTTTCTTCCGGCTCAAGATACAGAAAAAGATGCTGTGGATTATTTCCTAGCGTTCAGTATTAAAACTGAACTATGGAGAAGAGTGTTCTTTTTTTTTTTTTTTAAATCATCACTTGAAACAGACACTAATTTACCTGAATTTAGTTAAATGTTCCGAGATGCCCCAACACACACCAAAAGTTGCTCAATTTTCCTTAGAGCACTGGAGGGGTGCCATGTTTTGTGTGGGAGGATTGGAGAGGTGCTGTTGTAGACTGACATGATCTCCTGCTCTCCAGGCTCAGACAGCCTGGGATTTGTAGCATCACCATCAGAGGCATAGCTTGAAGCTTGTGAGCCCCGATGCAAAAGTTGACATGCCGCCCCCCACTACCACCCACCACTTCCACCGTGTGTGCAGATACACCCACCGCACGCCAAGATACTCAAAGTGGCTTAAGAGTTTAGAGTTCCCAGAGTTCCTCCTTACATTACGGGGTAGGGATCACCCCTGGAGAATCAGAGGACAGGGGTCACCCCTGGAAAATCAGAGGACAGGGATCACCCCTGGAGAATCAGAGGACAGGGATCACCCCTGGAGAATCAGAGGACAGGGACCCCTGGCAGGTCATTTGGCAGAGCTCCTTTCCCATTCCAGCTCTGTAAACAGCTCCCCCCCCCACACACAATACAGAGGGCCAAAATCACATTCCTTTACACACAGTCTATCAGCCTTCATGTGGTGTAATCTGGCTTTTATGTTGCCGTTCTGACCTGTGAAATTCTCTGGTCGGAAGGGCAGTGTAGTTGCAGTAGGCAGATACACCCTGTGCAGATCATGGCTGACTGGCTGTGTTGTAAAGGAATGTGATTTCAGCCCTGCGGAGGAGGAGCAGTATAGAGTGCTGTACTAGGAAAGAAGCTCAGCAGCAGGCATAGCATCCAGGGCGGAGGGGGTGGTCAGGGGGCTTTGGGGGGCACAACTTAGATCTGGGGTGGGCAAAGCCATGTGACACGAAATCTGGAGCCTGCGGCCCCTCGGGAGGTGTTAAGGGATTGGTTTGAGCAATTTCTGAAGGTTTCTCTGTCAGTGTTGGCAGGTGTCGGGGGAAGGTCACCTCCCGGAGGTGCGTATCTTTTCCCCAGTTATCAGGGAAGTGGGGTAAGCGGACATCCCCGGGTGGGGGGTGGGGGGAGTACAGAGAATCCCAGCTAGTGACTAGAAGACACTGAGCAGTGTATTACCTCACCAGTGACATTGGTCCCATCGTGGCTACAGGATGGCACTCTCCTCTTCTTAACTTGCTGAGCTTGGTTACCATTCCATGTTGCCAGCACACAGCACAGACACTTCTCCATCCTGGGCTGTTCTCACCCCATGCTCCTCTCCATTCAGGAAAAGGCTCACAGCTTCTCCCCAGCCAATGAGAACAGAGGGGTGTGGACTGTGGAAGACAAAGTGGAAGTCAAGTACTGGAGCATGGCTGTGGGGCCCAGGGCAGATCGGAGCTGGACTTTGTGGAAGATATGATAATATGACAGGGAGGCTGCAGGGGCCCCCTGGAGCTAGGGGCATGGTTGCCATTGTGACCCCTGCAACCCCTTATGCTACTCCCATAATCACCATCATAGGTAACCAGCATTTAGAAATAAAACTTTATATCCCATCAACCTTCAGTTGTCTCAAAATGTGCATGATGACAGCTCATTGATAATGCATGATAATGAACTTGTTAAGGTGGGAGTAAACTCCCATGTATGATTTTTACCTATAGGTAAGCCTATATTAAGGCTTACCATAGGTACTGTAAATATCTTCTAAACGTGAATTCACTGTACATGCAGTGGATGACATCACCAGCGCATGTGCTCTGAAAGAACGGCTTACCTGTGCCGTTCCTTCAGAGTCCTATGCCGTAAATGCCTATGCATGACGTCATCGTGGCTCTAGCCACTCACACAGCCGGAGTCTGTGAACCCGGTAGGAAGACCAGGTGAAGATGGAAATGCCTTCAGCGGTGACAACGTGCCACTGGAGGGCTTCGTTCTAAGGTAAGTTTCACATAATGTGCCAGTATGCGATGCTTACTAGCACATTATGACATTGGCTTGCGGGCTCAAAAAAAAAAAAGCTGTTTACAAGCGCTTTAATCCTATTATATCTCATAGATATGTCCCAATATTGTAGAGGAGAAGAAAGTTTGTTCTCAAATCTTATTGTATTCTGTTCCCACAACATGGATTGCAGAGCTTGTCAATCAAAGTTACAGACCACTCACACAACTCTTCACTCATTTGTAAGATAACAGGCTTGGTGGAGTCCTGTTTGTTCTGTTTGCAGCCAAGGAAGAAACATGAACACTTCATAACAGAAAAATGGAAGCTGTTTATTGCCAACTCACATTAAGGGCTGCAAATTCCTGCACTGTTATCTCCATCCCCAGACTTCACTACTCTGTGAGTCCAGACACTTTCAAACCATGCATGGAGACCTGAGTTTTTCTGCAGCTGAACATCTGAACATCGCAGGTCTCTGTAATGGCACATAGAAAACAATTGTTTTCATGTGCCCTGTTCACAACTCAGTGGAGCAGAGAGAAGCTGACCTGTGTATTTTTCAGCACCGGGGCTCACATGAAGACTTTGTCTGTCTCTGCCGTGGTACCTAGAAATGAATGAAATGTCATTTTGTGACATTTCAATAAAATAATAATAAATAAATGAATAATAAATTAATAAATAAAAAAACACCTGTCAGCCCATAAAACAGACGCCAGCTCACATGCTAAAACAGATCATTTTTGGGCACATAGGCTAGTGAGAAAGTGTCCTCGGTAATTTTAAAGTGGCGTTCCACCCAAAAAAAAAAAATTTTTCATTAATGTGCATAAAAAAAAAAAACATTTGGAGAAAATATTTTTTTTACTCACTTCTTAATGCCTGTTGCTAGGGGGTCCCTCGTAATCTGCCTCCTTCAGTGCCTGGGCTCCTGACATCACTTCCCTCGGCGCAGGAAGGGAGATCAGCTCTCCCCCCTCCCTCTAGGCAATCATCTGGGACACGCCACAGGTCCCAGATGATTGCGCGGCCAGTCACGGCGCGCTGCGCAGCTCGTGCATGCGCAGTGGGTGCCCAGCTGTAAAGCTGGAGCCGGGCGCCCACAGTTACAATGCCAGTGCTGCCGAGCAGAGAGGGAAACGAGCGGGGCTTCAATCCCCCGCATCACTGGACCCTGGTCTCATGACTTAGGCCTCATTCACACAGGTGTACCAATCTGTACGTCTGTACGAAGGGCTCTTTTCACCTGCATAGGATGTACAGGTGTTCCATGCGGACAACCTGTTTAAATCAAATCTGTGCATCTGACCTGCACAGGTGTACTCCTGGATGCACTTGCAGCAGGTCACTGATCTAGACAGGATGCCTGTATGGGGCTACACAGGACACCTGTGTGTCCCATGCGGGTGAAGACAGCCCTTTTGCATAGGTTTGCAGATCCATAAACCCATGTGAATGAGCCCTTAAAGTGCATGTAAAAACAAAACCAGTTTTTTTTAAAATAGAGCAGTAAAAGATCAGAACCCCTTTGAGGTTTGTACTGCTATCCATGGCTCTGTTAGAGAGATTTACCCTAACTTTGTGTCCCAGTGAAACAAAAACTTAAGAATGGTTGCCCAGGAACTGGCAGCTTCTAATAAAAGAATCAGCTGACATAAGTTCTATATATCCCATCATGACCCGTTCCCTTTAAAGCTGCTGTTCAGACGGCAGGAAATCTGACAGACAACAGCATAAAGATGCTCTAAGAGAGATGAATGTGTATATTTCACAAGTAACTCAAATCACAATTGTAATTCAAGGCATTTCCAGGCAGACGTGATGTTCAGGCACGCCATCCTATTAATACATTCATAAAACTCTCCTTCCCTGCTCTGTATTTTGTCAGTTTTTATAAGTGGATAATGGACTTTGTAATGAGTACAAAATATAAAAGGGGCACAAATTACAAACACATTTCCATAGTGTGCACATCTAGGTAAGGGGATACAAATTATATATTTGTTCTGATCACAGATGGACACCGTTGATAGGATGGAAAGTCGTGCAATCCTCTTAATGACTCTACAGTATCTTGCCATGAATTAATTCATCTCCACATCCAAACTTAGAATGGGCCCCAGGCTGCAACCTGCAGATAATGAATGATCCTGGGAATTGGAGACTGGAGAGAACTTCCAACTTTCCAGTGTGTTCCTAATTGCTGCCGAACAGATCCATCAATACAATGCACAAGGCAAATGTTTTCTTTCTATAAATGGGAGGCTTTTTTTTTCATGTTTGCTGGAAAAGCTATTGAGTGCTGAACCTAATCGTGCTGCCAAACTTAAAACAACAGTGGGTCTTGTGGTTTTAGTTTGACATCAAAGCTGCAAGCACATAAAGGCGGCTCACAGGGCTAACACTGCAGGTTGCTATTTATAAATCTGACACGGTCTCCGTTAAAGGGAAATTGTCCGGCCGCTCTACCGTATTATATTTATGTTAATGAAGAGGACCTCAAATGCATCCAAATACTTCTCGCTCGCTCCACAGCACGGCTGGCATTAATAATAACCGTTTACATGGAGGAAAACAGTCTGCGATGTAATCTTTACCTTCGTACAAACACTTCTCACCACAATAACATTCAGCCTATCTAATTACTGAGAGATGAGGCAGTGTGACCACATGGCACACAGGACTTCATGATTTGCAAAGTCTGAAAGGGAAGGAATGTTTCCATTTGGTTAATTTGTTAGATTACACCTTAGTGTCTGCAAGGAAAGTATGTAATACTGTTAACAACTAATAGCGTTATTTTCCCTTCCTGTCCTTGCAACAAAAAAGCCGCCAACTTAAAAAAAAAAAAAAAAAGATTATTGTTATGGCTGAATGCATAATCAAAAAATGAATTAAAAGGGAAATGTTTGTGGTGTAATTTGGGGGGGGGGTAAACATCAGGTGCAATCATCAAAAAAAAAAAACAAACACAGGAAAGGGTAAGGCCCCGTTCAGGTCCGCCTGTCAGTTTTTTAGGCGGACCTGAACGGACGCGCTATACAGGTCTATGGAGCGACGGATGTCAGCGGTGACATGTCCGCTGACATCCGACCCGCTCTGATCCGCTAAAGTGTGACGGAGGAAAACCCTACTTTCTCATCCGTCAGCGGATCATATGAAAAAGGACTCTACGGTCGGCCAATCCAATCCCCCATAGAGGAGAGCGGCGCTCTGACAGGTCGGTCTCTGCACAGTGTGCAGAGACCGACCTGTCATCTGCCTGCTCAGCGGGGATCGACGGGGCGATTCCCCGCTGAGCAAAGCGGAGCTCGTACAAGGGCCCTTAGGCTTTATGTACACGGGAGGTTTTAAGACCTCTCCTGAATGATGGAACTTGACAGCCAGTAACCGACGTTTAAAAACTTCTGCTGTGCCACGCTTTTGTTTAGAATCGTGTTTTACATTGCAAATGGTCATAACTGTATCTCCATTAAAAACTCCTATAAACGAAACGCGCGTTACCGCGTTTACAAGTGCCTCTGAACATCAGCCCTGAAAGCATATTTTTGCTTTCCAAAAAATGCTTCTAACCTCAACTCCCTGGAAACGACTCAGTGTACATGTACTAATAAGATAACATAGAGGAAAGTTCAGGGGCAGCTGAAAAAAATGCCCAACTGCTCCTAAATGTCAATTTACCAGCAGCAGTGTACATTAGCCTCATGTTCTTATTGTACTCAAAAATAGAGCTGGCTGTCTCATTCCACATTTTTCTGGACTCCCTGCATGCTCTGCAGCTTCTCCATTTCTAAGGACTACATGTCCTATGGTACATTACTCCCTGCAAGCTGTGATTCCTGTACCGACTCCGCCTCCTGCAACTCCTCCTCTCAGCACCTCTGCAGTTCAGAAAGCAGGCTTTGTGAATTCACTAACACAGCAGGGCACAGTGAATACGTGTCACAGAATTCAAGGAAATAAATGTGTGGGGATCCCCTCAAAATTTACAAACTTCAAGATAATTCAGATTAATATGAGTTGGATAGAAATAATTGAAATATAATGTGGACATTAATATATGATTTTTCATTTTGACCACTGACATGCTTTACTTCACAGGTCGCATCTAGCAGCTTTAGTGTCTATTGATAAGGAGCAAATGTAATGTGGTTCAGAGCCAGACAAAAAAACCTGAATTGAAATCAGATCTCAGATCTCGCCACTGAAATGCCCCTTCTGGAGCCATGTTGCTGCTTCATCAAGCCACAAGTACGAATAGCAGTAGATGGATGGTGCACTTATCAGACCACATTGTCGCTTAGTAAGTTGACTCCTGTGTGCTTTACTGTCTGAATGCAAACCTACAACAAGAAGTAGTAAACTCCCAAACACTATGTTTCCAGAGAAGAGGGCTCCAAGCTTTGTCATAACTTTCTCAATGCATGCTAAAAGTAAAAAAACAAAATATATGTTTTGCAACTGATTATTGTATTTTCCTCTTAAATGTGATGTTTCTTCTGGCCGTAACTATTCTGAGATAAGTGTATGAGAGAGACATTGGCAAACAGCGCGGTGATATACTTCCATTTAGCAGAGACATGAGGACAGCTTAGATTTATGCTCTGGCGCGGACATTCTAGATCAGATGTGTAATCTTCGGATGCCACAAAAACATGAACTGACTGAAGACACCGTTCCCCAGCAACAAACACTACAAATATGGTGCCGGTCAAAGTAACAGAGACCTACGTTCACAGCATACCAAGCCCAAGCATTTGCTCTCCTAGAACATCTATTACATCCTTTTTCTAAGATACTGTCTGAAGTGGGAAGCAGAAATGTAAAAAGCTTAGTTTTTCTTCCTCCACTAGCCTATCAGCATAAAAAAACATGAGAGCCGCCTTCACTGCCTTGTGCAGTCTTTGAGGCTGTCATTTTTTTCATTACAACCTAACCAGACAATGGCCTGGAAAATGTAAGCAGCTTGGGAGTTCGGAATTTACTGGCTGCATGCATGTTCCTATAGGTTCCCTTTACCCACGCACCCCAAGATCAATGATTGACATTTAAAGAACCCACCTCCTCGAGGTTTCATTTACTCAAGCACCCCCCCCCCCAGATCAATGATCAAGATCTAAAGATATAATCTCCCTCAGGTTCTTCCCCTGTTTTGGTTACATGTATGGACTAAAATTTCTACAGCAGAAACACTAGTTCACTTTGCTCCTCTATATGTATGTCATGATAGAGCAGTTTTTTGCACCCATAACAGCACTTTTGGAAAGGGTCGGGGCTTAACTGGAAGTCCTCTACTACAGAAGAACTGTACAAAGTATTATACAATTTTTCATATATGGCTTTGTTTTGGAGCATATCCTGCACATAAATCCTCTGGATCAAATGATCTGCTACTTTCATACATGTCTTATTTATGTCAGTGAGAAGATTAACAGAGAATCTTCTGTTGTTGGACCTTTAGATGTAGAGATTCCTCCACTGAAATGCATATGCATAAAGTCTTACAACTCCCAGTTCACACAACATTTTTAACTTGGAGTTCTCTTTAAATGGAAGCCTCTATAGAATGAATTTGACAATGGACACAGGGCAGTTCCAGTGCATGGACAACAATAGTCTCTGCATTGACAAAGTATGGCCAAAGCTTTTTTTGGCCCTACTTCTGCTATGGATCACAGGAGTGTATTATGTTCTGCACTCCTGGGCCTCATTTTTTGCCAACAGCAGGCAGAAGTCCTCTGTCAGCTGATGTCCGTCAGCCAATTCAGGCTCTGGATTAATCCTGACTTTACAGTCGGGATCCACCCAGATGTCTGGACCGGCAGCTGGCTCGACCTATTAGCAAGCTGCTGGGAGACTGAACCAGCTGCTCCTGCCTCTTGCACAGCCCGGCGCCCCATGAAGTACTGGAGGAGCAAAACAGAGAGTGGTGACTGACAGTCACAGCGCTCTGCTCAGAGCAGAGGGGAAACTAAGTAATCAGCAGTGTGCAGAGCCGGCGGGGGACCTAAGCTGCATCCAGCTTGCTGAGTATAAATGTTTTTTTTTTTTTCTAAACCCGAACTTCCCCTTTAAAGATTTTACTAGACAAAAATAAAGAAAAGCAGCTGAAATGAGAAACAATAACAAAACAAACATTCAGGAGGTAATAAACAGACCAAATGTTAAAGCAGATTTTAAGGCTGTTCTTGGGGTGGTGGCATGGCGTGGAGATGGAAGGAACAGCTGTATCATGGTAAGGTATAATCTGCAGTTTAGCAATAAATAAACTGAGAGGTGTCTACATGTCAGGGGGCCACCTGTAGGTCCCTAGGGCATAATCACAGTTCATGGCACACCCAGATTCCAAGCCTTTGCGCTCAATACCAACTTCCCATCTGAAAAGAATATACAGCTGAATTTAGTCATCAGAGTAATCCCTTCAGACAGAGACAGGCAGCCTCCAGCTCAGCCATAAACTTTTGGGTCGAATCTATTTCTGATGAATAAGTTTCAGTGTGCATCACCAAAAACCGTCAGAGGGCCAGAGTAGAAAACTGCCAGTCCTCGATTTGAACTTATCAAGTCTTTACAATACGCACTGGAAACTGCAAGAATTCGGGAAAAAAGAAAACGTTTAATTGTTCCGTGAACTGAGTAACTGAGAACAGTTTTATTTGATTGTGTTGAGAAGTCTCCCAGAGTTTAATCTAACACTGAGGGAGCTAACAAAACCCATGTGTGTGAGCAATACCCCTCTATACCCCAGAAACAGATTCACATCAGACAACCGGGAACACAGCATGCAGTGGATAATCCTCATGCTATAAAAAACAGGATCCTATGTAGAAAGGTGTAAACAGAGCCGCCAAGTAGCTCATCTGACCCTTTATCTGTTTTGGGGGAGATCAGAACATTAAATATATGTTGGGTTGGAATAACTGGAAGAAGTTTTAAAACTGTTTGTATGCAGATGTCTATAGACAATGTCAACAAGTAAGGAAAGGTACATGCATACATTAAACACACTCACACACACAGTTACATATGCACACACACTGAGAATAATTTGCTCTAAAGACCAGTATGGAAAACGAATATAGCAATGTCATATCAGTACAGAAATAAGCATTACAGAGAAATGTTACCACCAACAAGAAATCCGTGCAGTTATATTGGAATGGTTTAGGGAATACCAGCCAATACATAAAAACCAGAACACAAGGCTTTATAAACTGTTGACATATTTAAGATATACCATAACCAGTACACGATATCCAATGAAACCCTCTGCCTGGAGAGAATTGCTGTTAGAATTGGCTTTGCGTCCTAAAGCAGAAACGGTCGGCTACAGCTGCAAGCGGCTTAGGGAAAGCTGCGGTATGAAATATTCACAGCAAGTCTTGCCTAAAATTCACTACAATATGGGTCACCTAAAATAGTATACATTTCCAGATGTCCAGCACAAAACAAAATGGCTGCCTGCAGCAACCAGCTAAGAATTCTCTTTCTTAAGGTACATGATTGCAAGTCTATTTCTTGTGGCTTTCTCATGAAGTTTCCTAGTTGGATATTGGATTGTTTATGAACTCTTACCTTAATCTCTGCTGGCTACACAGCACAGAGGTCATAGGCTTTCCACACCTCCCTATCAGGGCTTGTTCACGTGTGTGGATGAGGTGCGGTAAACTGTCACGGTTGAGCTGGGTTTTTACGGCTTCCCCTTTAGCTGCAGAGGCCGAGGGTGTACATTAGGGTGTTTCATTTTCTAATGGAAAAAAATAAACTGTAAAATTTTTGCAGACTTTGCTTACTCCCCGAGTCTGAGTGATGTAAAAGATATATATGCTAAATTTCAAGAAGATTGGATAATATTTAGAGGTTGCACACTTTGATCTGTTTTGTAAAAGTAGGCAAAAAATATGATTTTTCAATGTTAATTACTTTTATTGGGAAAACTAGAAATCACAAACTTAAAATACTATTAAAACTATACACTAAGATTAATAGGTAATATGATAGGCAAAACATGTGTTATATTAATCAACTTTGAACGATGCAATCCCTTGTTTTGTTCACTTAGAGACGACTTTTCTGTGATGCTCGACTACCCTCAACAAGAATTGTTTTTGTTGTTCATCGCTGACCGATTCGTTATACTTTTTTATCAGAGCAATTCCTCTTTCTGCGGTATCACTGACAACCTTAAGAGCGTTCACATGGCTTCTTAGAGAATCACTGCAGTATTCTGTCACGTCGTGGATCCCAAACAATTCAAAGAACGTCTTTGTTTTATTAGTAACGAAATGGCTCAGGTCTTTTCCTTCAAAAACCATGTTTTTACCCGCTAATCGTTTCACTTCCTTTTTATTTGCAGGTTTGGTTTCTAAATTTTTAGTCATATTTTCCTTAACAGCCTGAGTAATATGGTCATCCAAAAAAGCAAATCCTACGTTTGTTTCTGACAGATACCAAAGGTGTCTCTTACCAAGCATTTTTTGACGTCTGCATCTGGGTAATTGCTCAAAAGCTGTAGCATATCTAAATCAGTCTTTGGAGCCCATCGACTTATGATTGCCTCATGTCAAAAGCGAACATATATGAGGCTGACAAAATGTGCAACCCGTTTCATTCCTTCTAATTGTCATTGAGGAATATTCAACTGTTTAGCGAAGAGGACAATTTTAAGTGCATATATTGCCTTTGCCATCCACCTTGCTTGATGCAGTGTCCCAAGGATCCTGAAACTGAATTAGTTTTTAGACCAACCTCCTAGGTACAGGAGTGAGAGTTGTAATAACTCTTTGTAGTCTTCTCTTGGATGACTTCCGTCTTTTAGGACATTTTGGATGTAGCTAACCATTTTCACTCGTTGTTCTTCTAGAAAGCCTTGAATGGGACTTTCTTCATCCAGTATTGTTGTATATGACTTCTTATCAAGTGAAGCCCACAGACTTTGCTTTAATAAAAGTGATCAATGTGTGCAACCCCTAAATATTATCCAATCTTCTTGAAATTTGGCATATATATCTTTTACATCACTGAGACTCGGGGCGTAAGCAAAGTCATATGAAAATCACATCTTTGGAAAAATGAAACACCCTAGTGTACATGTGCCATAGAAGGAATGAGAGTAAAGGAGGATTAGTCTGTGGACACATACCCCCCTTTGTGGCAAGGAATGAAAGTTGTTTATATACAGAACTTCCTGAGGGAATGATTACATCACTTCTCCCAGTGGGTAGCACCACCTTCATCAACTTACATTATTAATGAGGGGAGGTAATTGGCTCTCTGCAAGATGGCATATGGATAACTTAAAATATGGATACAGCAAAAGGTAACATAGGTTTGGAAGTATGCGGGCATGCACTATTTTTAACTTGCAATTTTAGAGTTTTTGCATTAAAGCTGAACTCTGGGCACAGAAACTTTCATTTAAACATATTCTTCAATGGCCACATATGATATAAATTCACTTTGTGTGCACCAAATGCCTTTACAAGAACAGATTACTCTACTACGATGAAATGCGTCGGATGGGGCCAACAGAAGAGACGTTACCATGTATGCCAATATCAGAAGTGGTCCTATACGAAGCTACTTTGCCGATCAGATGTCTATTATACAATATCGCTTTTCTGGCTTGCTATGCTGTGCATGTGATCATGCATTTTGCTGCTTTTAATAAACAATGCGGTTTTACTTTACTACACTATGCAAGTTCTTCTTTCTGTATGCTATTGCCACTTGGAATTATTGGAGTGCCAGCAATAAGCTATGTGTGGAGATCTTGTGAAGATTGAGCAGTTTAACCATTTGAGCACTGTTTGACCATATTTTTAATAGGTGGTCATATCTAACCGGTAAGAACCACTTGAGCACATTGAGGTAGACACTGATCGCTGGCTTCTTTACTTACAGGCATAGGAAGGAGGTTGCTGGGACTTCTTTTCTTTGACACTGCCTTCAGTCGTGGTTTCCTTTGTCACATTTACTCGAAGGACACTTGAGTATGTCCTATATTGCTGATGATATTTAGGTCATGTAATATTATATGCGCAACTTGCGCTTCAATTGTTTTCATAATATGGGAATTTATACCGACTTTGACATGAGTGCATTTATTACATTTTTACAAAAGGTGGACTGTGTCCTTTTATCCATTTATCATTAGATGACACAATAAACAAGAGCTGGTAAAAGCACAATAATTTAGTCCCATCAAATGAAATCTCAGTCCCTCTTCTGACCATCAGCAACAGGACAGATTATTACGTATTATCATAGCAACCCCTCTGCATTCGCTTATGCAACTGTCTCTCAGTAACATGAAACGAAGCCCTCATGGAAAGGATATCCTTGTCTTGTTAATTTACTCTCAGAATGAGAGTATTTAATCTGAGTGCCTCTGTTTGTCATACAAGGTATTTTTGTTTGGTTTGTGGTTGGAATTTTTGTTAGATGAGATCAGCCTGTCTTCACAGGACCAAATAGAAACAAACACAAGGACATTTTCCGCAAAGCGGATGCTAACAATGACAAAGGTTACCTGGCCGTCCTGACCCACGTGTACTTGATGAATCTGCAGGTTGCCCTACAAAACAATACAAACAGAGCTGTTATTAGGGAAATTAACAAGCTGCACTGTGACATTTATTCAGAAAGTTCTTCTCAGAGCCGCCTTTGTCAGTTTACACTAGGAAGTGTATTAACCCAGAGAATTCTTCACAAGTCTGCCATTTGCTGGCAATAAAATAAGCCCTTGTGTATGCCTGTGTTTAAAAGGCTTAACTACAGCCGGTACTCACAAATCCTCTACGTCTAAGTGCTCTATTTTTTTTAATTTCTGCACCATCTGGGGAGATTATGTGATTTTAATGAATAGACTGAATGCATTTTAATATCATCTCCACCTAAAAGAGATACAGTAAAACCTTGGTTTGTGAGTAACTTGGTTTGAGAGCGTTTTGCAAGACAAGCAAAATATTTAAATACATTTTGACTTGATATGCAAGGGATGTCTTGATATACAAGTAGCGTCATGCCACAACTGAGTATAAAAGAGAAGAGAAGCGCCTCTAGGTGTAGCAATATGGTTACATTTAATGAAGGCACAACATTTAGCAACATATTGCTACACTTAGAGGCGCCTCGCTTCTCTTTTATACTCTGTAGCTCCTGATGGATTTTGCTTCTAATCCCCTTGTGGAGGCTTCCATTTGTGGATGGACACTTTATGGTTACACAACCTTTCACATTGTTGTAATCTTTTTATATGAACTATAAACTGAAAGACCTATGAATAAATGGTTGTGGATGAATCATTTGAGTTTTCATTATTTCTTATGGGGAAATTTGCTTTGATATACACGTGTTTTGAATTACAAGCATGTTTCTGGAAAGAATTATGCTCGCAATCCAAGGTTTTACTGTATTACTGCATTGAGTGGTCAATGGCAATCTGAATTTCCCAGCTTAATAACTATAACATTTTTTTTGTTGCAGTAGTTTGTGTCTCTGCCCCTTTCCATAATGGGTAGATTTCTCTACAGCAGTTTGTGCCCCTCCCATAAGTCTGGGTTCACACTGTAGCAATGCGGGAACCAGCGCCAAGTTCCCACATCGCATCTCTCCCACAGGCAGTTCACGCTGCCCTCAGTGGATGTCATTCCTGATCATTCACTGCTGCAGTTTAAAGTGGTTCTAAAGTCTACATTTTCAATCTTACTTTAATGCATTCTGTGCATTGAGGTGAAATAATGTCCTACGTCTTCTTCTACCCACCCCCATCCATAAACACTTACCTCTCCAGGACTGTTTCGACTGCAGTACTGCTCCCCTCACTTCCTGGTCTCACAGGAGACACTGAGGGAAGCAGGAGCCAAAAGCTGCTGTCAAACTCCTGTGAGGATGGGGGGGGGGGAAGCTTACCAGTGCTGTATGCGTCTATGGATCCACGCAGCTCAGCTAGGGAGCACATGGGCACCCAGCTTGCTGAGGAGGCACAAGAGGACAGCGTGCCAGCAGGGGACTGCCAAAGGGGAGGTAAGGGGCTTTTCTGTGCAATATCATTGCACAGAGCAGGTAAGTATAACATCTTTTTTATTTTAACAAAAAAAATAGCCTTTAATATTTTAACTTAAATTTAAAGGTGCCTTTACTCGTCCACAATGTGATTGGACAGTGAAGGAGAAGCAACAGACTTTTAAGCTCATCTCTCAGTCAGTCTGCCGTCTCCTCCTATCAGCATTCTCCTTGTACTGCAGCACACCCAATGGCTCTATATGCTTCTCCCTCTAATCTCTGCTGTATAAACATTCAGAGGGCTGATACCAGGTTGAATTTGGGCACATACACAGCTTGCATTTAAAGCATTTTAATGACGTATTAATAAATACAGAGCTGCATTAATTTGTGCTTTTTATATCTACCTGGAGTTGGAGTTCAGCTTTACCATAGGTGTTTAATCATTCTAGAGATTGACCATATACTGAAATGTAATAAACCTGGTGTAATAAACTCACTCCATAATTCTCTCTTCATTTTAGAGGAGCCATACAAACATTTGCAGAGCGGCTCAGGAGTTCACTGCCAAATAACCATACACACTAATATTAGAGAAAACGCTTGTCTCTGTAACACCTTCACCCCCATTATCCTCACAGTCCAAATTCAATTGTAAAAAATCCAGTTTACTGAGGAAAAGACCCCGCAAATTCGAGTCCATGGCTTTTCTAGAATCTCATAACTGACAAAAACTTGCAAACTGCAATCCCAGCTGAGATATGAAACAGGTCTTTAAAAACCACAAGGGCTAAAATATTTGATTTTCCTGTAATGTCATCAGTTTTCACCCAGTGTCAGGAACAGAAATACGCTCTGATGGTTGCGGCAATGTTCTTGGTATGTAGCTGCGATCACAATGGAAGGCCAGAAGCCAACCGCATGCCAATCAAAGCCAAGAAAGAAAATGGTGGCATTTAATGGGTTAGTTCATAAAAACCAGTGTGGGCTGAAAACTGAACAATTTTCTGTGCTTTACTAAAGAAATATGTGAGATTTATATAAAAAAAAGCAGAAACCGTGCAATAATGAAGAATACATAATCCTCAGCACAGGTTTTATAAATGCCCCCCTTAGTGAGTATTTAATTCCACTGCAGTACATTATCATTGCCAGATGTTTTAAAAAACAACCCAACAATGGCTCCAAACTACCTAAAATAGCTTGATGATATAAAGGATTTGAAAAGCCCAAAATAAAAGCCGGTTTTTATTTGCATTTCAAGAAGTACATTTAATAAATAGTTGGCTTAAAGCCCAATTCTTGGCACAATAAATTCATCAGGGTTAGGCAATTAAACTTTGCTTTAAAAGTAACCTTCCGTCATGCAGGCTTTATTCTACATCTATCAAATCTGCACCTTCACATGCTGGGATTAATAGAGCTGTGATTCCTGGTCGCTTGGATGCAAGTGCTGCCAGTCTCCCAGACTCCCACTCCCCCCCGGCCATTTACAGAACAAAACCTGGGGCTATCTGGAAGGTGTGACAATTTAATTCCCGGAATGCCCGCAGCATAGCACTATAGTGGTGAGTCACACACATTCACACTTGAGTGTTCTGACATGTTCTAACTTGCACTCGTCTGGGTCACAGACCAGTTGACCAATGCTGTGTACACACGAGCGGAATGTCCGACAGAAAAAGTCCACGGGAGCTTTTCATTGTATATTCCGATCGTGTGTATGCCCCATCGGACTTTTTACGTTGAAAATTCTGACGGACCCAGAAAGAGAACATGTTCTAAATTTCTCAGATGGAACCAATTCCTATCGGGAAAAACGATCGTCTGTATGCTGTTCCGACGTACCAAAAACGACGCATGCTCTGAAGCAAGTACGAGACGGAAGCTACTGGCTATTGAACTTCCGTTTTCTAGTCCCGTCGTACGTCACTGCGTTCTGGACGGTCGGAATTTGGTGTGACCGTGTGTGTGCAAGACAGCTTGAGCGAAATTCCATCAAAAACCTTCAGAGTTTATTCCAACGGGAAAACCGGTCGTGTGTAAAAGGCATAAGTCTTTACAGAGTAGTAGAAGAAATAACGCGTGTGTATGTGTGTGTTGTTGGCGGAAAAGGAGTGACAAGAATCTGGAACAGCGGATTAACATCAAATTTTGCATGAATATTTGCAAAGGTGTGAGTGAAACTTTAGTTTCACTACAACAAGCTTGTGGTGAACTATACATGAAGAAATTGTGTGTTTTTGAATGGCATAAGCAGTTTAAAGTGGAACTTTACCCATAACAACTTGTTAGAAATAACATTCTTTAGGGAAAGAACATACATTCCACATTAAAGTGTTACTAAACCCACAACAGTAAAATCAGTCTTTATATGCAGTAAAGCATGCTTGTTATACTCTCTGTTCAACCTAAAGGGTTAATTATCTGCATTGTATGCAAAAGCTATTTGATCCTGTCTTCTCTTAACCTCCCCTTCTTTCACTGTCCTCAATCTATCTGCTGATAGAACAGAGCCTTGGGGGCATGCTCAGTTTGGTGTGCATTGCTAGAGTTTTTTTTTCCTTGGGAGAGCGCATGTAATCAGCACTCTGCAGACAGAGGGTCAGGGGTCCTGCAGCCTCATAGGACAATCAGGGGAGAATGGAAACCTCCTACAAGCTTTAACCAGACACTGACAGAAGTCACAAGACTGCTATATACTGCTGATGAGAAAAGGTATTTAGCAGTTTATATTTACTAAAATAACAGCATTCCTATGCTATGGGTACTGTGGGAGACCAGATATAGTGAATTCAGGGTCCTGGGTTTAGTAACACTTTAATAATTATGCTACCAAAATTATTGTGTGCTTTAATTTGCCTCCAGCATTGTTAATGCCTGAAAATAGAGAACTGAGCATGTGCAGAGCAAAATGAGACAATGTATTACTGGATTTTAAGCAGTATAGGAAGTTATTTTTTATGTTTTACATAGCTATACCTGCAAAAGGAGCCAGCATGAAGTCATCTAGCAGGACTTAATTTTCTGACTAAAATTTCACTTTAAGGAGGGGCAGAAAGTTGTCCATGATGACGCAAGAAGTGGGCAGCCAAAAACGCAAAGAATGGATGCAAATGTGGACAGAGTGCGGACCCTTGTATGCTCAGATCGAAGATTGAGTGTGTGAATGATGGCAGGAGAATTGAACAGGGAAACCGTGTGGCAGATTATAATGGAGGATTTGGCCAGTGGCGGCTGGTGCTAAATATGGGGGGGGGGGGATTGTCATGGAAGAGAATCTACTTGTCAGGCGCTAAAGTTCCAGTTTTTACCTCCAAACAGATTCTCGTAACCTTTTCAGAATTTCCACCAAACAATGTTGGTTGACATGTTTGATTGCTTTTGGCGCCGTTCAAAGTAGAAGTGAAAGCATATTCCTGTGTCCCAGAAAATGGGGTGCAGGCTTGTCCTAATACCAATCCAGGGGGTTAGTAAATCTAAAAATGTAAAAACCACACACCATGATACATTTGGCCACGCCCACCGGGGTTTAATCATCACGGCGTGTAGTTTGGTGGAGACATATAGGCTAAGGCCGCTCTTTATCGTTTTTTCACCTGGGCTGGTCGGAAGTAGAGGTGATCCTTTCCTATTTACAATGTAGGTTGACCATTGTACCTTGTACTATGAACTAATAGTGAACTATCCCCTTGTGATAAAGAAAACCCCCAAAGCACACCAACATGAATTTAACCTGAGAACAAGACATGCGTGTTTTATTCGGGCGAGGTGAATTCTTTGTTTCCCACTGCATGCTTCAGCGTTTTGTGTTTACATTTTTAGATTTACTAACCCCCTGGATTGGTATTAGGACAAGCCTGCACCCCATGTTCTGGGACACAGGAATATGTTTTCACTTCTACTTTGAGCGGCGTCAAAAGCAATCAAATATGTCAACCAACATTGTTACGTGGAAATTCTGAAAAGGTTACGGGAACCTGTTTGGAGGTAAAAACTGGAACTCTGGCCTGACAAGTGGATTCTCTTCCATGACAATGCTCCTGCACATAATGCGTTAAGTGTTCATGAGTACCTGGCTCAGAAATCCCTTCCAAAATTTGACCAACCTCCTTATTCTCCTGACTTAGCACCCTGCGAATTTTGGCTGTTTTCAAAAACAAAAAATGCCTTAAAAGGACACAAATTTGATCACATTCTGGACATCTAGTGCGCCGCGAAAAAGATAATGCACAGCTTTCCGGAAAATGAATTTCAGGAATGGCAATGGCAGTTTAAGGAGGGACGGATGCAAATGTGGACAGAGTGTGAACCCTCGTGCATGCATGCTGGTGTGTTTTTTTTAGTACAAGTGGATAGTTCAATACGAGTTCATAGAACATGGTACAACAGTCAACCAACATTATTACTTGGAAATTCTGAAAATTTCTGTTCAGAGGATTTGTATTCTCCAAAACAACAATGCTCCAGCAGAGACATTTTTTTTTAATGGTCCACTCCGGGAATTAAGTTGTCATACCTAATGTAATGTAAATGGAGGAGGCAGGGCAGAGACACGACTGCAGCACTAGTCTATGGGACCTGCAGTAAATACACCTGAGTGACCCCAGGAGTATAGCAGGAGCTCTGTTAATCCCTGTGTTACACATAGAGCACATTTATCACTACCCAGTTAGATTGCACACTACTTACCACACAATATCTAATTCCTTCTGGAGGTGCTATAGCCATCTGGCTACAATAATACATATCGGGTGATCATGCCTGAACTTTCTTTAATTATTGACATTATTTTTGGATGTTTATGACTACCAAAGTCCCCGTACTCCACAACTTGCTTTTCACCGAGTGATACTGGGTTCCATAACAGTCTCAAAAAAGGAGCCCCTTAGGTTTTTTTTCCTTATAGCTGCCAGATCAGTTATCACCAGCCATTGGCAGTCCACTAAAGTGCCCTCTGCAAATTTTTAAGCTAGATACGAAAATTTTTCTAAAACCTGGGGACCTTGGATTCAGATATACCCTTCCCTGGCCATCGTGGGATTGCTTCCACCACTGAAGGCAAAACTCATTTAAAGTATTAAACCCAAGAGCCAACATTTATTATATTGCAGCTTACCAATTCTCAGATATGATGGCTGCATTCGTTTTCCTTTTTAGGATTCCTTTCTTCTATTTTTATCTAGTGACCCAACCACTGTTGTTTTTCAAAAAGAACAAGCTTTCCAGCAGACTGTATCAGTTTATATGGATGTAGCAAACCATTAGACACTGGCAGGGTGCTAGAAACGATCAGTTTTTATTAAAGTGGTTGTAAACTCGGGAAAAAAAAAAAACCCTGCAAGACAAAGGCATAATGAGCTAGTATGCATCGCATAGCAGCTCATTATGAAATACTTACCTTAGATTGAAGCTGTTGCAACGGTCCCTAAGCGGCGGTTTTGTTTTTGGGTTTAACACCACTTTAACAGTAGGGTCCCGGTCAATACAATATTAAGTCCAAAAACTAAAATGTAATATATTGCAGCTTACCAAACCTTAAATGTCATGGATGCATTCATTATCCTTTTTTGTTTTTTTTCTCCCTTTATTTCACCTGGTGATTCTGCCAGTAACACACTTCATGTCTTAGGGCATCTCTATTCTGGACGGAGAAGCAACTGTGCCACCCCTGGATAGCAGTCACTCTTGCGGAGGGTAGTTTTAGATGCACTAGCAGATTTAATAAGTTAAAGCCGAACTCCAGCTAAGACTTTTAAAGCACTTAAAGCAGGCACATCCAAAGTCCGGCCTGTGTGCCGGTTTTATGTGGCCCCCACTTGGCATTTACATATATATCCATCTGTGGTCCCCAAGCTCGAGCATGTTATGTTTTTTTTGCTGTGAATATATCTATCTTCTTTAGCTGAACAAATCCCCGAGCGCTGCGCTCATTGTTAGGGGGTGTGTGGCTGGGCGTGTTCAGAAGTCGATGTGCCAGAGCCGCTATGAAGCTGACAGTGCGCAGAGCCAATCACAGGCACTGTGACTATTCCCGATCTCTGCATCTGTGGACTGCAGATGCAGAGATCGGGGGAAATGTCACAGTGCCTGTGAATGGCGGTGGCACTGCGTGCTGTCAGCTTCCTTGCGGGCTCGGGCACATCGACTTCTGAACACGCCCAGCCACACACCCCCTAACAATGAGCATGGCGCTCAGGGATTTGTTCAGCTAAAGAAGATAGATATATTCACAGCAAAAAAAAATAACACGCTCAAGCTTGGGGCCCACATATGGATATACTTGGGGGCCACAGATGGATATATATGTAAATTCCAAGTGGGGGCCACATCAAACCGGAATGCGGTTCCTTTCAGTCAGTGAGAGGCACTGGTGGATTAAGCCGACTGAAGGAAAGATTATCATTTAAAAAAAATAACAGAAAACACCTGAGCTTATCATTGCAGTGAGAGGTGCTGGTGGATTTGGCTGGCTAAAGAAAAGATTATTCTTTAAAAAAAAAAAAAAAACGCTCAAGCTCATCCTTACCCCGAGAGGTGCTTGGGGATTGGTCAGAGGCTAAAGAAGATATATATATATACTATATATATATATATAAAAAAATATATTTATATATATTTTTTTAAGCATGACACGCCTGAGCTCATCGTTACCCTGAGAAGAGAAGAGATATATATATTATATATTGTCATCAATGTTACGAAATGAATAGTATTCCGTTTGCAATAAACTTTGCATAAAATATTTAATTTGTATTTAATTTTAATGGTTCAGAAAAAGTCAAGCAAAATGGTCGGCCCTCACGCATGTTCACTTCATGAAATCTGGCCCTCTTTGAAAAAAGTTTGGACACCTCTGACTTACAGCAACAGTTTATTTTTAATTTGGAAAAAAAGTGTTTACTCAATGAATAAAAGCTCACCATTGTAAGCACCCCTCTCAGTGATAAATGGTTTGTCTCAACAGTCTACTTGCCACTTTTGCTGGACAGCTTGGTCTTTTAAAGGAAATTGAAGAATAATAAACTTACAGGTCGATCAACAGGTAAAAGTAAAGAATAAAAAAAGAACACTAATGCAGACACCACATCTAAGAAATAGTAAGCTAGAATATGCTAAATGTTTGTTTTTGTATTTAATACCACTTTCATTTTTTTCAGGGATTCAATCAAGATATATGATATTTCTGTTTTAATAAAGTATGTACTGTAATTACACCATAACTGACATCCAGTGCAGTCAATTCCTTTATAATCTCAAGAGAAAAAATATGAAGGATTACCTCACTGTCTTGAGTGATTTGCACCTGCTCTCCCTGCGGTACCTGTGCAATATGCAGGTGTCCCTGTAAGAGACAGAAAGAAAATAACATTTAATAAGGGATTCCTTCCCTCTGCATTGGATTAACATCCTCAGAAGCTCAGTGAAAGAGGGTGGGAGGCCAGACACAAAATTCAGGGTAGCATCAATGCCTGGCCAAGTCAACTTGATCTTTGCTGCCTCCTGTATCATATACCCCAACATGCCCACAGATGCTTACCAAACAGGAAAAGTGACTGCTTTTAGTCAAACAGATTGGTCAGATAGTGGCAAGCATTAAGTGAACCTGGCTGTGGCAGTTAAAGACTTTCAAATATTTTAACAAGCAGTTTATGAGCTTCAGAACAATCCCTTAGGGGTTTATTTACTAAAGCTAGAGAGTGCAAAATGTGTCACAATTCTGCAGAGAAATCAATCAGCTTCTAATCTCAGCTTGTTTAGAATTAAGCTTTAGCAATAAAACCTGGAAGCTGATTGGTTTCTCTGCAGAATTTTCACAAATTTTGCCCTCTCTAGCTTTAGTAAAAAAACCCTTAGTGACTTCTGTAGCTGCAGGTACTGTGGAGCAATTCATCCTCGAAGTTCACTAATGAGGTTGTTATTGGATTCTTAGTAGCTTTATCAAAGTCTTTTTTACCAGCAGTGACTTGCCATCCTTTCAATATAAACACAGATCAGGTGTACTTTGTTTACATCATAAAGCCGTAAGGCCTATCATACCCAAAGTAGTTCTGTTATAAACTAGAATGAACTGCTCCATGGTACCTGCAACTAGAAAGCTCACTGAGGGCTTAATGTGCATTTACTGCTTCTTAAAAAAAAAGGAAACACTTTAATGCCCGTGGCCCAAACCAGTGGTGTACCAACAGAGGGGCAGGACGCCCCGGGTGCCACACATTGGGGGGGGGTGTCAGGCTGGCGCCCCTTAGGGAGCCACTTTCTACACCGCTCTCTGCACATCGTTCCCACCAGCATGGCAGCGCCCAGCGACTACAGCCTGTCCGAATCCTCCTTCTCCTCAGGTAGGTGATCCCACCTTCTATCTCCACATCTCTATAATAACAGGTTCACCCAGCTTGCCATCTGTCTATTACTGAGCAGCGAGATCGGACTCCGTGCAGGAGAAGGACAGGAGAGAAGATCCTGGCATTGGCACACTCTTCCCAGGAGGGGGGATACCTAATATTATTACACTCTTCCCTGGAGGGGGGTCATGGCATGGGAACATTCTTCTCAGAAGGGCGGGTTGATACCTGCTATGGTCACACTCTTCCCAAGAAGGGAGATACCTGGCATCAGGGGCGGATCCAGGGGGGGCAACGGGGCAATTGCCCCCTCCGAGAAATGCGGGTGAGTCAGAGAGCCGGCGGGCGGCTCCATAAGTGAGAGAGCCGCCGGGCGGCTCCATAGGTGACAGAGCCGGCGATCGGCTCCGTAAGTGAGAGAGCCGCCGGGCGGCTCCATAGGTGAGAGAGCTGCCGGGTGGCTCCGCAGGAGAGAGACAGCGGGCTGGCAAGGCGGCTCAGTTGGTGAGATGTGCCGGCGCCGCTCAATGTGTTTGTTGGCTGCTGGCCAATCAGGGAGCCGGAGGGCGGGGGAGCCATCATCATCTCTCACCGCCCGGCGCCCGCCCTGCATCCCTGCAGTTCCCCCCTCACCATGCAGGCAGCTGCGGCAGCAGAGAGATTACATCATCTCTCTGCTGCCTGTCTTTTGGACACAAGAGACCACCTTAGCAGGTGGCAAGTGACAATCTTCATCTGGTGACAGGCGACCTGGCAAGTGACAATCCGCAACATGTGGCAGGCGACGTGGCAAGTGACAATCTGCATCTGGTGACAGGCGACGTGGCAAGTGACAATCCGCAACATGTCGCAGGCGACGTGGCAAGTGACAATCTGCATCTGGTGACAAGCAACGTGGCAAGTGACAATCCACAACATGTGGCAGGCGACGTGGCAAGTGACAATCTGCATCTGGTGACAAGCGACGTAGCAAGTGACAATTCGCAACATGTGGCAGGCGATGTGGCAAGTGACAATCTGCATCTGGTGACAAGCGACGTGGCAAGTGACAATCTGCATCTGGTGACAAGCGACGTGGCAAGTGACAATCCGCAACATGTGGCAGGCAACGTGGCAAGTGACAATCTGCATCTGGTGACAGGTGACGTGGCAAGTGACACACTCGGGGCTTCCACTGATTCTGCATTATGGTGAGTTAAACTATTTAAATTTTTATAACAATGTAATAATAGTAATAATGTGCTTCTATCTTCCTGACACCATAACAACCATGGTGCCGTGATGATTGAACGCCAACACCAGCCATTTCCCCGATAGATGTACCCCAAAAAATTATATTTTCTGGCAGTGCCCCTCCCGAGACTAGACTCTGGATCCGCCCGTGCTTGGCATGGGCACATTCTTCTCGGGTGGGGGGGGGGTGATACCTGCTTTATCACACTATTCCCAGGAGGGAAAAGTCTGATGGGGGGTGCCAGATATATAGGATCTGCCCTGGGTGTTAAATGCTCTAGGTACGCCCCTGAGGCATAGGTCCCCTTTAGGCTTGCACCATTATAACATAAAACCTTCTTTATTTTCAGTAATCAGTTACATTATACATAGAATTGAAAAATTTTAGCAGCACCTTACAAAGTGCACAGAACACACAGAAATGTTCACTGATACTAAAAGAGCTTACAATCCAATCTCCCCAAACACAGAAGGACCAATGTGATGATAACAGACTTAGCAACCAACATGTTTTTGGATTGTGGGAGGAACCCTGTGCAATGTTCCTGGTAGGAAATGAACCTAGAACCCCTGCTATGCACCATGCTGGATTCGCAACCATCAGAAAAAAAAAATCTCATTTTCTCACTGACCATATTCTGGGAAGAATAAAACTTCTGTATGGAGAGCAGATTAAAGATGCACAGTTTGGAATTCAGTCAAAAAGTCTTCTATTTTTTTTTTTTCTTTTACAGCGAGAACAATTGCCTGTAACTTTCAAAGAAACACAGCTCCCTCTATATCAAACAGCTTCATTTCCTTTGGAAGGAAGTTATCCTATTCATAAGAGGCAAAACAAAACAGATTGAACTTATCAAACTGACAATAGGAACTCCAAGGAAAACTTCCAGCCCAAACTCCATTCAGACTTGATAAGAGACACTTTGCCTTCTGTTGCTGGTGACCTGGGGGGGACTGGCATGATTTAACCCTGACAGTACTACATTCATTTGTTTGCCACACCTTAGTCTTTTAAAGTGTATATCTAGGAAAAATGTAAAAAAAATACATATGCAGTACATTTTAACAATACATGCACATTTGCCCTTGTTTCACCCCCTTTAAAAATGATGTATGTACAGAAATATACCTGGCAATCCTGCTAGAATTCTATTGAGTTCCCTAATTCCTGGTTAAGCCGACAGCGCTGCCTCTGCTGCACTAAAATCAGCCCTTCCTGTTCAACTAAATTATTTCACCCATCACTCCACCCTTCTGTGTCCCTCTCCACATGACTACATTGTTTTCTTTCCTAGCAAAAAAATACTGCTGCCTTTACACCCAAGGACCTGCTCACACAATGTGTGTATGAAGGTCTCTCAAACGATGTTGTTCTAGGGGATGTGCCTATGTCAAACTGAGCTCACAGCAGCTACCCTGCAAAACGTTTGGTGATGAGATCACAAGAAGTAAGAAAAGCTGTTTCTACAGTACCAAAGTGAACTGCACCGGCAGAGGAGAAATCAGGTGTCTAATAAAAGCCAGATCTCTCAATAAAAAGTACCTGTCACTGTCCCTGCTATCACAAAGGGTCTTGTTCACCCCTTGTGATAGCACGACCCTCCCGTGTTGTCCCTCTGTTCCAAGTGGTTGCCGTCTCTCAGACCTCACATTGGAGTGGCAATAGGCACTGCAGCACAGAGGGAGGTCCTAGGCTCCTCCTCAGCTCTGATATGTCATATGACATAGCCAAGAGAAGATTTCCTCACTCTGTCGGGTGCCCCTGGCTCTGTGTAGAGGGGGACATTTTTGTGCTGTGGGGGAATTTGGATTAGTGGTGCAGATGTTTGTACTGAAAGGTGGGTATTTTTGCTTGAGGGGGCTAGTTACCCCTGACCTTTGCACTGTGTCTTACTAACTCCTGCACTCTGCGTTACTTACCCACCTAAGGACCGAGCCTCTTTCTGAGATTTGGTGTTTACAAGTTAAAAACAGTTTGTTTTTTTTGCTAGAAAATTACTTAGAACCCCCAAACATTATATATATTTTTTTAACGCCCTAGAGAATAAAATGGCGGTCATTGCAATACTTTCTGCCACACCGTATTTGCGCAGCGGTCTTACAAGAGCACTTTTTTTTTGGAAAAGATACACTTTTTTGAGAGAAAAATAAGACAACAGTAAAGTTAGCCCAATTTTTTTTTTTCATATTGTGAAAAATAATGTTACACCGAGTGAATTGATACCCATCATGTCACGCTTCAAAATTGCGCCGCTCGTGGAATGGCGACAAACTTTTACCCTTAAAAAATCTTCATAGTAATTTAAAAAAAATTCTACAGGTTGCATGTTTAAACTTATAGGGGAGATCAAGGGCTAGAATTATTGCTCTCGCTCCACCGATTGTGGTGATACCTCACGTGTGGTTTGAACACCATTTTCATATGCGGGCGCTGCTCACGTATGCGTTCGCTTCTGCACATGAGCTTGGCGGGACAGGGCGCATTTAAATTTTTTTTTTTCTTATTTTACCTTTTATTTTATTTTTTTACACTGTTCTTTAAAAAAAAAATTGTGTCACTTTTTTTCCTATTACAAGGAATGTAAACATCCCTTGTAATAGAAAAAAAGCATGACAGGACCTCTTAAATATGAGATCTGGGGTCAAAAAGACCTCAGATCTCATATTTACACTAAAATGCAATAAAGAAAATTGACATAAAAATATGTCCCTTTAAGAGCTATGGGCGGAAGTGACGTTTTGACATCGCTTCCGCCCTGCAGTGGTATGGAGACGGGTGGGGGCTATCTTACCCCCACTTGTCTGCATGCCAAGCCAGGGACAGTACACGATCACCTCTGGCACTGCCAACGGCTCCGGTGAGCAGCGGAGGGCACCGGAGAGCGGCAGGGGCCCCTCTCCCGCCGCCGATAAAAGTGATCTTGTGACAAATCCGCCACAGAGACCACTTTTATCTTGAAGCGGACCGCCCGCTAAAGAAAAGGATACCGGGGTTATGGCAGCTAGCTGCTACCATAACAACGGTATTCCTCTTGAAAGTAGCAACGTAAAACTGCGGCGAGCGGTCCGTAAGTGGTTAATGTGATTGTAAACAATCACCTTGTAAAACAACCCATTTAGTTTACAATAGAAATGACAAGTAAAACATTTGTGTGTATATATATATATATATATATATATATATATATATATATAAAAAACATAAATACCTTTTTTTCCCTTGTTTATAAGTGATCACATTCCCTCTGTTCTGTTCTCAGCATAAGAGCTGGGGGGGGGGGGGGGAGCAGCAGCAGCACACTGAGCTTCCCAGTGAATGGCTGTGCAGCGGGGGCATATCAGGAATCTGATAATTGGACGAGAGTACATCGAGTTCCCAGCATAGCTAGGTAACTGACTACAGTGTGCTCCCCTGCTTAGTGTGGTCAGTTAATAGGAAAGCAAGGGGACTGGCAGGAACACCAGGGATTTCACACAAAGGAAGCAATACAAAGAGAACAGGATATTTGCTCATACAAGTACATGTTACAGCAGGCACAGGAATATGAAGTGGTGGGGTGATAAACACTTTAATCCTGACCCCCTGCGCTCTGCGTTATATACTACTGACTTGTGAAACCCTTTGTTACTCTCTACTGACCTCTGCACTCTGTGTTACTTACCACTGATCTCTGAACTCTATGTAACTTACTACTGAACTCTGCACTCTTTGTTTGTGCAGCGCTTTACAAAATGAAGGCAGACGTACAGTTATAACACAGCTCAATACAAAAGGAATTAAAGGGCCATGCTTGTTAGAGCTTACAATCTACAAAAAAGGGTTAAGTGATACAAAAGGTATAAACTGTTGGAGATGAGCTAATGGAAAAAAATAAAAGTTTAGTTGTTAGGTGGAGGCAGGAGAGGCTTCTCTATAGAGATGGGTTTTTAGGGATCACCTAAAGGAAGACAGAGTAGGAGATCGTTGGACATATTGGGGTGCAGAGCTCCAGAGAATGGAGAGGCTCTAGAGGTGTCCTGGAGGCGAGCATGGGAGAGGGGGGTGACGAGGGACCTAGAGAGCAGGTCGTCATGGTTGGAATTTTGAGACAAGGTAAATGATGTAGGTGGGGACAGAGTTGTGGATGGCTTTGTAGGTTGTTGTTAGTATTTTAAATTTTTATTTTTTGGGTGAGTAGAAGGCAATGAAGGGGTTAGCAGAGAGGGAAAGCAGGCAATGAACGGTTGGGTAAGGTGGACGAGTCTGGTAGCAGCATTCATTTGCTCAGCAAATTTAAACACACTCCCAGATGCTATAGCAGTTGGGAGTGTGTTTAAAATCCCTGTCTACCAGCCGCCATTTATAAATGATGTTGGTAGACAAATGGTTAAACCTTCATTACTTTTTTAGGCCTCATGCACACTAGAAGTTTGTACAAGGGCTTCTTAGCCTTAGCTTGTTAACCTATGTGTCCATACACACATATGTCGCTTACACACGGTCAGAATTTCCGACAACAAATGTTTGATGTGAGCTTGTTGTTGGAAACTCCGACCGTGTGTAGGCTCCATCGGACATTTGTTGTCGGAATTTCCGACAACAAAAATTTGAGAGCTGGTTATCAAATTTTCCAACAACAAAATCCGCTGTCGTAAATTCCGATCGTGTGTACACAATTCCAACGCACAAAATTCCACGCATGCTCGGAATTAAGCAGAAGAGCTGCACTGGCTATTGAACTTCATTTTTCTCGGCTCGTCGTACGTATTTTATGTTACCGCGTTCTCGGCGTTCGGAATTTCTGACAACATTTGTGCGACCGTGTGTACGCAAAACAAGTTTGAGCCAATATCCATTGGAAATAAATCCAGGATTTTGTTGTCGGAATGTCCGGTCGTGTGTACGCGACAAAAGACTTTTAGCAACGTTTAGTGGCAGGGAAAAAAACCTCTGCCAGTGCGTCCCGGAGCAGCAGAGTTTTGGCAAGAATAACGCTTGTCGCTACTAGGCACGTTTAGCTCTTGAGCATTCATTCATTTCAATGGCCAGAACAAGCTATTTATTCTGGCTAAGGAAATTAATTAAAGGATGAGTTCACCTTTCGTAACATGTTACATATTACACCCATATTCAGGGTGTAACATGTTACGAACAGACTAGTCCCCGCTCTGACAGCTAGCAGGGATCTTTTCACCCCCCACCCACGTCACTTATTCACAGTCCTATGTGAATAGAAAGCCTTTGCAGCTGTTGGCTTGTAGTTTTCAATGAACTACCATGGTGCTCTGGAGCACTGTAGAAGTGCATCGAGTCTTCCTGTCAAAGTGTATCTGCTTGGACTTATGATGTACAGGCACACAAATACACTGACAGGTCTGCAGGAGATCTGCATGGCACCAGCGATCTGCTGATTACTGGTGCAATGCTTCAGAGGCTCCAGAAACAAACAATAATAAATGCACTTTTTTTTACCTGCAAAAAATATAATAATAGGATTTTTATTACAGCTTACCTGTAAAAATCCTTTTCTTGGAGCACATCATGGGACACAGACCCTTAAGTAATTACTTAATGGGTTATAGGCCACCTTCAGGTGTTGACACTGGTTATACTCAATCAAGGAAGTTCACTCCCTATATAACCCCTCCTCCTTCCAGGAGCACATCAGTTTTTGTAGCAAAGCAATACACTTAATCCCAAAAGAGGGGCGGGACATCTGTGTCCCATGATGTACTCCAAGAAAAGGATTTTACAGGTAAGCTGTAATAAAAATCCTATTTTCTTTATCGTACATCATGGGACACAGAGCCTTAAGTAATTACAATAGCAATGCTACTTGAGGGGAGACAGAGACAACCCGCAGGGTACCCACAGACTTGAGGATTTATACTGCTGCCTGCAGCACACTGCGCCCGAAGGTGATATCCTCATACCTCCTTACATCCACCTGATAAAATCTTGTGAATGTATGCACTGAAGACCAAGTTGCGGCCTTACAGATCTGGGCCATGGAGGCCTGATGACGCACTGCCCAAGAAGCACTAACAGCCCTGGTAGAGTGCGCCTTAATTTGAAACGGGGGAATTTTACCCCTTAAATCATAAGTTTGAATTATCACTTGTCGAATCCACTTAGTGGATTTCAACGCTGCCTGTCCTTTCTTAGGACCCTCTGGCAGAATAAATAAGACATCAGTCTTACAAATCTGAGCAGTTGCTTTAAAATAGATTTTCACTGCTCTCACCACATTAAGACAATGTAGTGACTTTTCTTCCCTGGAACATGGTTTTGGAAAAAATTATGGCAGGACAATATCTTGGCTCAGGTGAAACCTGAAACCACTTTTGATAAAGTCTGGACGAGGGCGTAGCACCACTCTGTCCCCATGACAAATCAAATATGGCTCTTTACAAGAAAGAGCAGCCAATTCCGACACCCTTCTTGCTAAGGATATAGCACCCAAAAATACCAACTTTCTTGTCAAAAGGACTAAGGGAATATGTTGTATCGGTTCAAATGGCTGTTTTTATAACACAGACAAAAAGTTTAGGTCCCAAGGGTTCAAGGGAGGTTTGACCGGCGGATTAAGCCGCGTTACCCCTTGTATAAAACCCCCCGGAATAAAGAATGAGTAACAAGTGGTCTTTGAAATAAGACCGATTAAGCTGAGACTTGGCCTTTAATAGTACTCAAGGCCAATTTCATTTCTACCCCTAATTGTAGAAAGGCAAGAATTCTGCCCATGATATATCTCTGAGGGTGCCAACCCTTGGATTCACACCAGGAAACATAAGCCCTCCAGGCTCTAATATATAGTTCTGGAAGCTGGCTTCCTAGCATTAATCAGGGTAGAGATAACTGACCCGGAAAGCCCACGTTTCTTCAGAATGTGGGTTTCAATAGCCAAGCCGTTAAATTTAGAGACCGTAAGGTAGGATGGAATATCAGTCCCTGTGAGAGCAGATCTGGCCGTAGTGGGAGGGATCATGGGCCCTCCACTGCCATCTTTACGATTTCTGAATACCATGACCTTCTGGGCCATGCTGGTGTTACCAGAATTACCGACTTTCTTTCCAGCTTGATCCTGCAAAGAAGTCAAGGCAGCAACTGAATAGGGGGGAATGCATAGATCAGTGAGAACTGATCCCATGGGGTCACCAATGCATCCGTTCCGCATGCGAATGGATCCTTTGTTCTGGCCACAAAGTCGACTAACTTCATGTTGAACCTGAACGCTAGAAGATCTACGTCTGGAGTCCCCCATCTTTGGCAAACAGCACGAAATATGTCGGGGTGAAGAGACCATTCCGCTGGGAATAACTGCTGGCGACTCAAGTAGTCCGCCTGCCAATTCTCTACTCCTGGAATGAAGACTGCCGATAAGCACAGAACATTTCTTTCTGCCCAAGTTAGAATATGGTTCATCTCTCTCTGCGCTGAAAGACATTTGATGATTGATATAGGCCACAGCTGTGGCATTGCCGGATTGAATCCTGACAGGACAATCCCGTAACCTGAAAGTCCAGGCCTTTAGAGCCAGACGTACTGCCCGAATCTCTAGGATATTGATGGACAAGGTTCTTTTCGGTTCTTGACCACTGTCCTTGGACAGTTGTCTTTTCTAGTACTGCTCCCCAGCCTGAAAGGCTGGCATCTGTCGTTACCACTTTCCAGATGACTTGTCTGAAGGATTTTCCTTTCAGCAGATTCTGGGTTAGTAACCAAGTGAGGCTTTGGGACACACTTGGGGAGAGCTGCATTGGCAAGTCTAAAGCTTGAATTGTTTTGTTCCAAGCAGACAGAATACTGTTTTGCAACAGTCTTAAATGAAACTGGGCATAGGGAACTGCTTTGAATGAAGTCACCATGGTTCCTAGCAACCTCATGCAAAGGCGAATGGAGGGATCGCCATCTGACCTGACCTTCCTTACCAACTCTCTTATGGAGTTGATCTTTGCCTGAGGCAAGAACACCTTTTCCTGGGCTGTGTCTATGATAAGACCCATGTACTCCAGCTTTTTTAGCGGTGTTAAGGAAGGATTTCTCTAGGTTGAGAATCCAACCCAACTCTTCAGATAGTTGGTTGTAGTGTGTATGCTGTGCTCCAAATGAGCCACCGACTGATCTATTAGTAATAGATTGTCTAGGTACGCTACGACTGTTATGCCCTGTGCCCTTAACCTAGCTAGAGGTGGGGCTAGCACTTTGGTGAACACCTGGGGTGCTGTGGCTAGCCTGAAGGGCAGGGCTACAAACTGGAAATGCTGCTGTTCTAACTCGAACCGCAGAAACTTTTGATGAGCGCGAAATATAGGGACATGCAGATATGCATCCCTGATGTCGATTGATGCCAGAAGTTCTCCTCCTAGAAGGATAGAAACTACTTACCTGATTGTCTCCATGCGAAAGGAGAGGATCTTCAGGAACTGATTTAGATTTCTTAAATCTAGAATGGGTCTGACATCTCCATTTGGTTTCGGTACCATAAAAAAGTTTGAATAAAACCCCAAACCTTGGTCTTTTGTGGGGATCTGTATGATCACCCCTTGAGATATTAATCGGTCTAGTGCCTGAAACAGAGATTGTCTTTTCTCTGGATCTTTGGGAACTCTTGACCCCAGTAATCGAGATGGTGGAAAGTCCCGAAATTCCAGCTTGTACCCCAGCGTTACCGTGGAGATGACCCATCTGTCCTGAATTTCTTCTTTTTAGACTTCTGAAAACTGCAGAAGTCTTCCCCCCACCTTGGTGAGGAGGGGGGGGCCTCTTCATAATGAGGCTTTAGGATTCTGGCTTGCAGGTTTCCGACCCCAGGACTTCTTTTGAGCCTGGGTCTGAATCTGAGATCTTCCTCTAGAGTGTGGCAGCGGAGGCCATCGCCCCTGCCTAGAGGCAGAAGCTCCTGGCGTAGGGGAAGGAGCCCGTTTAAATGAAGGGCGTCTATACTTTCTTTTGACTGGCAAAAGAGTACTTTTCCCACTAGAAATTGTTTGGATATATTTGTCCAAGTTTTCTCCAAATAGTCGCTCCCCGTGAAAAGGGAGCCCAGTTAGGAGGTCTTTACATGGTGTTTCAGCTGACCAAATTTTTTAACCACGGGATTCTACGCATATGCACAAGCATAAGCGTAAGGCAGGACGCCTGGTGAATAGAATCTTTAATAGCATCTATGGCAAAGCATAATGCTTTTGGTAGTTCAGCCAAATCCCGAGCTTGTTGTGCAGGAAGCTCTCTAAGGGCCTGTTTAAATTGGTCCTTTAGGGATTGACAGATGCTTATTGCAGCGACTGCAGACTGAGTAATGGCACCTGCCATGGAAAAAGTAGATCTTAACAGGGATTCCAACTCCTTATCTGTTGAATCTTTAAGCATCTGTGTATTGTCTGCTGGACAAGTTAGGCCTCTGTTCACATTGGAAATCGCAGCGTCAACTGCTGGTATTTTCCATCTTTTGGAGAATTTATAGAGAGGGTATAGAGAATTGCAAATTTCTTAGGAGGGAGAAAATGCTTATCTGGGTGATCCCATTCAGCGAAAATAAGCTGTTCTAGTAATGCATGTGCAGGAAACGCATGCAAAGGTTGAGAGGGTTTTAAGGAAGAAAAGAAGAAACCGAACTTTCAGGAGACTCCGTTAGGGGTAGCATTAAAGTAGAACGAACCATATCCATAAGAAATTGTATCAGCAATTTCTCAGATTTGAGAGGCTGAAAAAGGCTCATCTACCTTTGTTTCCTCCGCAGAGGAATCATCATCGGTTTGTTTTTCCTCCTGATCGACTGAGGGTAACACCTCATCCTCTGCCCACTTGTTCCCCTTGCAAAAGTTCTGAAGTGGGGGAGGGGGATCTAGCACGCTTTCTATCCATCTGAATGGAGGATGCTGATCTTTCTTCCAGACCCTGCAGGGAGGAGGAAAGGACATCTTCAGTCACGTATACAGGCTTTGAGATGTGGGAAGCAGTTGCACCATCAATTTGTTCCAATGGCTCACCCTGGCTTGCCATAACTGGTAATTCAGGCGAGGATGACAGCATGGAAATGAGACTCAGGATCCTAGCGCCTGGGGGTGAAACCTTTACCTCTTTGGTTTTTGTGGTGTCTTTTTTGGTAGGCATAGCCCTAAGTACAAAAACAGAGGCACTATACAAATTGCACTTAATCGCTGAAAATAGTCATGACATTTAAAGCCGCTATAAAATTCAGCCTAGTGCTGGGAAAAGGGTGTCGTTCCTGTATCAGGAATGCCAGTTTGCAACCCTCACATGTCCCACAGCTCTTGTGTCCTTGTGTTGCAGGCTGCTTGTGTTCCCCTCGTCAGCCGAGGAGAGACTGTCACAGCTGTGTTGTATTTGGTTTTAGCCTGCCGTGTGTCCTAGTGGACATTCACGGCATTGCACTTAGGCCCCGCCCCCTCCGAGGAAAAATTCAAACAACAGTGAAATCAGCCACAGTTAAAACAAATAGCGGTATTAGCGGGACCTCCGCACCCCCCGCGGCGGGGGGGGGGGGTAATGTAAGGGGGGTACAGCGCTGCTGTCCCCCGAATCCTCTGATCCCATTTTGCAGATTTCCTTTACCTTGAAAGTCTCCCTCCACACGCTGCTGTAACCAGACATGGACTGAGCTTTACAGTGAAGATAACAGATTAAGGTATGTGCATAGACTCCCTCTAGTGGAGATTTAAGGCATGACAAAATGTTTTTCCCTAATGGAAGAAATACATAGGTGTTTTTAATACCCAAGTTTCTTCCCTTACCTTATCCCCGCCACAGGATTTGCTGAATAAACAGACAATCCAGCCTTCACCCATCACTGCGTTTAGCAAACCTTCAAGGACCGGGTCCCTAAAACGGGGTTCCAACTCCCTTGGACCTGTAAAACACCCCATCAGGAAGCTTTAAGTAATGTAGCAAGACCTAAGCCCTGGATTCCTGGGGTCCAGCCCTACAAAGAGAGGCGTTACAGGAAAAACCTTGTGCTTCGGATACAAGGCCCCAGTTACCAGCCTTTTAGGCCTTAGTGGCACTTTGGATGGATCTGGTCTTTATGGAGGCATGGATCCCTTCAGTGGAGCTCCTCAGAGCACATCTTCACTCATGACCAACACCTTCGACATTGGCAAAAAAAAATTATGTGCTCCTGGAGGACAAGGGGTTATAGAGGGAGTGAACTTCCTTGATTGGGTATACCCGAAATATATATACCTGTAACCCATTAAGTAATTACTTAAGGCTCAGTGTCCCATGATGTACGATAAAGAAATATTATTTTTTGTTAAAAGGTGAGCTTATTTAACGTTCAAGAGCTTGACGCCTGTAAAAGCTTTAGACAATTTTGAGGGCTTGTTAGGTTATGTCCTTAAAAAAAAAAAAATGTTGCAAACTAGTGATCTTTTCCATGTTGCTCAGGTAAATCTCTATCTGTCCAGGGTTGGCTGCCCCTGCTCTAGAGGGGTAGAGGGAGAGTAAATTACAACACCTTTTCTTGAGTGCAACTAAAGACAATATAGAGCATTTATTTTTGTGTCAAGCACAAAGACTCGACCTGTCTGAGATGCTCTAATTTCATAAATAATTGCCGTTTCATTTCCCATTACTGTGAGACTCTGTGATCACTGTATAGCACTTAAATCACTGTGTCTCCAATCCAAGCTGTAGCTATCAAGCGTGAATTTACGTGTCACTGTTCAGACTTTGATTGGCTGGAACCAGAAGGAAATATTTTTGCAAGTTAACCTGACATTCTCTGGGAAAACTCCATCGCCAGAGGAAATTAACTTCCCTTTTTTTGGATATACAACCCCCAGAATTTAATACCTTTCAGTCTTCACAGATTGGACTTGATCTCAGCTATTCTTTATTTATCTGCTGAGGAATGTCCTAAGTTTTAAGGCACTGCATTCATAAGCCAGTGTTATCACAGTATTTCTCCATCTAGTGATTTAGGGTGTACACATTTTAGTAGGCCTGGAACAGTACATATCCCTGACCTGGGCTTCAGTCCTCCAGAACGGGCATGTGTTATAGTATTTTCTTCGTAAAGCTGAGTATAGAATAGAAACCATCTGTCTGGGTCTTTCCTCTTTCAGTCTAAACAGATTTGTAAATTATATCTGGTGTATAGGGAAGTGTATTTAGTTACCTTGCTAACTGTTTGGTTAAAGTTGATGAAAGCCCAGTCAATAAAATTTCATATAAGGTTAATGTAATTTCAAACGCAAATTTCAATCTTTTTTACATCTTCAGCTTTCATTAAAATAATCCAATCTCAATAGTTGTTAAATCTCAACTCCTGAAAATCTGAAAACTCTCCCTTGCAGTGGAGCTGTGCCCACACTGCAAGGGTTACCTGCTTATTAATCTGAGGGAGAGTAAAAGCAGTTTTACTTACTCAATCCTCCATTCTTCAGAGGTGGATTGAGAGCAGGGCTATTGATACTACACTGGTCTTGATTATGGATGAGCCCGCGGTTCGAGACGAACTTACGTAACTTCGTCTCGAACATTGGGTGTTCATTTGTTCTAAAATGAACCGAACATATGGGGCATTTGCGGGAAATTCAAGCACCGCGGAACGCCCCATAATGCACTGCGAGATCACAGTGCATTGCTGTATGATGATTGGCCAAAGCATGCACCTGACCTGCATGCTTTGGCCAATCACAGCGTGCTCTAATGAGAGAGCCATAATTGGCCAAAGGTAGGGTGCCTTTGGCCAATCATGTCTCAGGGGGACTAAGTCCACGCCCCACACTATATAAGGCTGCTTACACGGCGGTCGTGTGTAGTGTTGTTGGCATGGACAGATCGATAGCTTGAGTTAGATTAAGCAGGCAGGTTATTCAATTAGCAGCAATGTATAAGTGATATATATATATATATACTCTGCATTTAGCATAGACTTTATATTCATTATTTACTCTATATTCAGTCAGTGCAGGCAGTGTATTTATATATATATATATATATATATATATATATATATATACTCTGCATTCAGTGTAGCCTATCCACAGTGCATTCGGTGGTGTAATGTTTCTAATACAATTCAGGCGGTGTATTCATATGTATATTCAGTCTAGTGTATATATATATATATATATATATATATACTTGCATTCAGTGTAGAGTATATATACAGTGCATTGGGTGGTGTATAGTTTCTAATACACTTCAGGCGGTGTACACAGTATATAACACAGTGTAGTGTGGTGTTGCAAAACAAAAAATACATCATGTCCGAAAGGCCACCAAGGAGAGGCAGATGCTCACAGGCCACTAAAAGAGGGCAAGCAGCCTCTGTGTCTACAGTCAACAGTGGTGGTCGTGGACATGGTGCATCCTCTACAGGTGGCCGTGGGGCTCGCTTGTCCTGCTGTTGGCTGTGTTATTGAGCCACAACATGCAGAAGAGTTGGTGGAGTGGATAATGAAGCCGTCCTTATCCTCCTTATCCTCTGTCACCCAGGCTCAGAGTAGTTTGCCTTTCAACGCAGCTGCCAAAGCGACCTATTCCACCGGCTCCTTGTCCACAGTCACTCCTTCCATAGCCCCACCATCATGCACGGAGGAGTCCCCACAATTATTCAACCACAGTGTCGGTTATATGCTGCTGGAGGATGCACAATGATTTGAAGGCTCCAATGTTGGTTAACAGGTTGAGGAAGGGAGTAATGTGAGCCTAGAGAGAGGGGGTGCCACAGAAGGACAAGAAACGGGCAGTCATGATGTTCCCCCAGCTGCAGCATACTGCCAAATTTTCTCCAGTTAGTAGCAGGGAGGGGATGATGAGGTCACTGACTGTACTTGGGTGCCTGAGAGAAGGGAGGAGGAGGAGGCACAACTCCAACGAGGAAGGATGTCCTCTAGGGGGCAGCTTAAGGGCAGTCACCCTATTGCATCACACTGAAGAGCTCCGCAGGTGCAGGGCGCTGCTGACTCCCCACTGAATTTTAAAAGTTCCTTGGTGTGGGCCTTTTTTGACACATGTGCAGCAGATCACACCGTTGCTGTTTGCATCCTATGTCTGAAGCGGATCAAGCTTGGCCAGAACAGCAGCTGCTTAGGCACCACATGCTTGACCAGACATATGATGATCTGCCATGCAGTCCGTTGGCAACAACACTTGAAAGACTCACATCATAGAAAAAGGCGGACTTCTCCTTGCTCCTCATCTGGGATTTTCCAACCCTACTATACCTCCATCCTCTCAAAAACCTGCACTGGGAGGAATGAAGGTATAGCAATAGGTGTCCCAAGTACTTGCAGCCAATCTGCTAGCAGTACACCACCAATTGATTTTAGCAGGCAAATTTACCTACCCCAGTTGCTGAACCATAAAAAGAAATCCTGTCCCAGCCATCCACCTGCTTAGCATCTAAATGCCAAATTGCTATATTTTTGATATTATATTTCACAGCACGGCCTGTTCCTACGCCCAACAAGAGTAACTCTGAGGGGTTACAGTGTTCTGGCGTCACCAAAACCAAAGGCCCAATAGGGCAGGCTGTAAAGTATATATACTGCTGTTCAGGGTATATAGTGCCTGGGGGACCCCCACGCCATTTTTTTAAATTTTGGTGCGGCGTTCCCCTTAATATCCATACCAGACCTGAAGGGCCTGGTTTGGATTTTGGGGGGAACATCACGCCATTTTTTTTTTTGTATTTTTGGCGCGGTTTCCCCTTAATATTCATACCAGACCCAAGGAGACTGGGGGGGACCCACGCTGTTTTTTTCAGTGATTTTTATCTATATTGCCGGGATACGACAATACATTACAGCCGCAAGCAGTTTTAAATAAAATTTTTTCCTTTAGAAATGTCATTTTGCTGTGGTACTGTTATAAACATGGGAAATATGCGCTACTTTACAGGCAGACTAAGGAGACTGCCCAGGCACGATATTTAAATGAATATTTTATTTTTATTGTTTCACTTTAACCACTTGCCGACTGCCACATGTACATATACGTCCTAAGTTTGGCGGCGGATATCGTTGTTATGGCAGCAGCTAGTTGCCATAACTCCGGTATCCCTGTTTTCGGCCGGCAGTCGGCTACAAGATAAAAGTGGTCTCTGCGGCGGATTTGCCGCGAGATCACTTTTATCGGTGGCGGGAGAGGGCCCCCCTCCCGCTGCGATCCGGTGCCCTCCGCCGCTTACCGGAGCTGTCAGCAGTGGCGGAGGCGATCGCATCTGCTCCCTAGCTGTGCATGGAGACGAGTGAGGGGAAGATGGCGCCTACTAATCTCCATGACACTGCAGGGCGGAAGTGACGTCAAAACGTCACTTCCGCCCATACGTCTTAAAGGCACATTTTTTTCAATGTCATTTTTTTTAAATGACTTTTTTTTTCTTTTTATTGCATTTTAGTGTAAATATGCATACGTGAGTAGCGCCCGCATATGAAAACGGTGGTCAAACCACACATGTGAGGTATTGCCGCGATCGTTAGAGCGACAGCAATAATTCTAGCCCTAGATCTCCACTGTAACGAAAAACATGCAACCTGTAGAATTTTTAAAATGTCGCCTATGGAGATTTTTGAGGGTAAAAATTTTACGCCATTCCACGAGCGGGCGCAATTTTGAAACGTGACATGTTGGGTATCAGTTTACTCGGCGTAACATTATCTTTCACAATATAAAAAAAAAATTGGGCTAACTTTACTGTTGTCTTATCTTTTTATTCAAAAAAGTGAATTGTTTCCAAAAAGACTGCTGCGCAAATACGGTGTGAAAAAAAGGATTGCAATGACCGCCATTTTATTCTCTAGGGTGTTAGAAAAAAAACAATATATAATGTTTGGGGGTTCTAAGTAATTTTCTAGCAAAAAAATTGCACAACTGTTTTAAACATGTAAACACCTAAATTCCACAACGAGGCTGGTCCTTAAGTTGTTAAGAATTATTAAAATCAAAAAATGAAAAAAACGTACGTTTTTAAAACTTTTTTTTGCACTGATACATTTCCCCCCAGGGCAGGACTCAGGTCCCCAAACACTTTTTATGGCAATAACTTGCATATAAGCCTTTAAAGTGAGCACTTTTGATTTTTCACGTTCATGTCCTATAGACTTTAACGGTGTTTGCACAAATTTTTTGCCTGTTCTGCTGCAAACCAAACCGGGGGGTGTTCGGATCATCCCTAGTCTTGATGATGTCAAGACCTTATACCACTAGATCAAGGGGAAGAAGACACTGCAGGGACCGGTCTAGCAGGCCAGATGAGCCAAAGTGATTGTAAAGCCTTCAAGTAGAACTATAGGCAAAACTTTTTATTTTGGATACAACAAGGGAGGGGTTATAACCCAATCCAGATTTTTTTTTTTTTTACCATCTGTGTCCCATTGGGGGAATTTCCCTTCAATTCCTGTCCCATAGCTAAACAAAAAATATTTGCATATTAAGGAAATTTCATGTGGACCCCCAGGTCACCAGAACTAGTGTGCCCATTGGAAGATTTCACCTCGATTACTTTTCTGGGGACAACCCAAAATGTGTGATTTTCTTTTACCGTACTTTCACTTTCAATGATAATGGTAAACAGGTAAACAAATAGAGAGGGTGAATCTCCCTAACAGGGCACAGACAGCTATAAAACCTGACAAGCTTTCTAATCCCTCTCCAGTCTGTCCAAAACAAAAAAAGTTTTTTGCCTTTAGTTATACTTTAAGGTTTTTCACCTTAATGGATTCTACCCATTAAGGTGAAAAACCTTCTGTGCTGCAGCTCCCCTCAACCCCCCCCCCCCTTTTACTTACCTGACCCTGATCTGGTCCAGCGATGTGCATGAGCGCAGCGGCATAAGCCGCTGTCGCTCTCCTCACTGGGCAGATTGATAGCAGCGGGAGCTATTGGCTCCCGCTGCTGTCAGTCAAAAGCTGTGAGGAGAGGAGAGGGGGCAGGGCTGAGTCCTGCTGTCTGTGTCAATGGACACAGCAGCGGGACTCAGAAGCAAGCCCGCACGGGTACCCCCCTATGGAAAGCGACTTTCTGTGGGGGGAACCCGATGCAGAGGAGGAGCCTGGAGCGCAGGCGGGAGTTACCAGAAGGAGAGGATCGGGGCTGCTCTATGCAAAATTATTGCACAGAGCAGGTAAGTATAACATGATTGTTATTTTTATTTAAAAGATTTGGAGGTTTAGTATCACTTACCCCCTAGACCTAAATGAGCAGTTAAACTTTTGCAGTGCAGGTGCAGCCCCATTCTACAGAGGAATTTTCAAGTTTCCTGGAGTTCAGTCTTAAAGGAAATCAGTCATGAAACAAAGCACCTGCGTGACTAGGCTCTGATGGAAGCAGGCACTCCCTGACACATACTGTATGTGGCATAAATGTACTGGAATGGTTTTGATGCTAAACCAGTTCACACATGAGCCAGGTAACATTTAGATCAGAGCAAGAATGTCACTTCCTTTGGCTGCTAGATGGGTCTCTATCAGAGGAAGGATGATGTCTGATAAGAACTCAACATAAACATAAACAGAACTCAACATAAACATCACTCTGTGTACTGTAATTATTTCCCATTCTATAAAGAAGAAAGAAGGAGACTACTCACCACCTGGACCTGGCCATCTTCCCCGATCTGGTGGATCTGTACCTGCTGGGCATTTGCCAGAGCGTAGTGCAGCGCCTGAGGCGGTGTCTGCTGCAGGTCACTGGAAGATGAAACGGTATTCTGTACACCATCTAGAAGAGAAAGATGCAAATGCACATATGGTAATTGTGAATTAAAAAAAAAGGATGGGCCCATTGCGGTGGCATTAAACATGATTTCATATTTTGTTTTAGACTTTGTGTATTTAGTCTGATGGTGTTAACTTCCTGTATTGGCATAGCTGATACAAATTTAGCAATACTTTAGTATTACATGAAATGAAACCATTTTATAATCAATGCCCCAGATAGCTAACACTTCAGTTTTCCCATTACAATCACACATACCATTTTGTTCTGAAGCGGAAACTCCTAGGGCATCCGAGGCCTCATTAGCCAAAGATAATTCCAGTAATAGTAATAGATCTATCAGACGGCAGTAAAATCACCAGGTAGTAAGGGTGCAACAGAAACAACACTTACTATACTGCATCTATGAAGGAGAAGCATTGTCACTCTAGGACGGAAAGCATTTTAGGACCACACAATTCCTCTCTCCCTCCCTTCATTTCTATAACACAGGGAAAAACGCCCCGTCCTTCTGCCCTGTAGCCACTCAAAAGGGCAGCAGGGTGTTGCTGTGTAAATACAAGCTATTTCAGCTACTGCTGTCAACCAGACTATGGAACACAGCATTTATAAACATTGTTCAAACAGGAGATACAAAGTAACATTGTTACTGTTTCATTCATCTGTAGATCAAAGAGATTTTTTTTTATAAATAAAATTGTGTTTATTAACTCCTTCTTCCCATATTATTTCCCTGATGATTCTTTATTTCTAATTTCCTAACTGTTAACATTTAAAATTCTTTTCATATTAAGAACTCCATTACAAAAAAAAATCAAAGTTGAAAAAACAAAACCTTTATTTCAAATGTAAGTAACTTAAGTAACTTTGTAATGCTTTCTGCCAGAATCATAATTTTATGTAATTTTAAACAGGACAGATATAGAATAAAATGTATACTTTTTATTTACAGTAACATTTATTTTATATAAAAGTTAAAGTAGGAAAAAGTGAATTTTTTTAAATGTTGCTATTTGGTTTGTCTATGAATAGGATAAAAAATGTAATACATTTTGTAATATCACCAAAAGGAAGCCTTGTTTATCCTTAAAACACACACACACATTAAAGTGTAATTTAGGGCTAATGTATATTTTTTTAAATCAAATAAAAACTATTTACCTGCCAAACAATATATAGATCTGGCCAAATATTGCTGTGTGCTGTCATCCCTTAAATACATACATAGAACAAATACCCCTCCTATAATAGACATCCTATAATACATATTGTTCACAGCGATTTATATATATTACAGAAATAAAATTAAAAAAACAGCGATTATAGGGGTGCAGTCCCAAAGTGATATAGATGAAGATGAAGATACCTGACGTGTTTCGAGGACTCTGCCTAACAATGGAGATATATGAAAGGATGTCAACAGCTGCATAAAAAACCAGGGATATTTGCTGATGCCACCACCATGAACAATTCCGCTAACAGAGGAAGGCAAAAGCCACAGGGGCCCACCCTCTGAGGTCTCCTATCAAGGCCATAAAACGAGAAGCTTAATTGATATTGGTGTAGTATAAGAAAATCGAAAGATGCTAATTGAAGGCTATGAGGATCTAGGAAAAATCCAGCTGTCAGGACAATGTCTTAGTTAGTGATTCAGGTCATATATAGATAAAAGACCTCCCAAGTAGATATCTTCAGGCTTATGGAGGATCCTTTAGGTCAGGAGAGTCCCCTGATGTGGCCCGCCATCTCCTGCTCTGGGATGGCGGGTCGGCAAGCCCAGATCGCGGGTCTCCAACCTGCCATCCCTGAGCATCAGTGTGAAGAACAGAGCCGGGGCTAGAGGAAGCACAGCTGATGCTTCCTGTATAGCGCCGGCTCCTCTCACAAGTGGAGTGGTTGGGCACCCCCACGTTAGGCAGACATGGCGTCTGCAGCACAGTAGTACAAGGGCACAGTGTTACTTTAGTTTGTGCCTTTATGGTCCCATTCCAAAGAAGGGTATTTGTTCTATGTAAGAAAAATTAGGGGCCGCTTTGTGCAATTTACTTGCACAGAGCAGTCCCTAACCTTTTCTTTGGCAGGCCCCCACTGGTGCTGTCCTCACCTCCCCCATGCGGACACACTCCCAAGCTGGGCTGTGTACATCCATAGACACACACACAGTGCAGCTTGGCCACCCTCCACCCCGCTCTTTCCTTTACAGGATTTGACTGACTGACAGCGGCCCATGGTTCTGATGCTGCCTGTCTCTCCTGTGAGAAGAAGTAGTGAGGAGGGGTTGGTGGGTGTTTTTTTTACCTTAATGCAGAAATTTAGAACTACTTTAAGTAATAACAAAATTATTGCTGAAGAAGCAGGCCCATGGGAGACAGGTACATTTTGCTTGGCTCCATAAGGAATGTACAGGGGTCAGAGCTGAACAGTCGGAGAGAAAAAAACATGGGGAAACTAGCATCTACTGCAGAGATGTATGCGACATACATGTTAGGGTACTGCTGATTATATTCTGGAAACTAAAGAGCAATGACAGGCATTAATAAGGCACCCAAATTGAATCTGACAAAAAATGCTTTGGAGCCTAATCTCATGTTTCTGCGGTAGTGAGCCCTTGTAGAACACCAACGTGGTGTTCCTAGGGAACGGAGTCTAAGCCCAAGCCTGCTTCCTCACCAGGGCCCCTGATGGTGAGGATGGACTTACAGCAAGCTGGAATCAGGTCACTGCCGCTAGGTATGCCAAGCTGATAAGGAGACCACTGGCATATGCAGAGTACAGATGGCAGGAGATAGAAGAGGATCCAGGAAACGAGCCGAGGTCAGGACAGGCGGCAGACAAGCACAAACAGAAGACAAAGCCCTGCTCGGTACACGGGAAGTCAGATACTGAATACAGAAAACCCTAGGCAAACAGGAGCTCAGAGAAATAGAAAGATGTTTAGGCAATGCAGACTACACTGAAAATGTCTTATATAGGGAAGAAAATTAGAAGGCAGGTCAGGAAGTGATAGAAAGGAAGAAAATAAATACCCACCTTATAGCAGGTGATGCCTATAGGTGAGCACAGATGCCAAACAACACGTGTGAAAAGAATCACAAGTCTAGCTGAACCTCTGCAGCAAGGAGGTAAGATTTACACAGGTAGGAAACTGCAGGATAAACCGTGACACGTAAAAGCAAAACTCTTTGGAATCTAAAAAAATATGAACTTTCAAATTGTATAATGCAAGTCAAAAAATGATAATGCACCGGGGGTCATACCAGTTTTCTTCTAAATCACTGCACTGGTGGGCTTCCAGTTTCAAACAAGGTTGTTCTATCTCTGACGACACTGCCTGGCCCAGGCAGGTATTACACACAGTCAGGAAATGGCCAGTGGTAGCCAGGGTGACAGATGTAATGCTTTATGAAAGTCCATGACAGTTGTTTACAACATGGCTGACTGGGGCAGAAATTCACCTGCCTCAGCTTTTTTGCAGACATCTAGGTGTTTCCCAGAGTTCCGTTGACCCGAGCAAGAAACGAGAGGTTAGCTGTACAAAGTTGCACATCCGCCCAGCACCCTGGAGACACAGAACATTAAGGACAACAGCATATAAAACTGCAGATCTCCCTATTAACTGTCTGACAGCTGTGAGTACAGATGTGCACAGCTGTGGAAAAATGGCAAATATATGGTTTTATTTACAGTCATCACAATAACCTCTAAGAAAAGAATTTTCATTATCTCTTCATTAAAAGGGATATGTCACAACTAGTGACATCTGTTTCAGAAGAGTTTCCATAATCCAATGGAAGCAGCCATTCTGTAACAGCCAGTCTGCATAGAAAGGAAGACTGACCTGCCAGGAGATGAATATGAGGGCTGCCCGTGCCAGCCACCTACCTTCTGAAAATCCTGGTTAACTGGATATTATGGTAAGCTCCTAGCTTCGATACTTTTTGAGTCACTCTTATTCAGAAGCAGCTGCCATGTTTCTCTTGTGACCAGTTTCTTTTAAAGTGTATGTCCAGGTACTACCCAAGGTTACCCCAAAAGCTGTTATTTCTTCTTGTAACATCATCATTAAGCTTCTTAAATCCTTGCACGAAAAATTACTGGGAGCTCAGTTCCAATTGACATAGCCACAGTCCCAGAATTACATTCCCCTCTAAACAAATTATGTAGGCAGCCACTTGGGAGTCAATGCGTGGCACTATTTCACTGGGAAAGAAATCAATGTATGCATGTGGAGAAGGAAAGAGAGGATAGGCCGAGTTCTGTTGTTCAGCAGGCAGGGCTAATAATGCTGCCTTGACTTTCAGAGTCGCATAGGATGTCCTCTGGATGGTGAGATATGTATCGCTTTAATCTACACTATTTACAAGTCTCCTCTAGCTACTAACACTCCCCCTACTGCTTCTGCCACAAACTACCGTTGTCACTCTGCTTATATCCACAACTCCTTATACATACAGGTTAGCCTTGCCGGTCACATGTGCTGTATCCCCGGACTAATTATTAATAGTTCAGGCCCTTGATAACTGTGCTGCACCAGTTCCTTCAATGGACTTTCTCCATCCACACATACCCACATTCCCATTATACCACGCCTCTGAAGAGTGATCTATTGAACTCCATTAGCAGCTGCTTTGCAATCTCTACCTACTTTATACCATCAGTGACCATGAGTGGTGAATGGTGTCTGTGAGTGGTATGTTTGGCTGCGGTTCCCCTGTTTTTAACGACAACGTTGTCATTTTTTAATAGGGTCTGTGATAGTCACCTACCATAGCCCACTCTATTTTTTGTAATATTCTATTAGTGTGGTGTTTACAATTTTGTATAATAAACTTTGACTTGCTCTTTCAGATAGTGTTCAGGTGGTTTCTTGCCCTCTTAAGAGACTCTCATTCTCTTTGTTTTTCTTTCTGCATGTGCCAGGGCAGCCTGAACTGCATCCCATATGTGTTATGTGGATGAACTTCCTATCTAACACTTAATCTATTAATAATTTTCTATTTCTGGAGGTTGATCCAGGTTAAACCCAATTTTTGTTTTCAGAACAAGCCTCTTCTCAGTCTCATATATCACAATAAAGTTACCCAGCATTGCTCTGCGGCCATCCCTTTTCTTCAGCTGCAAATCTTAAAAAAAGAAGCAGGACAGTGGGATCATTTGACCTAATTTAAGAAGATCATTTTATGGTTCAGCCACAATTTATATTTTATGAGTGAAGGGTAACTGCAGGTAAAGAGGGGGCTTCGCTGTGAAATGTCTTTGTTCTGGTGACGTGATTTTCACTTTAAGCTTGGCCTAAAATATTTATGCAAGAACAGACAGAAAAAAATACTTTATCTGTGAATTTGTATGTGTGGCCTAAATAAACTTCTCAGACGTTCTCAACAAGATGGCCTCTAAAATAGTTTTGGCTATAAAAAAGTAAAACTTATCCATTTTTAAACATTTTTTCCCATATAAAAAAAAATACAAAACAAACACGGACATAAACAGGGCCCAGCTTGAAGGGAGGATATATCAGTGGTTATAAATCACCGTAATGTAAACTTTCTGGCTCGGCCTTCACAATTTTGATATGTGAGAGAATTGCTGGCACAGGGCGTGAGGCCGCACAGCTGACGGAGGACCAAGGAACGCTGTGAGGTCAAACGGCTGTTGTGTCTCACCTGACCGTCTCTCTGGCTTTCCATAGCCAGCTGCATGCATGTAGTGTCACTTTTATTATTTGTCCATGGACAAATAAACTAATTTTGGGCCGCAGCCGGGTTCCCTGAAAGCTGCGTTTAAAAATGTTCTCTATTAATGCCTGGCACATGGCCCTCTGATTTATTTTATTTATTTTTTTCCTACTGTAGACCTTCACTTTTAAAACAACAGAAATAAATTGTTAAAGAGCATTCAATTTTATTAAAATTAGTATTTGTTTCAGTGTTTGAGATATAGCTTGAAAGTAAAGGATTAAAGTACGGTCAGGAACTGATTCTCATTGCCTAAGTTGGATCATATAGAACAGACTTTCTCAACCTTTTAACTCTATAGGAATCCTTGAAATAATTTTCAGATCTCAAGGCATCCGTGATTGAACCAAGTCGCTGGTGGCCAGGGAAAAAAAAATCGGGCAAGTGGGATCCCGAACACGCCTGAGCCCATTCCTACTATAGAGTAATATATACTGCTTATTTTAGCAGCCAATCTTTCCAGTGCATGCACAATGTTGGTAATGCTTTGCCAAATTTCACAACTTTAAATTCTTTTATCACCGGTTATATTTGGATGAAAAAGTGGCAGTTTTACCTAAGAATTTATTTACACTGTTTTATTTATTAAAATTATGTATATAAATACCACTAAAAATGTATATCAAGTGTGCAAAAAAATGATAAATAACAATCATAAACAAATAAAATGATCACAAATTCATGTGTTACAGTAAGATTTGCATCGGTTCATATACATACACAGAATATATGAACTGATACAAATATTACTGTAACACATGAATTTGTGATAATTGTATGTGTTTATGATTTTTTTTTTATCATTTTTTTGCACACTTGATATACATTTTTAGTGGTATTTAAATACACAATTTTGGGACACTGCATTTTTTTAAAATTATCTACAGTTTTAAGAGGGCCCAATTGTCCTTAGCCTAAAGCAATGCCTGTTTGCTGAAAACACCCAAAGCTTTGATTGGCCATATCAGGTGAATGTCCGCTTATGTAAATATGCTCCTGCCACAGGTTTACAAAAATTACAAATTATTTGCTTTTTCCTTAAAACCACACATCCAAGAAAAAAAAAGGATTATTAGCTATTCATTCTGCAGATTCTAATAACATTTTGTGTTTTCCCTGCGGAAGTCTCTTTTAATGGATATACACCCATTTTGAGTTTGAGAGCCATTTTTTTTTTTTAATATTAAAAAAGAAAAGCAAAATGTATTGTATGTATCCCTTATGAGAGACGTTTAAAATGTTCACCATCTGTTTTGCAGTTATTAGGTCCAGCACAAGTTTTCTGTCCTATGATGGTTTCACTCGAGTATACAGCCTGCGCTCTGAAGGCTACAGCGAGCAGTGACTCATTAGTTGATTTTACTACCCCCTACTGTCGGGTGATTAAGCAGATGGTCGCTTTTAATATTACAAAGTTGGGAGAGTAAATTTTTGGACTTGGAAAACCAAAAGGCAATGTGTTTTCAATTCAAAGCTTGCACACACTAAACTAAAGCAGTTTTTTCGGAGCGCTCTCCATAGCACTCCTCACAGATACATTTCTACCAGCATGCTTCGACCTGCCAATAAGGTGTAAATTGTGACTCCCTGTCTAAACCCATTACAAACATTCCTCACCCGGGGCCAGACCCTGGGGCTTTATTCCATATTGTAACTCTCCATCCACACCTTGAATCAATCATTAGTAAAAGCCGAGAATCACTTCTTTACTCTTATTCCTTAGTTAGAAGAAGCTGAAAATCTAGCACACCTTGGAAGGATGAATTTTGGAATGCAGCTTTTTTTTCCTGACTCCCCTACATTTCAGAGGTAAATGAAACATTACACACCTCAGACTAAAGCATACAAATCAGAGACACATAGAAGATTAGAGCACACCCTAAAGGGCAATTTTGGAACTCGCTTTGGGCCTTCTCCAGGTTCAGTAAATGTCCTCTGATTAATCTATGTGACATCCAAAAAAGCAGAAACTCAAACATCAGTACCGTGTGCAAGAGACAGAAAAGAAAAAAAAAAAAAAAAAATTGATCTAAATATCATTAGATTTATGGTGAGTGGAGCAATGCCAAAAATCCTAGTCCATTATTGGTCCATCTCAAGAGGAAACATTAGCAATCTCCAAAAAATAGCCATAGCAGCCGATCACTGTTTTCAATATCATGCCTAGCTAGGGGTCTAAGGTGCAATCATTGTGAACCCATAGATATGCTGGATCATAAGCCAGGCGACAAGTTACTTTTACGCAAAGCCATGCAATGCTGGTCAAAGCAACAGTTTTGCCATAGATATTTTGGCCCTACTTCTCCTATGGAACATAGGAGTGCCCTTCGTTCTGCACTCCTGTGACCCATTGTCAGTCAACAATGGGCTAAAGCCTGCTATCGGCTAATGTCACTCAGGCGGTCCAGGTTCTGGACGATCCCGACTTTACAATTGGGATCCACTCAGATGCCTAGACCGGCAGCTGGTCAGCCTCTCAGTGTGCTGCTGGGAGATTGAGCCAGCCGCTCCCGCCCCTGCACAGACTGGCACTTCAGTGAGTGTTGGAGGGGCAAAGCAGAGAGCTGGAGACTGACAATCATCGGCTCTCTGCAGACTGAATACCGAGAACTGAGCGATCATTGTTTTTTGATCGCTCAGTTCCAGTGTAGAGTCAGCGGGGGACAGATACAGTTTGGGTTGGTGCTGCAGCCATCTAAGTGAGTATGTTTTTTTAATTTTATTTTTTATTCCCAAACGTCTCTTTTAGGAGATGCGTAAATGTAATTATCAGCCTTGACCCTTTGCCCTCTGTTGGTTGTTGCTCAGCACTGCAGGTATTTCAGTACAGTACAGTATCTCACAAAAGTGAGTACACCCCTCATATTTTTGTAAATATTTGTGTGTCTCTTATACCCCTTGGATGGATGTAGTAAGTACATGCAATGTTTTAGCGTTACTGGTCTTCTGTTTATTTGGAAGCCATGAGAGCAAATTTTCTTCTTGTAATTACAGTGTGTATGTACAGTGTCTCACAAAAGTGAGTACACCCCTCACATTTTTGTAAATATTTTATTATATCTTTTCATGTGACAACACTGAAGAACTGACACTTAACTACATTGTAAAGTAGTGAGTGTACAGCTTGTATAACAGTGTCAATTTGCTGTCCCCTCAAAATAACTCAACACACAGCCATTAATGTCTAAACCGCTGGCAACAAAAGTGAGTATACCCTAAGTGAAAATGTCCAAATTGGGCCCAATTAGCCATTTTCCCTCCCTGGTGTCATGTGACTTGTGTTACAAGGTCTCAGGTGTGAATGGGGAGCAGGTGTGTTTTAATTTTTATTGTTATCGCTCTCATACTGGTCACTGGAAGTTCAACATGGCACCTCATGGCAAAGAACTCTCTGAGGATCTGAAAAAAAGAATTGTTACTCTACATAAAGAAGATTGCCAAGACCCTGAAACTGAGCTGCAGCACAGTGGCTAAGACCATACAGCGGTTTAACAGGACAGGTTCCACTCAGAACAGGCCTCGACATGGTCGACCAAGGAAGTTGAGTGCACATGCTCAGCGTCATATCCAGAGGTTGTCTTTAGGAAATAGATGTATGAGTGCTGCCAGCATTGCTGCAGAGGTTGAATGGGTGGGGGGTCAGCCTGTCAGTGCGCAGACTATACGCCGCACACTGCATCAAATTTGTCTGCATGGCTGTCGTCCCAGAAGGAAGCCTCTTCTAAAGATGATGTACAAGAAAGCCCGCAAACAGTTTGCTGAAGACAAGCAGACTAACGACATGGATTACTGGATGATGTAAAGCGTGTGTGGCGGCAACCAGGTGAGGAGTACAAAGACAAGTGTGTCTTGCCTACAGTCAAGCATGGTGGTGGGAGTGTCATGGTCTGGGGCTGCATGAATTCTGCTGGCACTGGGGAGCTACAGTTCATTGAGGGAACCATGAATGCCAACATGTTCTGTGACATACTGAAGCAGAGCATGATCCGGAGTGCAAGTTCTCTAACATCCACCAGCTCTGTGATGTTGTCGTGGAGGAGTGGAAGAGGACTCAAGTGGCAACCTGTGAAGCTCTGGTGAACTCCATGCCCAAGAGGGTTAAGGCAGTGCTGGAAAATAATGGTGGTCCACACAAAATATTGACACTTTGGACCCAATTTGAACATTTTGCCTTAAGGGTGTACTCACTTGTGTTGCCAGTGGTTTAGACATTAATAGCTGTGTGTTGAGTTATTTTGAGGGGACAGCAAATTGACACTGTTATACAAGCTGTACACTGACGGCTTTACATTTTAGAAAAGTGGAATTTCTTCAGTGTTGTCACATGAAAAGATATAATAAAATATTTACAAAAATGTTAGGGGTGTACTCACTTTTGTGAGATACTGTATCTGCCGTGCACACCTGATCTCATTAGTTGACTCTAATGGGAGATTACAACTTCAAACTCTGCACTATCAACAGGTTTAACAGTTTGCTCATGCCTTGGATAAAGATCTGCGTAATCGCGTGTATGAATTGTTTGAACCATGTATGTACTCAACTTGTCTGTTAATGCTAATCAACAGCCTGTTACCTCTTCCGCTGTCTGTAATTTCTCCATTTACCTGTGTTTGTCTGCACCTGATCTGGCTAGCAGTTGGCTTATTTTGTGCTAACTTCTTGAAGACTCTTCATCATCTAAAGATATTGATCATCTTTCTTTCTGATTGTTCTTGACAACAAGGTAGACATAAAAATAATGCAAACACTCTTATGATCCCTTCTGTGCAATATGGCTGCGTAGCATACAGGCGACATCAATGACCTGCACCACCTCCTGCATGCTCAACACAGCATTCCTCCAGCAAGACTGCCAAAGTATCACTTCTTCCTGTGCATCATCTTACATAAATATTTTCACTGCAAGCCCAATTTAAACTTTAAGTTAGCATTCAGTAACTTGATACACGAAACAATTTCAGAGAATTACACAGAATAAGGCTACAGGTTTGTCAAATCACAATTATGGTGCAGTATTAACAAGAAAACCCATAACAGAATATTAGCTTTGCTTAGCAGGAAGTAAGTGAACGTGTGTATGGACAGACAAGGGAAGGACGGAGAACTGAAAACACATGTGAATGTCAGGCCAATATAATTTAATTTTACAGCAAAAAGGGGCACCTAGTTTATGCAATAAATATCAGATGACGCTGCAGAGACTAACTAGTGTGTTTACTACACGCTTAGACTGTACAGTGCAGTGTGTCATGTTCAGTCAGCAAATATATTGTGTATATATTATACATAAATGATGGTACTTCTGGGGTGTGCAGTGACATTTATCATCACAACAAAAGGGAAAGGAAGATAGGGGACAGAGTGTAATGAATGTCTTGCAGCCTCTGATGCCCCGTTTGAGGATTACCTGACCTTCAGGCAGAGTATAATTCACTCCAGTATCCGGCAATAGATTCATAGTGCTCTGATTCCGCCGAGATGAGAGCTGCAAGATGAGTTATGGCCAACACATTTCCCAAAATTTCACCACCACCATGAGAGCGCCGAGACAGCTGCCGGCACATTCAAAAGATGCATTTTGCCAAATGGATATTTATAACAGAACAAGACAGGATGAGCGATACATCTTATCTTCTCTATGAAAATAGAAATACATTATTGTACACAGCCAATTAATTTACCCAATCCCAGCTTGAACATCTCAAGCTACAAATTCTTACAGAATTCAGGTTTTCAGGCTATCCCTGTCCCTGAATAAGCTTCTGCTCTGCTTATTTATTTATTTATTTCAGGTACTTATATAGCGCCATCAATTTACGCAGCGCTTTACATATACATTGTACATTCACATCAGCCCCTACCCTCAAGGAGCTTACAATCTAAGGTACCTAACTCACATTCATACATACTAGGGACAATTTAGACAGGATCCAATTAACCTACTAGCATGTCTTTGGAGTGTGGGAGGAAACCGGAGTACCCGGAGGAAACACACGCAGGCACAGGGAGAACATGCAAACTCCAGGCAGGTAGTGTCATGGTTGGGATTCGAACCAGCAACCCTTCTTACTGCTAGGCGAAAGTGCTACCCACTACACCACTGTGCTGCTTCAGTGTTTCTTTGCTTTGTCTTGTGTGGTTAGCATGAACTCCACACATCATATAGCTATGTCTGCTCAGAAACCTGCCTTCCCAGCTTCGCAAAAACCTACATTGCATCTGACAAGTAAAATCCTGTAATTTTGATTGTTTGTTCTCTTTTCTGATCCCCGAAGTCACGTGCAAAATTAAGCCCACAGACAAGGAATTTATCAGTGAGATAAAGAGTTTCTCAAACGGCCATCAAATATTCTAATCAGACCTAATGGGCTCATATTTTCAGGATTACCTCAATTTCGCACATAATATTTCTGCCACTGGACCATTAAATAAAGCAGGAACCACATGATCTGACCTGGTTTTGAAAAAAACATTGCTTTATTACTGTGTTCCCCAGCTCAAGTCCTTAAAGATAACATGTGGTTATGTGACCACCACACCTTTATGAACCATGGTGATTAAAGTGGTCGTAAACCCTCACATACAGTATCTCACAAAAGTGAGTACACCCCTCATATTTTTGTAAATATTTCATTATATCTTTTCATGTGACAGCACTGAAGAAATTACACTTTTCTACAATGTATAGTAGTGAGAGTACAGCTTGTATAACAGTGTAAATTTGCTGTCCCCTCAAAATAACTCAACACACAGCCATTAATATCTAAACCGCTGGCAACAAAAGTGAGTACACCCCTAAGTGAAAATGTCCAAATTGGGCCCAAAGTGTCAATATTTTGTGTGGCCACCATTATTTTCCAGCACTGCCTTAACCCTCTTGGGCATGGAGTTCACCAGAGCTTCACAGGTTGCCACTGGAGTCCTCTTCCACTCCTCCATGACGACATCACGGAGCTGGTGGATGTTAGAGACCTTGCGGTCCTCCACCTTCCATTTGAGGATGCCCTACAGATGCTCAATAGGGTTTAGGTCTGGAGACATGCTTGGCCAGTCCATCACCTTTACCCTCAGCTTCTTTAGCAAGGCAGTGGTTGTTGTGGAGGTGTGTTTGGGGTGGTTATTTTGGAATAATGCCCCGCGGCCCATTCTCCGAAGGAAGGGGATCATGCTCTGCTTCAGTATGTCACAGTAGATGTTGGCATTCATGTTTCCCTCAATGAACTGTAGCTCCCCAGTCCTGGCAGCACTCATGCAGCCCCAGACCATGACACTCCCATCACCATGCTTGGCTGTAGGCAAGACACACTTGTCTTTGTACTCCTCACCTGGTTGCTGCCACACACGCTCGACACCATCTGAACCAAATCTGTTTATCTTGGTCGCATCAGACCACAGAACATGATTCCAGTAATCCATGTCCTTAGTCTGCTTGTCTTCAGCAATCTGTTTGTGGGCTTACTTGTGCATCATCTTTAGCAATGCTGGAAGCACTCATACGTCTATTTCCTAAAGACAACCTCTGGATATGACGCTGAGCATGTGCACTCAACTTCTTTGGTCGACCATGGCGAGGCCTGTTCTGAGTGGAACCTGTCCTGTTAAACCGCTGTACGGTCTTGGCCACCGTGCTGCAGCTCAGTTTCAGGTTCTTGGCAATCTTCTTATAGCCTAGGCATCTTTATGTAAAGCATAAATTCTTTTTTTTCAGATCCTCAGCAAGAGTTCTTTTCCATGAGGTGCCATGTTGAACTTCCAGTGACCAGTTTGAGAGAGTGAGAGCGATAACATCAAATTTAAAACACCTGCTCCCCATATACACCTGAGACCTTATAACACTAATGAATCACATGACACTGGGGAAGGAAAATGACTAATTGGGCCCAATTTGGACATTTTCACTTAGGGGTATACTCACTTTTGTTGCCAGCGGTTTAGACATTAATGGCTGTGTGCTGAGTTATTTTGAGGGGACAGAAAATTGACATGTCCAGTGCTTGCACAACTTTTCTCAGCTTCCAGAGGCAGGGGTCTGATGTCACACAATGCACAGCTCAGAGAGGACAGTAGAGTGTAATCTGAGACCTGATTGGAGGAAAGGGACACATTCTCTCTACACAATCTCATAGGGAAACATGCACAGCTGAGGTTGTCAATCACAGGCTGCGTGCTGGAGGTCCCCCCCCTCGATCCTATGGAGTTGGCACAACCTGTCAGAAATAACTCATGCAGCTAGCAGAGGAACAAAACTGCAGACAAAAATTAGAATTGGTGCTTTGGATTGAGGAAAGTACACACTAGAAGGATAAGCTATGTTCATTTTTCATGTCAGAGGTTTACAACTACTTTCAGGATTTTCGTCAACATGACCAGGTGAATAAATCTGTATCATTGGCTTAGTCACTATTAAAGCTGTTTTATCTGAGGGACATTATTTTCTAAGTGTTGAGTTGTACCTAATTCCCACACTGGCATTCACTAGGTGGCCAATAGTAACCTCAAATGATTAGATGGTTTACATTCAATCATTGGGTGCTACCTAGTTGGACATGGACTTTTGTCTTCTTCAGAACTGTTTTTCTCCCCTTAGATGTTAATAGGAATGCAGCTGAGATGAAGGTCAGATCTACCTGTGAAGGCAGTTAGAACTAACAGCTGTCTAGAAAAATACATTTCTTTCAAATACAAGTTCAAAGCTTTCCCGAAATGATAATGAGGGCATGTTATAAAGTCCTAAAATGTTTTATGCCTTCTTATCCACTCTGGTTAAGATAGGTCTTACTGAACAGTTAATTCCACGTAGTAGACAAACTCACTGCACCATATGGCTGCTCTGCTGAAAGTCCACAGGTTTGATAACCTCAGAGTCATGAGCACTCCAATGCAAGGCATCCCAGCGGAAAGTATCAATAACATTAAATAATCAAAGTGATTCGTTATGCAGACCTGAAATACAGAACTGGCACGTTATCGAGTCTAACCACAGCTTCACAGTTCATCATTTGGATGAAAACTGGAGACTTTAGGAAACTTTCTAAACTCAAAGTGAAAAGCTTTGATGCAGTGTTACTACAAGTTTCGCAATATGACCTCAGAAAGCCTTTGAGGGACAAGGAAGGCAAGAAAAGAAGATTACCATTGCAGGAACGACGAAGAGTTCACCATCCTAACAATGGCTGATGGGTAACCTATTCTGACAAGACCAGGCACAAAGCCTTTGAGAAGAGAAAAATAAAACAAGAGTGCATATGGTGTGAAGATTACATGTTGGCTGTTGGGCGAGAGGTACAAACTTCGACAGTCAAAGCCTCTTGCGCAACCATGTCATATGTTTCCAAGTCACTGAGCCAGAGGAAATACTGAAACGCAACTGTGCTGTGAACCCAACAGCCTGTTCCAATTGTTCAGCGCAAGAAATGTGTCGCTTTGTAAATTGATTGCAGCTTGTAGGTGCTTAATTTCCTCACTTAGCAAAGCTGGGAAAAAAACAAAGCAACTTAGCAGCACCTCAATGTTCATAAAATAAAGCTTACATATTACAAATTAGTGCGTGTGAGTAAAGGAAACTGACTGTCAAGCCAGATGTAGGTAAGAATGAAAAAAGTGGGTATATACTGCGCTGTGAATAAAATCATATAAATAAGGCTGCAAACAATACCTAAAGACAAACAGCAAGTGAACAAATATAACAGATGTTGCACTAAAAATATATGCAAATAAGTGAAATCTATATCAAGAAGTCACTTGAAATGACCAAAAATGATCATAACAAGAAATCACGTGAAATAAACAATAAAGGAATGATCATAAATAACATAGTGAAAAGTGTGACATATATATCAAAATGTCTTAATAAACAGTGATGATGTGAGTCTTGTATGGGCAATATCAATTTAGGACATCAAAAATCCAGAAAAAGACAGTCTATACAGAAACAAGTAAAAATTCCAGTATATCCAAATGATGAAAATTCAAGTGCTCGAAAGAGAAAAATGCTGGCACCACCACCACCCTTAGGAATAAGGCTTACCGGAACTCCCAGACCTGAAGAGGCTTATACCTCTCAAGTCGTGATAAGCTTGTAATTAATATCAACAAGGATGCGGCTGGGCCCCGTTCCAAAGCTGCCACCAATGCTTCACACAGTATGACGTCAATGGGGTCTCAGGAGATGTGCATCAAAGTTGGAAGGGAAAGGGGCGGTCATCAGATATCCACGTGTTCATATGTTGCGAAACATCAATTTTGCGAATCTGAGCAGTCGCTTCCAGATAAGCCTTGACCACTCTCACTACATCCAAAGAATGTAGTGACCTTTCTTTCTTCTGTAGAACAGGGATCTGGAAAAAAGGAAGGCAGAGCAATATCTTGGTTTAGATGAAAACCCGAAACCACCTTCGGTAGAAAGCTAGGATGAGGGCGCAATACCACTCTATCCTTGTGTATGATTAAATATGGCTCTTTACAGGAAAGAGATGCTAATTCTGATACTCTTCTAGCAGAAGAAATGGCTACCAGAAAAATTAACTTCCTTGTCAACAGGACCAAGTGAATTTGACGTATTGGTTCAAAAGGCTGCTTCTGTAAAGCTGACAGAACCAAATTCAAGTCCCAGGAGTTTAGAGGCGCCTTTAACCGGAGGATTAAGGCGCGTTACCCCCTGTATAAAGCTTCTGACCAAAGAATGCGAAGCAAGCGGACGTTGAAACAATACTGACAAGGCCGAGACCTGGTCCTTGATGGTACTCTAGGCCAGCTTAATTTCTAACCCCATTTGCAGAAAGTCAAGGATTCTACCTATGACATATTTTCTGGGATGCCAACCCCTGGATTCACACCAGGAGACATATGCTTTCCAGACTTTATGATAAAGCATTCTGGAAGCTGGCTTCCTTGCATTAACCAAGGTACAAATCACAGGGCCTGAAAGCCCACAACTCTTCAGAACGTGGGTTTCAATAGCCAAACCGTTAATTGTAGCATTTGTAAGGCAGGATGGAACACTGACCCCTGGAATAGCAGGTCTGGACGTGACGGTAGGGTTATACCAAACTCTTCTGGGCCACGCTGGGGCCACCAGCAGTACCGACTTCTTTTCCTGCCTGATCCTGCGAAGAAGTCGTGATAGTAGCAGAATAGGAGGGAATGCATAAATCAGAGAGAACCGATGCCACAGAGTCACCAACGCATCTGTCCCCCATGCAAGAGGATCCCTTGTTCTTGACACAAAGTTGTTGACCTTGTTGTTGAATCTGGACGCAAACTGATCTACATCCGGAACCCCCCATCTTTGGCATATGGCCAAGAAGATGTAGGGGTGAAGAGACCATTCCCCTGGGACTAACTGCTGGCGACTTTAGTAGTCCGCCTGCCAGTTCTCTACCCCCCGGAATGAAGATTGCCTTTATGCATGGCACATGCTTTTCTGCCCAGATTAAGATCTGGTTTACTTTTCTCTGAGCCATACAACTCCTGGTGCCTTCTTGGTGGTTGATATAAGCCACTGCTGTGGCATTGTCGGACTGGATCCTGACAGGGCAACCCTGTAACCTGAGCGTCCAGGCCTTTAGGGCTAGATATGCCGTACGGATCTCCAGAATGTTGATGGGCAAGGTCCTCTCGGTCTTGGACCATTTCCCCTGGACAGTCGACTGTTCCAGAACTGCTCCCCAACCCGAAAGACTGGCATCTGTTGTTACTACTCTCCAGGTAACTGGTAAAAAGGATCTTCCCTTTTGCAGATTCTCGGGTATCAACCACCAACTGAGGCTCTGACGCACTGTAGGAGACAGACGCATCGGAAAATCTTTTTGTTCCAGGCCGACAGGATACTGTTTTGCAGCAGTCTCAAATGAAACTGAGCATAGGGAACTGCTTCCCCAGCAGCCCCATACAAAGGTGAATAGAAGGACCCTTCTTTGCCCTGACTACCTGAATCAGTTCTTTTATGGCACTGATTTTTTCCTGGGGTAAATATACTCTCTTCTGGGCTGTATCTATGACCAGACCCAAAAACTCTAGTCTTCTTACTGGTTTTAAAGAAGACTTCTTTAAGTTGAGGACCCAACCTAGGTATTCCAGGTAGTTGACTCTGGCGACCAAGTTTTGGTCCAAGCGGGCTACCGACCGGTCTATCAAGAGCAGGTCGTCTAGGTACGCCATTAGCGTTATAGGAGGAGCCAAGATCTTTGTAAACACCCGAGGTGCAGTAGCTAGCCCGAAAGGCAGAGCTACAAACTGAAAGTGGAATTTTTCTACTACAAAACGCAGATATTTTTGATGAGCAGGGAAAATAGGTACATGCAGGTATGCATCCTTGATGTCTATTGATGCCAGAAGTTCTCCTCCTTGTAGGATGGAGACTACCGATCAGATTGATTCCATGCGAAAGGACCGTACTTTTAGGAATCAGTTTAGATCTTTGAGAATGGGCCTGACATCACCATTTGGCTTTAGTACCGTGAAAGGGTTTGAATAAAACCCCAATCCCTGCTCTTGTGTGGGTACAACCACAATAACTTTTTGCGACAAATGTCGTTCCAACGCTAGAAAGAGAGACTTCTTTTTCTTTGGATCTCTGGGAACATTTGATCTGAGGAAACGAGGCGAGGGTAATTCTCGGAACTCTAGTTTGTAACCTAGAGTTATTGTGGAGACCACCCATCTGTCCTGAAAATCCTCCTGCCAGACCCTTGAGAATTGTAGCAGTCTTCCCCCTCACTCGAGTGAGCGGTGGAGCTCCTTCATAAAGCTTCCTTAGCGTTTTGTCTTATAGACTTCTTTCCCCAGGACTTCTTTTGTCTCTGGGGTTGACTCTGATATTTAAATCTTAAGCCTGACAGAGGAGGCCGTCGCGACTGCCTGGAGGCTGAAGCTCCTGGCACTGGGGAAAGAGCACGTTTAAAAGAGGGACGTTTACGCCTTTTCTTAACTGGCAAGAGGGTGCTTTTCCCACTAGAGATCTTTTGGATATAATTGTCCAAATCCTCCCGAACAGCCTTGCACCATTAAAGGGAAATCCAGCCAGAAGCTTCTTACATGGTGATTCGGCTGACCAATTTTTCAACCATAAGATTCTACGCATATGCACCAACCCAAGCATAAGGCGAGAGGTGTGGAGGATAGAATCTCTGATTGCATCAACTGCAAAACACAAAGCTGCTGGTAGGTTGGCCAACCCCCGGGCTTGCTGTTCAGGTAAAACTTTGGGCACCTGCTTGACATGGTCTCTCAAGTATTGACAAACTCCGATTTCTGCCACTGCAGGTTGAGCCACTGAACCTGCCAAGGAGAAAAACGTTTTTTAACAAGAACACCAATTTCTTATCAGTCGGGTCCCTAAGCATCTGAGCGTTGTCAAGAGGACAAGTCAGACTTTTATTTATGGAGGATATGGTGGCATCAACTGCCGGTATACTCCACATCTTTGTAAATTTTTCCTCCATAGGATAAATTGTTGAAAACTTTTTAGGAGGGAAAAAATGTTTATCTGGGTGATCCCATTCAGAATAAATAAGCTTTTCCAGTAAACCATGAACAGGAAAGGCATGTGCAGTTTGAGGAGGCTTTAGTGAACCCAAACAAGAGGAGGGTTCCTCAACTGACTCAGATACGGTTAACTTAAATGTGGAGTGGACTAAACCAGCAAAATTTTGCACCAGCAACTTCCTGAGAAGTTAAAGAGGGCCCTTCTCCACTTGATTCCTCAGAAGAGTCATCATCAGTTTCATCCCGATCCTCTGATTCCTCTCCTTTTTCCTCCAGAGTTCCTCTGTTTGAGGGTCCTGGATGGCAGAGGGGGACCTAGTGCGTTTTCTTCCACTGAGTGAAGATGCAATTAAGGCCACTAGTCTTTCCTCTAATCCATATAAGGTTGAGGAAAAAATCTCCTGAGTAATGTATACAGGGGCTGAAGTGCCACAAGCAGATGCAGCCCCTGACCCCGATGGCTCACCCTGGCCAGCCTCCCCTGATCCTTCTGGGGTGGGGGAGGTGCTGCAGAGGGAGGGTCCTGAGAGCCTGAGGGAGACCCCTTAGAGCCCCTATTCTTCGGGGTATTTGTACCTCTTCTGCCCATAGTGCCAAGCAGCAAAGGCAGAGGTACTACCAGAATGCACTGACTGCTGAGCAATGTAGTCCAGCAACTGCCGCTGCTACCAAGTCTCAGTCTCTGGTGCCTAAGTAAATGTTGCCTGGGAATGCCTGTGTCCCCCACACTCACATGCGCCTGTCTGCTCTGTGTCCTTCCATAAGCCGTGTGCACCTGAAAAAGAGTACACTTTAAAGCTTGTGTGTAGCCTGCGATGTGGGCGTCTAACCACGCCGACGTCGCATTAACGCTCCCCCCCTCCTCGGCCCACCCCTTTCACCCCCCTTGTCTTTTTCAAAAAAGACCGCTTCCCGCATGAGCCGAGGCTCCAATCCTCGGAGCAAGCATGGAGGGAAGGCTGGGGGAGAGGAGGGCTGGTGGATGGGAAGCTGCCGTAGCGGCGGTGGGTGGTGTGGTATACTACCGCTTCTCTGTGCCTTAAACATAAGCCGTGGGGGGAGAATAAAGAAAAAACCCCTTCCCACATCCTACCTGGAGCATGGCTTGGAGGAGCGTACAGCATGGACACTGAGACAGACAGATCAGGCATGAAAAGGTAAGTGCTCTTGACAGCCCCCAGTGGCAACTTTAGGCATAGCATACATTTACTTAAAGGAGAAACCTACTAGAATTAGAAAAATTCTTAAGGAGTCTCCCTTACCTTATCCAGCTGCAGGGTCTGTGTGACAGACCCAATCTTCACCTCTCACGGTGGGCACCGTTTAGAAAAAAACCTTCAGAAACTGGGGCCCCCTTCGTTTAAGGGGATCCGCAGTTCTAGGCCTGTAAAGCACCCCGCCAGGAATATGGCTGAAAAAAACAAATACTGGATCCCGGGGTCCCGCTCTCTAAAAAGAGAAGCGTTACAGGTAAAACCTCATTTCTTCGGACACAAGGCCTGGGTACCATCCAACTCGGCCTGGAAAAGACACCTTGAATGGATATGGTTGCATGGCTTGCCCCAGTGAGGATATTCCAGTGGAGCTCAGCACAGCACATCTTTACTCGTGACCAACACCTAAGACACTGCCGAAAAAACGGAGGTACTCCCAGTAAGGGGAGGGGTTATATACGGGGTTGAACTTCCTGTCTAGGGTGTGCCAGTGTCCAATCACCTAGTGATACCCTATATAACCCATCAGTAATTACTGAGACTCTGTGTCCCGCGATGTACGAGAAAGAAACCTTTCCAAATCCATTCCTTTTTTTTAACAACAAGGGACATCATCCTTAGGTCTGTATGCATTGCAAACACATCATGGCTGGTAGGAGGGGCTGGCACGGCGCTGTACATATAGCTTCCTGAAAACATCACAGCACCCTACATCAGTACTCCGCTCAAGAGCCCTCAGTGGATTGCCTCTTAGAAAGAGTTATGCAAATATCAAAATGTCTTGGTTCTGTGTCAGTCTGGAAACGTGGGGGTTCCTAGGCAGGCTGCATTTGTGTAACGCCCACATGTGATGCTGAGTTTCTACGATTGATAACAGAAATCCAATTAATTAAAGGGGCGGGCCAGGGATAATCATGGTGGGTGTCCTCCAGCCAGGAAATGAGGCTGGGCTCTGAATTGCTGCAGCTTCTAATGCACACTGTAATAAAGCTCACAGTGTGCAATGAAATCAGACAAAACTTTTTTTAGTACAGGAGAGGAGCCTGTACAGCTGTGCAAGACTGAAGGGAAGGCCAGAGGTCAGATATAAGAAGGAAATGGTAGGCCTAATCTCAATTCATGCATAGCTATATATGTCATATATTATTATTATTATTATACAGTATTTATATAGCGCCAACAGTTTACGTAGCGCTTTACAACTTGAGGGTAAACAGTACAAATACAATACAATTTGATACAGTAGGAATCAGAGGGCCCTGCTCCTTAGAGCTTACAATCTATGTTTGGAACTCAGATGGTTTTGAGTTATGGACCACACTTTACAGAGGTGCCTTGAGATGATGGATCCGTTTAGTTTGTTTTTTGTGCTGATTAGCTGGAGAATATTTGTATTGCTTTGCATATTGCCCTGTCCATATGTAGCTTTATTGCTAGTTTCAAATTGGTCTGAGCAGTTGCTCCTCTGTGAGCTTTGGGTGGCGTTTCCCTTGAAAGTGGAAAACTACATCTGGCAGGTTTACGTTTGTCCTAATAGAAACAGGCATAAGTCTAAGAGCTGAAATTTCATCTAATTTGACAATTTGCTGTGTGTTTTCATCCCACTCCTACAAAATCACCCAGTGTAAAAAGCAGAGAGGCACCTAGCCCTGTGTTATTATGGCAACTAGGTATGAGTAAGCTTTAGACATATTTAGGCTACATAAGTACATCAGTCTTCCACATTCATCATTAAATTCAGCAACTCCCAACATTTGAAACATGAATCTCAAGGAATCATTTTATTTTCAAATGAAACAACCAGAGTAACTGATCAAAGAAACACATGTGACTAAAGATTACCGGGTCAGAAAAGTATTTTTCTCCCCGCTGTGAGGATGTATTGGCAGTTTCCTAGAGGAGGTTTTGTTCTGCCTTCATTTGGATCAATATCATCAGGAAAGATGGAACCTGAGGGCCTTTTCTTCAACTTGTGTTGCCGTTTTTTTGTGTTTCTTTTCCAGCACATTTGATCATTACCAAAACCTCACATTCTTAACACCTTTGTCCACCTAAAGCAAAATCAAAGAAAATTTAAACTTTAAGACTAGATATGGTAGCAGAAAATGTGTTTTTCTTTCTCCTCAGTAAATGGAATTTTAGAGCTAATGAGGCCTGACGGGTTAAACGAGTAAAAAAAAATATTACAAACAAACCTTTGCCAATCAAAAGCTAAAAACATATTGTACCAATCTATTCCAACGACTAGCCAGTATTTGTACATGCCAAAATCCGACTTCATCTGCTATTTTTTATTCCATTCTAAATGGAGCTGAAAGGTAATAAAAAAATCTACTCTGACTTGTCAGCCATGGTACAATTCAACAAGCCTTGACCTAATAACAACTTGTGATGAGCAGCCGTCGGCAAGCCAAAAGTCTAGGTATATTGAACAATTATTGGATAGACAGATCCGGTTTCCCTGTCCATATCGTGCTCTGCTCTCCTTTTTCCAGCCATCATTCACAATTCTACAGCCAGTCTCGGGAAGGGCTTGCAGGTATTTTTGTCTGTCCACAGAGTGACCCTCTGGCAATAAACAGAGAGAAGTCACAGAAAGTTCAACCAGATAAGACTTTAAAATATGACCAGTGCGGGAAGTCAACCAGAACGGCGGTACAGAAGGCAAACTTAATTATGTTTCACAATTTGTGCCGCTGACCTTTTTCTTAAAATCCAATAATAAAGTATATGTTTTAAATTAGAGCACTCCCCAAGGGTGTTTCACAGGGGGGGAATATTTATTAACCCCTTACCAGAGCCGCCTCCCCAGCCCTTCAAGAGAATCTAAAAGCCAGGAGGGCTTTCTGATTGCGTGACTGCTGTGATTGGCTGTCACAGTAGTCACATGATCGGAAGCTCCTGATCGCAAGTATGCCACAGGAGCTGCCTGTGACAGATTAATTACTGTGCAGAGAGCGCTATGAGCACTAAAAAGTAGTTTCCCTATGGAGGCGTATGTGCCGTGGCTCCACATTACCACTTGACCTCTGGAAAATTTACCCCCCTTCATGACCAGACCATTTTTTGCAATATGGCACTGCATTACTTTAACTGACAATTGCGCGGTCGTGCGACGCTGTACCTAAAAAAAAGTATGTCCTTTTTTTCCCCACAAATAGAGCTTTCTTTTGGTGATATTTGATCACTTCTGCGGGCAGGGAATAAGTTAACATGAGGGACGATCAAAGGGATAAATATGTGCCTGACCAGTGCTTTACTACTGTGGAGAAGGTGCTTGTAGTAGAAGGCATGGATCGGCGCATCCTGATTAGCAGAGGCCCATGATCCATGCCTTCTATAGTGACAGAACAGAGATCTGCCTTGTCTACATAGGCAGACCGCCATTCTGCCTGTGTACCGAAGCATCAGTGGATGCTGGTGAACATCAAGGCCGCCTCACCTGCCGATCAGCTCCCGCTGTGTCTAATTACAGCAGGAGCAGGACGCTTGTGCACGCGCTCCAGACACAGACATGCAGGATCATGTACTAGGTACTTGATCCTGTGCAGCAGAGCCACTGAATATATACAGTATACAGTCGGCAAGTGGTTAAATCCCACTCGTTGCATACGCATACGGTCGACAGTAACAGGATAAACCTACGCCCAATCTCCTTGCTCCCCTTTTCCTCTAAACTCCTTGAACGCCTGGTTTACAACCAACTGAGTGACCACCTCATTAAAAACAACCTTCTTGATCCCCTATAATCTGGATTTCGCCCTCAACACTCCACAGAAACTGCTCTTTTAAAACTCACAAATGACCTACTAACTGCAAAAACCAATGGACACTATTCTGTACTCCTGCCTTTGACACGGTTGACCACCCCCTCCTCCTCAAAAAACTTTACTCCCTCGGTCTCCGTGACTGTGCTCTTCAGTGGCTCTCATCCTACCTATCCCAACGCACCTTCAGTGTCACTTACAATTCTACTTCCTCCACTCCTCTTCCCTTCTCTGTCGGGGTCCCCCAAGGTTCTGTTCTTGGACCTCTTTTATTTTCAATCTACACCTCTTCCCTGGGTCAGCTGATAGCCTCTCACGGCTTTCAATATCATTTCTATGCTGATGACACACAAATCTATCTCTCCACCCCTCAACTCACTCCATCAGTCTCCTCACGCATCACTAACTTACTAACCGACATATCTGTATGGATGTCACACCACTTCCTCAAACTCAACTTGTCCAAAACCGAGCTTATAATATTTCCTCCCGCACGTTCCTCTTCCCCCGACTTCTCTGTCAAGAGCAATGGCAAAACCATCCACCCGTCCCCACATGTCAGGGTACTAGGTGTTATCCTGGATTCTGAACTCTTCTTTCAGCCCCACATCCAATCACTTTCCAAAGCTTGCCGCCTCAACCTCCGCAACATCTCTAAACTACGTCCCTTTCTAACCAATGAAACCACAAAGCTCCTGATTCACTCCCTGGTTATCTCTCGCCTTGACTACTGCAACTCACTCCTCATTGGCTTACCTTTAAACAGACTATCCCCCCTTCAGTCCATCATGAATGCTGCTGCCAGACTCATCCACCTTACAAACCGCTCAGTGTCTGCTACCCCTCTCTGCCAATCCCTCCATTGGCTACCACTCGCCCAACAAATTAAATTCAAAATACTAACAATAAGTTACAAAGCCATCCACAACTCTGCCCCCAGCTACATCACTAACCTAGTCTCAAAATACCAACCTAATCGCCATCTCCGTTCCTCCCAAGATCTCCTGCTCTCTAGCTCCCTCATCACCTCCTCCCATATCCGCCTCCAGGACTTCTCCCGAGCCTCGCCCATCCGCTGGAATTCCCTACCCCAATCTGTCAGACTGTCTCCAACTTTATCCAATTTTAGGCAATCCCTGAAAACTTTCCTCTTCAGAGAAGCCTATCCTGCCTCCATCTAACAACTGCACTATTTTCTCCATTAGCTCATCCCCCACAGCTATTACCCTTTTGTATCACTTGACCCTCCCTCCTAGATTGTAAGCTCTAACGAGCAGGGCCCTCTGATTCCTCCTGTATTGAATTGTATTGTACTTGTACTGTCTGCCCTAATGTTGTAAAGCGCTGCGTAAACTGTCGGCGCTATATAAATCCTGTATAATAAAAATAATAATAATAATAAAGGGTAACTAAAGCCAAAACATAGTTTTTGCTTTGGGAAGGAGTGGGGAAGGATTAGAAATCCTGTAAGGTTTTTATTGCTGTTTGTTCCCCCACTGGAAAGAATTGCCCCTTTATATTTTTCCTGGTGATAAATGGGACAGAAAGTGAAGAAAAATCAAATATCTTGGTTGTCACTCCAGCAAGTACAGAAGAGAAACATTCCAGTGGAGTCACTTGTTCCAGAGACCACTGTCACTTCCTGTTTTGTCACTTTACCCAATGGGACACTGATACCAATAGAAATATTTACAGGATTTTAATCATTCCTATCCTAAAAAAAAAAAAAGTTTGACTTTAGATACTTTAAAGTACATTAAATGCTTATATTTGACAGTCTAAACAAGTACCAAATCCAGTTACTATATAATGAACAAGGCTTACAACGTTCCTTTACCTCCCCTGACTGAGCCAAATCCTCCTTCATTTGTATTTCACAAGCTGACCCCCCCCCCCCCCAGACACTACAGCAAGCCTGGGAGAAGTGGGCAGGACTAGGTGTGGTCATTGACAAGCTACAGCCCTGTAAATCAATGCCGATAGCCACGCCCCCTGCAACATTCTTTCACTCCACTGTAGTGCAAGAAGGCCCAGCCCACATGAGTGTGGAATCTCGGCTCCGAATTCAGGAACAGTGCAGCATCATTGCCACCCAATTACAGTAAGCTGCATTTGGTAGATTTCACTGGCAGGTTCAACAGGTATTCCTGCAGGAGGTGAAAACTGTAAAGCTACTTTCAGACTGAAAACGCTGGCCGTTAGCGCTAAAGCGCTGCTCGTTTTAGCAGCACTTTTGCACTGCTTTTCGCCCGCTAGCAGGGCGCATTTAACCCAAAAAAGTGTTCAAAAACTCCCATTTTGCGGCACTTTGAACGTGCTGCCTATTCATTCAAGTGGGCAACCCGCCCCAAAGATACTGCTTGCAAGACTTTTCGGAATGTTCCGCAAGCGCACCGCCCAAGTGTGAAAAGACACACTGGATCTAATGGGAGGCGGTTTTCAGGTGCTTTGCAGAGGCTATTTCTAGTGCTAAAGCCCCCGTGTGAAAGGGGTCTAAAGCATAGCCAGTGCATAGTCAGAGCTGTGCTCACTTCTGGGGACCTGGGTTCAGTTTATACCAGGGTTCTAACAGCATGGAGTCAACAAATAAAAAATATATATATATATATATATATATATATATATATATATATATATATATATATATATATATATATATATATATATATATATATACACACACACACACACTATAAATATATTAAAATATGAATATACTTTGGGAACCCTGCCCTTGGCTTTTGTTTCTCCTATTAGGATTTTAGCCACTAATCAACGAATGACATCTGCACTGTAACACAAGTTTTCAATTAACGTCCTTGATTCCTGTTTTGAACACATTCTTTTCTGGGCTGAAAACTGGTATGCAGACTCAAACACCTTCGGGGGATGTAAAAAACCATAAAGCATGTTATATTTACATGTTATTAGCTGCAATGTCACACACAGACTTGCATGTCTGATAAACCTGACCTAATGTTTTCAATATTTACTCTCATTAGTGTTCTACCTCTGAGCACAAGGAATCAAAAAGCGTTATTTCTTCCAGAGCATTACGTGCATCTGAAACTTTTCAAATTGATGTCAAAACAAACTGTTATGTCTCATACATCGCCTGTATATTGAAGATAGAGCAGCACCTGCCTTACAAGCTCTGATATCTCATTAGCACAGATGACTGAATTTGCTTTATATTGGCAGCTGGACTTCTCAAACATGCAAATGTGTCAGAGAGCAGCAAAAGAAGATTTCAAAAGTTAATAAGCATATCCGGTGATTTATTTATACACTAGACGTGGTTCCAATGATGCTTATATAAAAGAGATGATCTTTACCCTATCTGGCCAACAACTGTCAGATCAGGAAATGCAGAAATCTCTCTTATTGGTGACAAAAAATAAAAATAAAAAATCTATGCTTGGCCCAAATGATTGTTCATGGTACTGTCCGCCAAGCGTGATGGAGGGATAATTTTTGATAATTCAATGCATTGCTGTCTTTGAAGCCTAACGCCTTTCCCTATCAGGATATTTTTTTTATTTTTTGCACACGTTAAATTTGCTAGAAATTACTGTAACCCCCCCCAAATAGTATATAGTGTCTGGAAGAAGACATCCTGTTGAATAAAATGGTGGTAGCTACTATTTTGTATGTCACAATATATTTGTGTAGTTACAGCGCATCCGGAAAGTATTCACAGCACGTCACTTTTTTTCCACACCAAGATCGGTGGAGCGGTGTGTCAGACTGACACACCGCTCCAACGATCGCCGCGATGCGCGCCCCCACTGGCACGCGGCAGCTGTTATCCTGAAGGACGTCATATAATGCCCAGTCAGCATAACTGAACCACCGCCCGGCCGTCAATCTGCTATAGGCCGGGCGGGAAGTGGTTAAACCATGTCCTGTGGTCTGATGAGACCAAGATAAACATATTTGGTTCAGATGGTGTCAAGCTGTGTGGCAGCAACCAGGTGAGGAGTACAAAGACAAGTGTGTCTTGCCTACAGTCCAGCATTGTGGTGAGAGTGTCATGGTCTGGGGCTGCATGAGTGCTGCCGGCACTGGGGAGCTACAGTTCATTGAGGGAACCATGAATGCCAACATGTACTGTGACATACTGAAGCAGAGCATGATCCCCTCCCTTCGGAGACTGGGCCGCAGGGAAATATTCCAACATGATAACGACCCCAAACACATCTCCAAGACAACCACTGCCTTGCTAAAGAAGATGAGGGTAAAGGTGATGGACTGGCCAAGCATGTCTCCAGACCTAAACAAATTGAGCATCCTTGGGGCATCCTCAAACGGAAGGTGGAGGAGCGCAGAATCTCTAACATCCACCAGCTCTGTGATGTCATCATGGAGGAGTGGAAGAGGACTCCAGTGGTAACCTGTGAAGCTCTGGTGAACTCCATGCCCAAGAGGGTTAAGGCAGTGCTGGAAAATAATGGTGGCCACACAAAATATTGACACTTTGGGCCCAATTTGGAAATTTTCACTTAGGGGTGTACTCACTTTTGTTACCAGTAGTTTAGACATTAATGGCTGTGTGTTGAGTTATTTTGTGGGGACAGCAAATTTACACTGTTATACAAGCTGTACACTCACTACTTTACATTGCAGCAAAGTGTCATTTCTTCAGTGTTGTCACATGAAAAGATATAATAAAATATTTACAAAAATGTGAGGGGTGTACTCACTTTTGTGAGATACTATATATACCATGATTTGAAGACTCTAAAACTTTCACTGATTTGGGGTATTTTTATCAAAGGAATACAGGAGAATACATTTTGGCCTGAATTTATGAAGAAAGATTATTTGCAAAATATTATAATAGAAACATTTTTTTAAATTATCTGTATTTTTTTCATTTATATTGTAAGAAAAAAAAAAGTTCCTCCTGTTCTCGCTGGGGAAGCTGTTCCCTGCAGTCACGGGCTTCTTTGAGAGGCCCGTCACTTTTATCAGAAAGCCCTTTGCCAGCTCTTAAAGCCGATAACACTTAACCACTTGTCTATCATGCCATTTATAAATGTACTGCTACTGTATTATCATAATTGACACAAAGCAGGGCCCTCCTAACCCCCTTGTATTGTATTGTAATTGTACGGTCTCCCTTTACAATGTAAATTGGTGTGTGAACTATTGGTGCTATATAAATCCTGAATAATAACAACATGAGGAAAGCCCATTTTGAAAATAAAGACTACTGTTGTTTTAAAAATTATATTGGCATTGTGAAGCCAGTCTAGAAGCACTCTGTATTGTATTTCTTTAATCAATTTAGATTTATAAACCATGGAACTGTCTTGTGTATCTCTATACAACATGCTGTGTGTTTTTACAATTTGTAACAACAGAGGATTTTGCTATCATGCAAAAAGCTTTATTTTTCAAGTTTAATGGTCAATTATGGAATAAAAACAATTATAACTCTCCTCTCCTGCATTTTTTTTCTTTAATATCACCTTTCTGTAAAAGAAGAGTTTAATCTGTCAAAATCAATTGCCTCGCCAAAATTAAAATCGATGCCTCCTCCAGACGTCGGTGCTCAGAGATCTATGGCTTGGCTTCTCTAATGTGGTTTGGAACCTCTCACTGTCTGGTCATTTGTTTTTTGAGTTTATGAATAAATGTGCACCAATCATTTTCTATCTAAAAATAAACGCATTATAGGCAAGTGACAGTAATTAAAACACAGGAACCAATGGGGAGGACTAATTAAAGTGTTACTAAACCCATGAATGTAAAAAGTACACACAACCTATACATTTTTTTTTTCATTAAAATAAAACGGATATGTACCTTCTCTGATGAGCAGTATACAGCAGTGTCTGGCCGAGTCCTAAATATTCTTGTAGGAGGAGATTTCTCTCTCCTCTGATGTGTCTTGTGATGCTGACTGACCCCCAAACCCTCTGTCCGGTCAGCGCTGACTGGAAGGAGGAAGGGAGGGAGGGACTGGCCTGTCATCTAGGATCTGTATACACGCCGAAATGTGTGATCTTAACACCATGTGATCTAACTAGCTCCAATCAAAAAGGAAATGTTCTCTCCAGCAAAAGAGACCAAACTGAGCATGTGCAAACTGACTCCACTAGCCTTGTCTTATCTGGATATGTTATGGGAACAATGTAAGAAGAAGAGAATCTGTGCATACAGGATCAAATAGGCTTTTTACACAATGCAGAGGATTAACCCCTTAGGTCCCACAGTGAGGATAACAAGCATGCTTTACTGTATATACAGACTGATTTTACTGTTGTGAGTTTAGTAACACTTTAAGGCCCCTTTCACACAGGGTGGAGTCGCTGGACGGACTCCGCCAGCTCAGTGGTGGATCGCTCCGTTGATCCCCACTGAGCAGGCGAATGAGAGGTCCGTCTCTGCTCACTATGCAGGGACGGACCGATCAGAGCCCCGCTATTCTTTATGGCGAGATCGGATGAAAACTGACAGCCTGTCTGTTTTCATCCGATCCCATCCGCTGGACAGATGGCGAATGTATGTATGTAGCCTCAATCAAAAGTGACTTGTGCTTAAAAGTTCATGGAGATATAACCAGCTGGTGAATGGGTGGAAAAAAAATCAATAAATATGTTGCACTAAATAAAAAAAAAAATCACAAAATAATACATCACGTGAGTCCAAGAGTCACCAACGTGACATATAAGCCGATATCGTGAAAGGGGCCTAAAAGAGCAGTATCTTCATGATAATGCTGGTCTAGCAGAAATCCTCATATGTTTCTCACAGCTGAACAGTTAGGAGAACCTACTACAATATTAATCTGTCTATCCATGTGAGATTATTCCTCCGACATATCTTCCTTAAAGTGGTTACATATACCCAGTGAAGTGACTGACCTCAAGTGATACACAGAGATTAAAGTGGAGTTCCAGTCATTTGTTTGTTTATTAAAAGTCAGCAGCTACAAAAAGTGTAGCTGCTGACTTTTAATAAACACACACTTACCTGTCCCACGGTCCAGAGGTGCACTCACCCCAGCAGTTTTCTTCCTCTCTCCTCCCTCGGCGGCGCCGGCAATTCTACTATGGGCACCCAGCTGTGATAGCTTGCGGCTTCAAATTCAGGTGCCCACTGTGCATGCGCGGGTGGCGCTGCGCTCTGTGATTGGTCCCGAAGTCTTCTAGGACCTGTCCTGTGTGTCCCAGAAGACTTTGAGAGGGAGGGGAACGGAAAACTAAGGCAACTGAAACAAAAGTGGCTGTGGGTACCCTTCAAAACCGGGTACCCGCACCCCCCCTCCCTCAAAGCTCTGTTTCACCATTCGGAGCTGGGGAGGAGGCTTTAAGCTGTAGTTCCACTTTTGGGTGGAACCCCGCTTTAAACAAATCCTCTTCCATAAATTGAACCTGTTTATTTGCAGCTGTCTTTCTCCTCAAAGTACAGAATTTAAACAGGATCTCTAAGCTCTGAAAAGCAGGGGGAGGGAGAGCTGAAGTTACATCAGTGAAGAGAGCTCCGAGAGCTGATTGGAGGGAAGGGACACACCCCTTCACACAGCACACAGGAACAGATCTGAGGCTGTCAATCACAGGCTGTGCCCTCCCCGTCACCATTTTTCTTTCATTAGAGGTAACTCATGCTTATAGCAGAGAAACAAATCTGCACACAGAAATTACACTTTGTGCTCTGGACTGAGACAAGTAAACGCTATAGAGCGATATGCTTTGTTCATATTTCATGTCTGAGGATTACAACTGCTTTAAACATTTTGCTTCAAAGTAATTTGCCTTAATACAAAGACTGTGTATACTTACGGAAGTTAATCCAACATTGTAGATTTTTAGGCTTGGGATGCATGTTTCAGATGTTCCAGGGGATAAGAATGAATACTGGAACAAACCTTTATAACCCTTTATCCTTCCTCCGAAAGCATTCTTATAGCAGATACTGCTACAAATATTTATCAGTCCTGTTCCTTTTTCACAAACCTCTCTAAAACCACCCTATTTAATTTCTTCTCCTCATAAACCTATTTACATTTTTTGTCCTATTCAGAATTCTCCCTCTTGCAGGCATCTTCCTCAAAAAGTTCACTTTTCCATATTTCCTCCTCACAAACTTCAATTTGTCTTTCTCAGAAACCTTCATCTTCCATTTGTCCCCCTCACAAACATCCCCCTTCCATACATCCTCACAAACTTCACTCTTTTATATGTCCTCACAAACCTCACTCAGAAACCTAAACCTAACCTCAACTCATCACTTCATATGTCCTCCTCAGAAACCTCCATCTTCCATATGTAATTTGCACAAACTTCACTCTTTCATACATCGTTCTTACAAACCTACCCTCTTCTATATGTTTTCTTCACAAAACTAATTCTTCTGTACTTCCTACTCAGAAACCTAAATCTTCCATATATCCTTCTCACCTTCTTCACTCTTCCATGCATCCTCACATACCTACCTCCCCCATATGTCCTCCTCATAAACCTCCATTTTCTATATAATTTAGGCTATAGTGAAACACTTCATCCTCTAAACAGACACTAAAGGGCTAACCGGCTTAGATTTTTGCTCAGCATAAATAATATACTATATGGAGATTACACTACACACAATCAGGACCTGGAAACTTTAAACATGGGGAGGACCAGCTGAGAGTTAAAACTCAGTGTTCAGTGTGAGGTTCGGAATCTTAAAGAAAGCCTATTACTAGAAGTGCCAGCATTGATTCACAGTTGAATGATGTGATGTTTCATTAAAAGCTGTTGACTAGATCTTCCAAGTTTACTTTAAGAAAATAGTTTCCATTAGAAGCTTAATCCACTTAACAAGGTCTGTAAGAGATTGCATGGGTCTGAAACAAGCTGTCCACAAGGGAAAAACATGATTCCAAACTGCATCAAGAGTGTCTAGATTTTTATCTTCCACATTAATAACAAGGTCCAGGAAATATAAAAAACCCTGTGATTAATGAAAAATGTAATCTCCATTTGTTGATGGCAAGCAGTGCAGAAGCCCAGGTGTCCAGCAGTGGCTGACAGAAGATTTAAGCCCATGGCTACACAAATGTGTACTGACTCGGTAGACTAAGCACCTGGGTCACCTGGCAAGCACTGCCTCTGTTCCTTTGGCTTTCTCACCAGCCAAAAACACAATAACCCATATCACATGTGGATTTATCATCTGCCCTCACACACAGAATATTTACTTTTGGATGGTGTGAGAAAGGGTTAGAATCAGTGTTGTTTTTTTTTTTTTCTCCTGTTTGTGTCCCTGTTAAGTGAAGTGTCTTACATATCGTTGTTCCACAGGAGCAGGAAGTCAGGGGAAATCTCAAGTGAGAGGAAACCCGGCCTTTGACAGCTGTTATGATAATAGTCGTGTAAAATTAAAAATTTCCCCTTAGGCCAGGCATACACGATTCGAATTTCGGCCGGTTCAGCAGGAACCAGCCAAGATTTGGACAGGCTGAATGTACCATGTTGATCGATCAATCAACTTGGGTACAAACAGCCTGCCTGCGATTATCAGTAGCAGATGTGATAATCACTATCTTCTCCCGGCGGGGATGCTTTTTTTTTTATATCCTGAAAGACATTCTAACAATTTCCCACTTTACATAAAACTAGAGAAATGTTTTGGTTGGGATTCAACTTCATTCACCCCTTGGGCTGAAACTTTTCTAGTGTAGTAGCAGATTCTGGAACAAATAAATCAAGGTATCAGTATGGTTGCTGGGGGCTCCACATTTGCTCCAGCTTTCATGCTGTACAAATGGCTGTACAATTCATCTACCAAGTGACTCATTTGTACAAAGCTCTTACAATGTACATCTAAATCTGCAGATGTTGGGCTCTCAAAAGGCAGCAGCTGAAAAATCGCTCTGATTCACAGGAAAGTGGACTATCATTCCAAGAATTTGGCGAGGAGAGGGTGGAATACCTGGATGCTCCTGCAGCTCTCAGTGTGAACACACTGCTGACATATTTCCAGTAACTGTGGGGTACAGGAAGACTGCCGGATACATTCTGCAGCCCTGCCTATTATGGTAAGAGGGTGGCCAATAACTGAGGTTAATGAAGACAACCCCTGGAAGACAATCTAAGCCAAATAACGTCTTGGATATAAAAACATATATTATGTCACAGCATTATTAGATCTGATCATTGACAGTTGTTCCAGCGTGATTTGGGATCTTTAAAGACTGACAATACAGTACTACTCAGAGTTCCTGTATCCTGAACATGGCCGTTGCACATTTTACCTCACCTGGTAAAATGAATAAAACTCCTGAGTCAGCTCATTAGCTTTACAAGACTGCAAAGCTGCAGAACTACTTTTACTTTTTTAATTACTAATTCTCTGCCTACTTGTTTCATTTCAACCTCTTGGAATGAAGACCGTTTGGAGAATTGAATTTTTCCACTGAAATCAGAGTTTGGCCCTGTGCACTGAAGATACAGTGGTTACACTTAATAAGCATCCAAAAAAGACCAGTACAGGGAATTATTTCTGCTCCCCATTTCTCTGGGAGAGGCTCCAAAATGCTGCTTTTAATATAAGTTGTACAGCTCTTCCACAACAAGGCTGTAACTCATAGGTGGGAGCCAGGAATACCCCATGTAAACAGTGGAGGAGCCAAGGTTACCAGGCGTACAAGAGACTCTGTGCTACCTCCCCTGGGCCCTGAACTGGGTATTGACATCTCTATCACCAAAGTCTAGCTAATCTCTTCTGGTGGTTGGTCACTTTTTGGTCAAACTAAAAAGGGAGTGGCACTGAGAGTTATGGCTTTTCTATTTCTTTCTAACTTTAGCCTTTCTGCCCTATTTATAAAAAGCTGCAGCTAATCTATTTATCCAGTCTTTTTATTAATAGAGTTAAAGTAGAACTACAGGGCAACACTTTTTTTTTCTTTTTGGATAGAGTAAGGGAGGATAATAACCTGTCAGAATTTTCTTTTGCCATCTGCGTCCCATTGCGGAGACCCAAAAACTGAAAAGAAGGTGGTGCAGCATTGTTGGAAGCTTATGAAAGTGGAATAATGTCCTTTAGAAGGGAGAAGGGAATGGTTAAGACCTCTGTTGAGTTTGTTTCAGCTGCCAGTTCCCCACTGGGAAGCTTTCCTGTCACTTATTGTTACAGAAATATAACAGGAGGTGAGTGTAAATCTCTGCACACAGCAATGGGAAATGCCCTCTTAAGGTTCATTCACATAAGCTTTGGTCCCTGAAGAGCAATCCACTCTCTGATCACTCTTCTGAAAGCATTTGACAGGTGGTAAGGTGGTGTTTTATTGCTTCCTCACCGCCTGCTTTAACCCTGATTGCCGTACTAGCACGCCGCAACCATGTGCTTTGCACATGGTTGCAGGGTGCTTGAAGAGTAGCCCCATTCACTTGAATGGGTCATGTTTAGTGGGCACTACAACTGCTGACAGAGACAGTGGGTAGAATTCCTGCCACAGCTGCAAAGGAAAGCAGCGTGGCCGTAGCATGTGTAGACCTCTGGCTGCTGCCTCTGCAGCTAAAGAGGTAGCAGTTGGAGGTAAAAGTTTTACCACCCCCCTCCCCCAAATGCTAGCATAAACAAGCCCTTTGAAAAATTGTCACTAGAACAGGTGTCCCCATTAGAAGACTGCTGCACTGTGGGTTAATGGGAGATTATCATATTCCAGATTCTATGCTGTAATTGCTCAATACCTGATCAATCATAGCTACAGTGCCTTGAAAGAGTATTCATGCCCCTTGAAATTTTGTCATGTTAAGACCAAAAATGTAAATGTGTTTTATTGAGATTTTATGTGATAAACCAACAAAGTGGCACATTATTGTGAAGTGGAAGGAAAATGATAAATGGTTTTCACATATCTTTACAAATAAATATCTGAAAAGTGTGGCATGCATTTATATTCAGCCACCTTTACTCTGATACCCCTAACTAAAATCTAGTGGAACCAATTGCCTTCAGAAGTCACCTAACTAGTAAATAGAGTGCACCTGTGTATAATTTAATCTCAGTATAAATACAGCTGTTCTGTGAAGCCCTCAGAGGTTTGTTAGAGAACCTTAGTGAACAAGCAGCATCATGAAGGCCAAGGAATACACCAGACAGATCAGGGATAAAGTTGTGGAGAAGTTTAAAGCAGGGTTATTTTATAAAAAAAATTCCCAAGCTTTGAATATCTCAGAGAGCTCTGTTTAATCCATCATCCGAAAATGGAAAGCGTATGGGACAACTGCAAACCCTACCAAGACATGGCCGTCCACCTAAACTGAAAAGCAGGGCAAGGAGAGCATTAATCAGAGAAGCAGCCAAGAAGCCCATGGTAACTCTGGAGGAGCTGCAGAGATCCACAGCTCAGGTGGGAGAATCTGTCCACAGGACAACTATTAGCCGTGCTCTCCACAAATCTGGCCTTTATGGTAAAGTGGTACGAAGAAAGCCTTTGTTAAAAGAAAGCCATAAGAAGACCCATTTGCAGTTTGTGAGAAGCCATGTGGGGGACACAGCAAACATGTGGAAGAAGGTGCTCTGGTCAGATGAGACCAAACTTGAATTTTTTGGCCTAAAAGCATGTGTGGCAGAAAACTAACACCGCACATCACCTTGAACACATCATCCCCACGCTGAAACATGGTGGTGGCAGTATTATGTTGTGGGGATGCTTTTCTTCAGAAAGGACAGGGAAGCTGGTCAGAGTTGATGAGAAGATGGATGGAGCCAAATACAGGGCAAGCTTAAAAGAAAACCTGTTAGAGTCTGCAAAAGTCTTGAGACTGGGGCAGAGGCTCACCTTCCAGCAGGACAACGACCCTAAACATACAGCCAGAGCTACAATGGAATGATTTAGATCAAAGCATATTCATGTGTTAGTATGGCCCAGTCAAAGTTCAGACCTAAATCAAATTGAGAATCTGTAGCAAGACTTGAAAATTGCTGTTCACAGACGCTCTCCATCCAATCTGACAGAGCTTGAGTTATTTTGCAAAGAAGAATGGGCAAAAATGTCACTCTCTAGATGTACAAAGCTGGTAGAGACATCCCCAAAAAGACTTGCAGCTGTAATTGCAGCGAAAGGTGGTTCTACAAAGTATTGACTCAGGGGGGGCTGATTACAAATGCACGCCACACTTTTCACATATTTATTTGTAAAAAATTTGGAAAACCATTTATCATTTTCCTTCCACTTCACAATTATGTGCCACTTTGTGTTGTTCTATCACATAAAATCCAATGACATTTTTAATTGCAACATGAAAAAATGTGGAAAATTTCAAGGGGTATGAATACTTTTTAAAGCCATTGTATAAATGTTCCTGTTCCTGGAGTATGTTTTCAAAGGAAAGACATTGTTTTTCTAAAAGTGCTGTTTAAAATTGATTTTGTCGGTTTTTGTTTTTTTTTTCTTTGGAGTGTTGGAAGGGTTATGATTCTTCTCATGTTTTTATTGATGTCTGAGTCCCTTACAGAGAGATTTATATTCTCTGCTCGTTGTTGTGACTCAGAAAGTGATAGGAAGATGAAAATTTGACATCACAAAAAAAGCAATAGAGGGTAATAGCGAGAGGAGGGGGGACAGGTCTGTACGACTTACCAGCTGCGTTATATGAAGTGTTTGAAGGTGTTCTACGCGAGAAGCTTTTTACTGCCAAGCTTTGCCCTCTCTGCTTCCTGCGCCAAGCTGTGCGACACTTGGAGTCAATGCTCTGTTTTATCCGGTACCAGTCGGACTCTGTGATTCGGAACTTGTGGAATAGATGACCTGTGTAAGAAAAAAACACACAACCACAATTATTTCTTTTAATGTATTTTAATTCAGCCAAATATGTTACATAGACTACATTTAAAGTTGTTGTAATAATCCCTTACAAATACTCTCAGAAGTGACTAGCCTCTGGGGATGCACAGAGATGAAAGAAGTCCTCCTACATAAGTTGTACCTGTTTATCAACGACTGTCGGTGTCAGACATTTCAGGGACAGATGTAAAAAAACATAGATTTTTACAATCTGTCCCTGGTTTTACTGAGGCTGGCAACCCTGATGGGGCCCCCGGACAGTGCTCAAGTGCCCGAATGGTCAGTCCACCCCTGGCCCCTAGTGAGTAGATTCCATTTATGTTTTTGCCACCCAAATGCATTATTTTAAATGTTTCTACATTTGCCATGTAGTTGCCCACCCCATTAATTTGTTCTGATCTTCTTGCAAGGCTTCCACATCCTGCAGAGAAATTATTACCCTGCTTAGCTTAGTATCGTCCGCAAATACTGAGATTGAGCTGCTTATCCCATCTTCCAGATTGTTTATGAATAAATTAAATAGGATTGGTGCCAGGACAGAACCCTGGAGGACCCCACTTTCCACACCGGCCCAATCCGAGTACTCCCCATTTATCACTACCCTCTAAACTCATCCCTGTAGCCAGTTTTCAATCCATGTACTCACCCTTTGGTCCATGTTGACAGACCTTAGTTTGTACAGTAAACGTTTATGTGGAACCGTATCGAATGCCTTTGGAAAATGCAGATACACCACGTCTACGTGCCTTCCTTTATCTAGATGGCAACTCACCTCCTCATAGAAGGTTAATAGATTGGTTTGGCAAGAACGATTCTTCATGAATCCATGCTGATTACTGCTAATGATACAGTTCTCTTTACAAAAATCTTGTATATAGTCCCTTATCATCCCCTCCAAGAGCTCGCAAACTATTGACGTTAGGCTAACTGGTCTGTAATTCCCTGAGATATATCTTGGTCCTTTTTTAAATATTGGTGCTACATTTGCTTTTCTCCAATCTTCTGGTACCATACCATACCAATGGTCTGGCAATTACTTGACTGAGTTTCTTAAGGACCCTCGGGTGCAAGCCATCTGGTCCCGGTGACTTATTAATGTTATGTTTTTCAAGTCTATTCCTAATTCTATCCTCCGTTAGACATGAGGGTGCTTCCTGTGACATGGCATGAGGATAAACATTGCAGTCTTGGTTACTGAATGCCCCCCGTTTCCCTCGTGAAGACTGAGAAGAATAAATTCAAAACCTTCGCCCTCTCTCCGTCTTTTGTAACCAGATTCCCTTCATCATTCTTTATGGGGCCAATATGATCTGACCTCCCTCTTTTACTATTTATATACTTAAAGAATTTCTAGGGATTTTTTTTTACTCTCCTCTGCTATGTGTCATTCGTGTTCTATATTAGCCGCCCTGATTTCACCCTTACATTTCTTGTTGCATTCTTTGTAAAGTTGGAATGCTGACAATGATCCCTCAGCCTTGTATTTTTTTTCTGAAGGCCTTCTCCTTTGCTTTTATATGCATTTTTACAATGGAGTTAAGCCACCCAGGACTGTTAGCTCTTTTAAATTTATTTCCCATTGGGATGCACTGGTTAACACCCTTATTTAATATGCTCCTAAAGCACATCCATTTTTCTTCCGTGTTTTGTTCCTAGGATTTTATCCCATTCAATATCTTCTAGCAAGGAATGTAGTTTATGGAAGTTGGCTCTTTTGAAATTCAGTGTCTTTGTATTCCCCTTATGTTTAATGTTTGTGTGATTTATACTGAAACTTATTGACCTGTGGTCGCCGTTTCCTAAATTGCCCCGTATTTCCGCATCTGTGATCAGGTTGGTATTGTGAGTAATCAATTGGTCAAGTAACGCATTGTACCTTGTTGGTGCATTTACCATCTGACCCATGAAATTGTCCTGTAAGACATTTAGGAAATGGCGAGCCTTAGATGAATGCGCAGTTCCTTCTGCCCAGTCTATGTCTGGATAATTAAAATCGCCCATTATGACGACGCTTCCCATCCTTCCCGCCATTCCAAACTGTGATAGGAGGTCCGCCACCCCCTCCTTCCTCTGGTTAGGGGCCTATAGCATAGTCCCAGTATTACTTCCCCCTTGGTTTCCTCCCTTTGAAGCTCTACCCATAAGGATTCCACCTCCTCCCTTGCACAATTTGTGATGTCGTCCCGCACTTTCACCTGTACATCATTTCTGATATACAGGCATACCCCTCCCCCCCTTTTTTTTACACTCTCTATCCCTGCTATATAGGGAATACCCTTGAATGGTTGCCAGCCATTCATGAGAGCGGTTGAACCAAGTCTCTGAAATTCCCACAAAATCTAAATTCTCCTTGTACAATAGCAGCTCTAGTGCTCCGGACTCCTGGCATTAGTGAACAAGCCACGCAGTTTTGAACGGTCACATACTATCTCCTTATTTGGCGTTCTGAGGTTGCAAATAGTACTGGTTACTGTACTTACCACGGGCTTAGGTGCTTTAGTCAACCTACCACTAATGCCCCAATATTACCCTCTGGTATTTGTTCCATGCTGGCTAACTCTACACCTGGACCCTCCCCCCCTCGTCGCCTAGTTTAAAAGCCCCTCTAACTTATCAGCCATCTTCTCTCCCAGCCGATCTGCACCTTCCCTATTTAGGTGCAGTCCATCCCTGCTAAAGAGCTGGTAACCGACTGAAGTCAGCCCAGTTCTCCAGCAACCCAAACTCCTCCTTTCTACACCAGCTCCTCAGCCACTTGTTTACTTCCCCAATCTCCTGCTGCCTTTCTGGTGTGACCTGAGGTACCGGTAGTATTTCTGAGGATACTACCTTGGAGGTCATATTCCTCAATTTAGCTCCTAAGTCCCTAAAATCGTTTTTTTTAAGGACACTTCATCTTCCTCTCACTTTGTCATTGGTGCCAACGTGTACCATGACAGCTGGGTCTTCCCCAGCCCCTCCCAGTAATCTGTCCACCAGATCCGTGATGTGCCGGGTAGACAACATACAGTTTGGCGCTTCAGGCCTTTGTGACAGATTTTCCTCTCTGTCCTTCCGAGAATTGAGTCCCCTACCACCAGAATCTGTCTTTCCTTTCCCTTAGCTTCACCCCCAACCTCACTGGAGGAGTTATTCCCCTGGCAGCTAGGGGCGTCACTCTGCTCCAGCAATGCCGGTCCCTGACTGGTTTCACCAATATCACGCAACAGGGCGTACTTATCGGGATGTTCCAGCCTGGGATTGGCCTCCCTCTTTCCCCTCTACGCTTCCTGACTGTAACCCATCTACTCTGCTCTGGTGCCTGCACCTCTTTGTCTCCACCAGCCTCTGTGCTGGCCCCTGCCAGCACCTGCCTGGTACAGTCCCAACTCTTCTTTAGTGTGGAGAGTCTTCTCAATGTTAACAGTTGCTTCCCTCGATTCAGAACCTGGGCTTCCAGGAAAACAATGTGCTTACATTTTGCACAGCAGTATTCGCCCTCGTTTAGATGATCAAGGAACACATAAATGCTGCAAGATGTATACCGAGTTGCATATCCACATCCGCTGGGCATCATATCCACTTATTTATTGGGGATTGGGGATAATACCCTGTCCAAATTAACTAACAAATGGCTTCCTGACACTAATACCCAATAATACACAGGTACTCAACAATGCAAAGGCGCTCATAGAACACGGGCGCTCACAGCACTCAGTCCCAGCTATAAATCAATTAAAAAAAAAGATCACGACTCTTTAAAATGATGCTCTCCATCCTGACAGATCCTTTGCAGCAGCCAGCGGGAGAGGGAAACCTGGCAGTACTGCTGAGAAAGCAAAGGAAGGACACAAGAGCCCTGGGGGAGAAGGACAGGCATATGCAGGTAGTGGGAGCAGCATGTGGAAGAGCCAATGCCCTCCATTTCCCTCCTGCAGCCATTGAATGTTCAGTTCCTCTACATGCTGCCACCCTCCTATCCAGGCATACAGGGGGGCTGCAATGGCAACCCCCTGTATATTCACCCCTGAGGAGAGCATATGATTTTTGACCAGCAGCACTGCACACCTTTGCTGTACCATTTAGGTATCCTAACTTCTCACCACTCTAATAATAAAAAAAAAAATCGAACTAGGAGTTTTGCATTTAGCAAATCTGATTTAGCTCTACGGCTTGTGTTGCACACAAGCATAACAGTAAATTTTCACACCAACAAAATTAAATTGCAAAAAAAACCACACAAAAATCAGCGCATACGAAAAGTAGACCAGCTAACAATAGTCCACATCGAGCATTTAAAGCTTAAAGAGCTTTGTGAAAGTCATCCAATATTAACAAACTTGGCCCAGCACCCCTCAGCAAAACGCTTGTACCATATGATTCCACCGCCACAGAGGCGTGTAGCCGTGAAACTTTGAACTCACAGAGCTGAAATAAACTATAGCATTTGACAGCTCACTCTTTGGCAGACTATAAACATATTCTTAAATCATAACTTAGCATTTTTACAAGCTTTAGAGATTTCATATGTGAAATGGTCTGTTTTGGTAGGGGCTTGGGTCCCTGGATGCCATTTGAAACACTGGAGGGAAAAAAGCCAACTGTAGGGAGAGAAAAAAAAAACAAATGTGCACAGAAGGGAACAATTCAATCTCATCGATCTATAAAATTGAATGAAGCGTGGTCAGTCCACTGAACCCAACAGAGAAGCCGCGTTCTATGCTCATATACACAGCAGCGGGAGCCTTTATATTAAATGGACTGAAATCCTCGAAGTTGCCCACACACAGAGTGGCCAGAAAGCTTAGAAACAAATTATTGGATTTTTGATACAGTATTTAAAAGGAAGTTATAGTTTAACATATATGGAACATATGAAAGCATTCAGCCTCAAGCTGAAATTTGCAAAGAAAATGGAAATTTTCAAACAGCCAGGCTTCTAATTGCTGAAGAAACGTTGCATGTCTCTTCCGGAATAAATTATTCTTATTTGCCTGTGCAGCTCAAAGTGCTGGGTTCCAAGATGGATGCATATGCATGGGAGTTACATCACTCAGGTGTGACAAATCAAGATGGCTGAAGATCCTGATCCTGGAAGAAGACCAAGAGAAGATGTTGAGGAGGAAGCAAGGGGAGGGGAGTATAGTTCCGCTTTAGTATACTTCGTATAAAGATCTTATTTTGGTTTCCACTTATAAGGTACATTTGGCTATTACATGCTCTGCTTTCTGTTTGTTATAGTCGCACAACATCCTTTCAGACCCTCTTGTTTCAGCTTAGGTCTATCAGAAAAGGTCTTTCTGACAGAAAACAACACGTCACACATCCACAAGGCTCTGCACACCAAGACAAGACAAAATGTGATCCAGGCTTGCTAGGCTGCATGAGGGAATTTGAATGCAGAATTTATTTATTTTTTAAATTATAGCAAATTAGAAAAATGGGGGTGTCCTTCCTCATTACTAACAAGGATGATACCAACACAGAAACAAAAGATGTGAGCATGAAACCCCTTGCATTCCGATACCTAGCCTAGGTTCACACAAATGCGGCTCTACAAGCCAAGTTTTGCATGGGAATGGCAGCCTATTCATTTGAATAGGCTGTCTTCTGAAATGCCGGGAAAAGGTCCCTGCAGCATTTTAGAAATCACAGCCTGCACGGGAACTGCTAGTGTAGTGCGGTCACCAGTGCGGGTGCCATTAGTAATAATGGCACCCACATGCATCCCATGCATTTTTCTGTGTGGGTGGTTTTGGGAACAGGAAATATAAAGTATATTCAAACACAATGGGAAATGTATTACCTTGTTTTTTGGGGGGTTTTTTTGTCAACATCCGTTTGGTCATAATTATCCAATCAAACTTTTTTTTTTTTGGACAATATCTTAACAGATTTATTGATATGAGAAGAGAGCTGCAAAAGAAGTGCTATTTTCATGTCCTTTCAATCACTAAACCATAAAACGGCAAATTCCAAAATGTCCAAAACCCCAGATATGCGTTCTTTTTAGAGTCAAATATGTGTTTATTGCATTTCAGGATAAGAAAACATAACAGAGAATCCAAATATGCAGCATCATATTTTGAATAGTACAATAAATGTGTCAGGAATAGAAGAGGAAGAATCACGACACAAACACAGTTAAGGTATTATCGCATGTAATTACCACCCATCACGAGAGAATATGAAATCATCAACTCTTGGAAGAATGTGTTGGGTCTCAAGGTCAGCCCTGTCTTATTTGGAGCAGGAGAACAGGAAAATAGAGTAGAAAAAGGAAAGGAAAGGAAAGGGGTTAAAGAATAGGGTGAGATCAGGGGGAATAAGTTAAGGGAGGGTTTGAGCAAACGTTGAAGGACAAACCTGCGGGGTTTGGTCAAGCAGTGGTCCAGTATTAGCCAATAGGTGGTAACATGTGGTAACATGTTTGTCAAGGAGTCTGAGGTGGAGAATACCATCCAGAGGAGCCATAGGGCCTTAAATATCTCAAAGGTGTCATTATCCATAGCCAGCATTTCCTCCATGCGCATAATGTCGTTGACTGTGGAGACCCACAAGGACAGCAGGGGGGGGGGGTGTTGCTTGCATTCTCTTTTTAAAGAAGCACTGCTTGCATTCTCTTTTTAAAGCACTAAGCGATCTCAATAGTATAGCCTATGCAGCTGTAGTGCTCGATGCTGGCTTGCATCTATCTCTGTTTTCCATGACAGTAATTTTTATCTCCAGTTATTGAACATTTTTTGTGGTGTATCCTGTTACAAATGGTAAAATACTTGATGGTGTCTGTGCATTACAATCCATAATTATGGGGATTAATGTAGTACATAAATTTTCCCAGAGCTGCCATGACCAATTAGCTGAAATTATCTTAATACATTATATGACATTAAAGTGTTTCCATCCAGTAAAAGCAGCGAGGGAGAGGAGTCTCCATAAACGATTTAATGATGCTTTGTTTAAAAAGAGAAGAAAGAACATTAAATAACACAACATTGCACGAAAACAGATTAATGGCTGGATTCACAGACACACACACAGACATAGATTACACAACAGCCTGGAAAATGTTACCTAGTTGGCTTACAAATGTTTTTTTTAAAGTGCACCTAGCGCTAGACAGCCAAATTGCGGCACAACAAATATTACAGAGCTGTTAAAGTGGAAGTATACTTCCATCTCTTGCTTTTACCTATAGGTAAGCCTATAATAAGGTTTATCTATTGGTAGCGTAAATATCTCCTAAACATACACTGTTTAGGAAATATTTAGTGTACATGCAGTCAGTGACATCACTGGCACATGCGCACTGAAGGAACAGCCCCCCGTGCCGTTTCTTCAGAGTCCTGTGCCATGAGCGGCGGCTTCGGCCGGTCACAGAGCCAGAGTCCGCGAACTCGAAAGCAAGACGGGTGAAGATGAGAGGACCTGCAGCGCTGACATCTTGGCGCTGGAAGAGCTTCCTTTTAAAGTAAGTTTAACATAATGTGCCAAAATATGCATACTAGACATTATGCCTTTACCTTGCAGGTACAAAAAAAAAAAAAATGTCCAGCGGTTTACAACCACTTTAAGGAAATTGTAGAATCTATACATAATTGTATTCTATTTTGTATGTTTGTCTGTGTATTTCACATTGCACTTGTTGTGCACACGGCACTAATAATGTTTTCATTACATGTTTGCATTTTTTCAAGTCCTGATTAGAAAAAAGCCTGCCTATGTCACGCCCCTTGTTGCCATAAAAGCACAACTGTAATATTATTGTGATACCTACGTAATCATGTGCCTAAATAATTTTATTGCTTTGAATAAACAGAACAATTATTTTGGAAAGACGCTGAGTGTATGTTTTTGTGTCTGTACCCTACTGCAGTAGTTATCATTCATTTTGAAAACACTAATCAATGAGGAAAGGTGTTGCCTATCTATGAAATTTCCAGAACAAAGCGCTCAAAGAACTAGTGATATCATAGCTGGCTAGGTTTGAGAGGCTTATTCCTTGAATTGCCTAAGAATTTGGGAACTTTTGGCTTATAGCAAACTGATGCGTTCAAATGTAGTGATAGGCAACACGGTTAAAGAAAACCTTTTAAGTTTGTAAACAAATCAAAGTGCCAGGAACCTGCAATAGAAGAGGTAGTGGAATCAAAGTTGAAGTTTAGGAATGGCAATTTTTAAAAAATTACCTTTTTCCATCTTAACAAATGTATGTGTCATACCTGTGGGACACCCATGGAAATCATTGTAGTAGACATTGCTGCTACACTGATATTCACTAGCTTTCCCGATCCCATGCTGCGCGCCTTCCCTGGTGATTAGTGAACAAAGGAAGTCTCACTCGGCACGTGCACCATTCAGAGAACACTTTTTCTTTTATCAATGAATGCAAGGTGTTCGCTGATAAAACAAGGTGGAGAGTGCAACATCACTGTCCCGCCTCTCTACCTCATCCAATCCCAGCTTTGTATTCATTCAGAACATGTAAAGTGTTCCCACAATAGTGTCCATGCCAAGCTAGCAACCTCATGTATTAACAATGCAGCAGGGCAGCTGCTCAGCACTGAACCTGGAAGCTAGTGGAGATCATTGCAGTAATGTTGCCTACTACAATGATTATCAGCTTCCCTGATAATCCCACAGGTATGGTACACATACTGGCAATTTTTATGTGTGTGTACAGTATAGTACACATACTGTACACATACATAAAAATTGCCATACCTAAACTTCAGCTTTAAACCTGCCATACACAAAGATTTATCTCAGTCAGTCCCATGGGCAGGCTCTGGTCTTCTACCTTTTCTCTGCTACAGCAGCTCAGCCTCTGTTAGTCTCATTAGATTCAATGATTCCAGTGTTATCAGATGCCTATTTCCCATGCTGTAGGCTGTGGCTTTATCCTCCAAATAATGTTTCAGCAGTGATGTAGGAGTCAGAGAAAGGATCCCTGGAAGTGTTAAACAGCATAGAGACAGATGGAGACTTCAGCACTGAAGAAGGGTAGATGATGCAGGCTGCATTGAACTGTTGCTTTCATTTGTTTTTTAGAAGTGTTAAACAGCATAGAGACTGATAGAGACTTCAGAACTGAAGAAGGGTAGGTGACACGGGCTGCATTGAACTGTTGCTTTCATTTGTTTTTTAGTCTCTTTATTTTAAAGCTATGACAACAGCAGTGGCAGCCGGTGGAATTTTTTTTGGGGGGGCAAACAGTATGCCACACCCCGCAACCCCCCCCAGTCAGTCGCTTGGTCGGTAGCACTTACCCCATCTCCACGGGTCATCACGGCAATGGCGGCTTCCGTTTCCTCCCTCCTCTTTGGAGGCCAATCAGGAGTCCTCTCTTTTCGGCCAATCGGAAAACGGGTCTTACACCTGCTCTGGATGGCCGGATTAAGGATCAGTGTTTCAACAGTGAATGTTCAATCGCTGTTGTAACACACCTGGGTGGCAGGGGCATTGCTAGGTGGCAGAAAAAACAGGGTCTTCATCCCGAAGTCCGAGCCCAGCACTGGAAGGGTGTTACCTACCTGACGCGCACACTGACCTGAAATACACTGACCCACCTGACATACAGTGACCCACACTAACCTACCTCACACACTGACCTACCTGACACACACTGACCTACCTGACACACACTGACCTACCTGACCAGACTTCAGGTGACATGATCTCCTCCTGCAGCTCAGCCGTAGTGTGCGGCGCGCCCATCACAGTAGAGTAGACAGCAGGCACTCGAGGCAGCCAAAGCCAGAGCCATGACAGGACAGGAGAGGACAGGAGAGGATAGGAGAGTCGCCCGAGCGTCGATTAGGGATCTTCTCACAGTGACGCAGCGCGGCAGCCGCATTGTAATTCCTGCCTTCTGGAGCCTACAGCGCCTATGATGGATGTCACACGTCCCGCTGTCCCGGCATTGGACCAGTGGGACGTCCATCATAGGCGCTGCAGTCTCCAGAAGGCAGGACCTGCTATGTCACTCAGCCACGCTCGTGGTCATATCGGTCCCCGCTCGGGCTCAGGGCTAATAATAGAATTGTGCATGCCCGAGACCCGGGGCTTTTTGGGGACCCACTTGGGGCTCCAGCCCCCCTCAGCCCCCCCCTCCCGACGCCACTGCTGGGTGGGCTCCGGTCGCATTCTCTGTGACCCGGGCCTACCCTATTTTAAAGCCTATTAGAGCCTTTGGTTCTAATCAGGTGCTTAAAAAAACCCTAGCCGCTGTAATTCATGCCCCCGGTGCCCTGGAAGGGGCTGGACACATGAACAGGGGGTGGCCGCGGCAGCCGTTGATAGATTCATGCAATGCATGAATCTATCCATTACATATAGGGGGTGGCCTAAAGAGAGGGGGCTGCGCCGGGCGCCCCAATGGACGGGCCGCCGCTGGACAACAGTCTAGCTGAAATAAAATGGTAAGAAATAAAAATCCTGTCCAGGTTCCTTTTCAGTTCAAAGCTCAAGCCTTCTGCTGAAGGGGTAATAGGTTGTTCTAAAATCTGTTCTTTGACTTTAGCTGAGATTACATGACTATCCCCCTTTCTGCTAGTCTCCAGAAGCATTCATGAATGTATTAATACATTTTAATAAAAAAACAAAAAAAAAACAAATGCATCCACCACATCTAAGAATTGGTGAACTACATAGCTCCCAACTGTCTCTGATTTCGAGGCACTGTCCCTGATTTGGAACAAAGTCTCTCTGTCCCTCTTTCCTTCTCATTTTGGTCTGATCTATATAGTTGTATATAAAATGCACTATTTATCTTTCAAAAAGTGGTTCTCAGTGCTAAACCTTTCATCCAATTTTTACATTGCTGCATTTGTCAATTTCAAAAATCAGTATAAAGAAATAGTAGTGGTAGAAAAAGCACTTGTGGGTTTATCTATTCTTTTTTTTTTTTTTGTATAATTCTCCTTTAAGGGGCATGGCAGGGTGTGTGTCCTATGCCTACATACTTTTGCTAATAGATGTCCCTATACTGCAATATATTAAATTTTTGGTTTAATACCATTTTAGACTACAATATCCAGGAATTATGGTGACATATATAACTGGTTTATGTGACACGATAATTTGAGGTTAGCTGCGTTTTATAAGGGGACAATAGGTTAACGCTCTTATGGTCTCACAACCTCATAATGGGCCACTAAGCCTCTTAGGTTTCCAGTGATGAAATCACAAAATAGGCCTGAATCTGTATTATAAGAAACAGGCTTTGTGCATTGTGCTGTTACATATTATAACAGAGCTAGAATCTTCAGCAATATGACAAATCTCTAGAAAGAAGGGAGAAGAAAAATACAAGATCAGTTCTCATCTAATCAAGATAGAGATCCAGCCAAACAAGCTTCCTGCCAGCTAATCCTGTTCTCATTTGCTGTATTAACCCCTCGATGATGCTATGCCTTATTATTGGTGATTTTGGATCCATGTCATGACTGACAGCAGGAACCATAACAGTTTCCAGGTGTAGATATTATATACCTCTGAATACCAAAGACAATGTGACAGCATCAAGATCACACATCAAAAGGAGAACACAGGTTAGTGATACTTTGAAACACGCTGAACGGATAACCGTTACCAGCTAACCTCTGCAACTTGGCGAATTCCAGAAGTCTGGTGGGGAAAATCAATGTTTTCAGGTCATTTTATATTAAATTGAATGAATATATAATTTCTGCACCTTCACTCCACAATCACAGACAGAATATGTATCTATGTTACATTACTTTGAGTACCTGCAACCATAAATCACTGATTGATAACTTCTTAGCCAGGCAATACTTTGCAGTGTGGAAAGAGTTGTTGAATTGCTGCAATTCTCAGACAGGAACGCTGTAAGTGGTGGGCCCACCACTTCCGGTGTTCCTGTCTGAGAATTGCAGCAATTCACTAGGCTTCCCGAAGACCTGAAACATACAGTTTTCTGGAGTAAGAAAGATATGGCAACAGCATGAGTCTCTTCTGACAAGTCTTCCTGACGCCAAGAGAAAGCACTGAGCTCTGCAGAGTGTAACTTAAGCTTTCCACCCCCTGTTTTCTGAAAGCTCAGACAAGCTGTATAAATTCTGGACTTTGAACAGATGTAGAGAAGAGAAGACTGCAGATAAACAGGTGGGAGATACAGAGGGAGATCTAAAGGAGGAATATATATCTTATATCGCAAGCACGGAAACACACAGCTGACACAGCGGAAATAAGATCTCATGATTGCTGCGCACTGGCAGATACTGTGAAAGCAAGATCCCCCTGCGTGGGGTTAGTGGTTCGGGTGAGTGCAATTCCTATAGGGGATCTATAAAGAGCACGAAGCACACATTTGAAGAGCACCTGTCACTTTGAATGACATATGGACTATTTAAAATTACAGTGTGCAATTATATATATATATATATATATATCTCTTTGCATGAATTTGATGTATATGAGCATCACTAAGGCACGATTTCAAGAGCACAAGTCACTTTAAGTAGGGGTTTATTTATGCATTCTCAGTAAATGTATTATGGATCATTTATATATATATATATATATATATATATAAATTTATGCATATGAGCAACACTGAGGTACAATTTTGAAGAGTACTTGTCATCACATACATATTTTTTCTTGCTATGTGCATTGTCGGCACTTGCTCACTTTTGGATTTGCACTAAGCACATGACACTTTAAATTCTGTTTTTTAATTCAACAGTAGGATATACAGAGTGTCACATAGGGGCATGTAATATTGAACCCCAGAACAGCGCCACATCTACCTCCCCTCATTTAACATTTGGGTCTACATATTGTTTCGAGAATAATGTCTTTTTATTCATCCCCTTCTGCTCGGATTAGAATTAACGGCTTTCTTTCCCCTGTGTTTTCTATTCACAACTGTATGCGTCAAGGATGCCCCTTGTCACCTGTCCTCTATATTCTTACAATGGAACATTTAGCAGTGGCTTTACGCCAAAACTTAAATGTAAGCGGCATATCGGTAGGTCCCCTTCACAATGAACTAGCCCTATTTGCAGATGATCTGCTTCTATTTGTCACGTAACCTCTAACCTCCCCCCTTCGATCTTGGTGGAATTTAAAAGATTTGGCAGTGTCAGAAACTTTAAAGTGAATTATAACAAGTCAGAACTTTTAAATATTTCACTCCCACTGGCGGTCCTAAAACAAATTTCAACCTCTTTCCCCTTCAGAACTGGATCTACCTCTATCCGCTACTTGGGGATACAGATGTCATATCTACGGAGGCATCCCAACACTTCTCCTTGAATTTCCTCCCACTCCTTCATAAAACTAAAGCAGACTTATCGGGATATACCACCAAGAGACTTTCGTGGCTCGGTAGAATTAACACACTGAAAATGGATGTCCTCCCTCATTTTCTATATCTGTTCCAAACTGTCCCAATCCTTCTTCCCTCCTCAGGGTCTTTGCGCCAGGTGTTCTCTAAATTCATTTGACAAATGTCGCGTCCCAGAATTAGATTTGCAACTCTATCCCTTCCAAAACATTGTGGTGGTGCAGTCCCTGATATAGCTCTCTATCATAAAGCTGCAACCTTCACCCGAATCCTGGATTGGTTCTACCACCAATCTTCTAAGTTATGGGTCCAGCTGGAGAGCCACTTGAACCCAATCGATCTCTGCGCACTTCCTTGGACTTTACCAATTAACCAAATCGGGTTTTCAAGCCTTCCCGATCTCACTCGCTAGACGTTTCACCTATGGGATCATACAAATTCTGCTCTTCACCTATCACCTTCTACAGGCCCTATGACTCCCTTTTTTGGGAGCCCGACTTTTCTGCCAGCCCTCCACACCTCGAGGTTTGGGAATTGGAACCTTCAGGGTCATAGGAGAATAGCTCAGATTCTTCCGGCAGACCCTTCTATAATGACGACACGTGCTTCCGTGCCACCAGTCGCTAGTTTAACCCAATGGCAACATCGTCAGCAGGCCCTATCGTATAAACGTTCTTTTCCCTCCCTTTCAGAGCTACAAACTAAACCAACAGAATTTGAATCTCTGCTTTTACATGAAGACCCCCTGTTACATGTGGTCTCTCAACTATACTCGTTGCGTCTGTCGGCGTCATACCCTGATTTACCCTCTTAAGCCCAGGCCTGGGAATCTGAGCTACATCATCCTATTCCCCTTCTGACTGGCTGAAATGTTTCACCTTAACCCATAAACTTTCTTTAGCTATTAAACACCAGGAAACAGAATTTAAGGTTACCACTAGATGGTATAGGTGCCCATCGGTCATACATCATTTTAACTGTTCCACACCTGATACTTGTTTGTTCTGTGGTTCCTCCAAAGGTACTATGATCCACATATGGTGGGAATGCCCACCATGATTGATGGCGATCTCAGTACAAACCACACCTGAAATAGCTCTCCTGTCAACACTTCCCGGATCCTTCACATCCATTAAAAAAGATGTACTTCAACATTTCTTATCTGCAGCTAGAATGGTCATACCTCGCCATTGGAAGACGACCGACATACCTTCCCTCGGGGAGTGGTCCATGGAAGTTGATTCAATCAGAGACCTTGAGCGGCTGTTGGTGTAGGAAGCTGATAAGGAAGAACAATTTTCGCTAACCTGGACTTCTTGGTCTATGTTCTACTACTCGTCTGAGTATATCCCCTGGGCCTCGGGTGATCCCATGTATACCTCCCATGGGTCATGACGGTGTTTCCAACATACATCTCTATAGATTCTAGAATATGTCCTACTCTTGTCCTACCTGCCTTTCTTTCCCTGACTCTTTACCTCTGTCATAAAAAGAAGTATCAACATGTGCTCTTCAGAAAAAAAAAAAAAAAGTGCTCTTCAACTTGTCCTACAACATTTTTTTTGCAGATTAAATCGACTCCTGCAGGTTGAACGTTATTCATGTTTACTTTTTGTCTTATTATACCTGGATATCACTTTAAACGTTAAAACGTAAACTGATGGCTGATGCAGTATGCCTCAATATCTGTTCACCGATGAATATTGTATCCCATCCTGTGAAATTGAAAATTGTTTTTTTTGTACTAGATATCACCCCACGGTAGATACATCTCTGTACTGATCTACAGTTTGTTATCATATTTTTCTTGATACAATAAAATTGAGATTGAACTAAAAGTGAAGTACGCCTATACCTAGCTCAGAACTACAGAATAATAGATTCTAGATACTCCAAAACTGCTATGGCAATATTTCAGGACCTAATTTGCAGACATTTCTAGGATGGAAAATTGCAGAACGAAGTCACAATAATTTACGTCCGAGCTTGGTAAACAGGGACATGTAGAGCCAGGAGAAGCAGCTTTCAGTCGTAAACAAACAGTGATTTCTCCTGGAAAGACATTTCTGGACACGCTTTACATAAACACAAGGGTGAAACTGTCCTCATTGGCATTACAAGCCTTCATGTTATTTAAAAGAGAGGCGTGGGCACACTCAATGAGCAGACATTGACTTATTGTATTTCCTAACCAGAGCATTATCCAGCTTCTTACAGAGCCAATCATTTGTTTTTAGAGCCACATGCTGGTAGCCTGGTCCTAATAAAATTATTTCATATACCCAAACCAAGAAGAAACTGCTGGACATGGGAAGTGCTAATTTGGCACTGAACTCGCCACGTTGACTGCACCATGTACCAAAGGTAATGGCAATGTTTAAAGCAAAAACGTCATGTAGTATTAACGTAACATTTCATTTGCTGCAAACAGATGACAGCTAGAGGAAAGCTTAGGGGTTTTAACTTACAGCGGACCTGACAACCAAATATTTTACATGCTTCAGAGTCCAGCAAAATTGCATAAGTTATGTAACACAAGAACAACTAAATCTCTTTATTCTTGATATCGCAAGTACATTGTTGCCACACTTCCAAATTTATAGGTTATACAAATATCCTGAGCTTTTAGTGGCATCTCTCTGGCTCAGCTTAACTACGGCTGAGATCAGATAACAGCTATGCACAAAATGCATTGTTTTTAATGAGTCAGTGAACTCACAGACTTGCATGGTGGGAAGAAACAGTAAAGTACAACCATACTATAGCACTGCAAAGAAGGAAGAAGAGCCTGTGTATGTCATAAGCCATTATGGCTGTACAGAAAAAAAATATTTTAAACAATTCCTGAATACACAATCACATGATCTCCTCTTCCAATTTAGGCTACTGGTAGTCTGAAGATGCCACCTAGTCTTGTGACGTCCTTCATGTGACATCACCCCTGAATGCTGCAGGACCCTGTGAAGCACGCCACATGCCTCTGACAAAGTCTTTGAAGGAAACGCGTTAGAAAGTGACGTCAGACGCCGGAACTGAAAGTACCCATGCAGCCATTTTAAGTGTTGGATGTCTGTATACCTTCTTACATGTAAGCATATTGTTGGTGAATAAAACTGTTTTTAATGGTATTTTCTGCACTATGGGCTCTTTTTGCTTTCTATATCTCCTTTAAAGTGATTGTATGCCTTTTTTTTTTATTTTTACCTACAGGTAAGCCTATAATAAAGCTTACCTGTAGGTAAAATGAATATATCCTAAACCTGTACGGTTTACGAGGTATCCACTTTGCATGCAGCCGCTGACGTCAGCGGCGCATGTGCTCTGAAGATCCGGTGGACGCTGCCAGACCTTGCCGAAAAGAATACTCCTGCGCACATGCGTGGGAGTGACGTCATAACGGCTCCGGCCACTCACAGCAGAGCCAATGCTGGATGCCAATCAGCATATGCAACCTAAGTGACGTTGCGTCGCGGCCATCTTGGTCACCCGCACTCGTCCACAGTAAGCCTAGAGTTAGAAGTCGGCAAGCGGACATCTTTATACACCCACCGGAATCTTGCTTTTCATAGTTATTTTTAACAGTAAACTCAGCTTATATATACTGTATTTCACAATATAAGCTGAGTTTACAGTCAAAAATAACTGTGAAAATCAAGACTCCAGTGGGTGTATAAAGATGTCCGTTAGAAGACTTCTAAACTCTAGGCTTACTGTGGATGAGTGCAGGTGTACCAAGATGGCCGCAATGCAACGTCACTTCAGTTGCATATATGCTAATAGGTAGTGGCCTTTGCTCATTTCCGGTTTCTAAGTAACGCGATGCTAGCCCTCGGCGCTGCCCACTGACTCTTGGGAAAGGATGACACACATCTCCCAGGTGCACAGGCGCCGAGGGAAATTACGTCAATCGCCGCAAAACGGAAGTGGCAGAATAGAAGGGACCCCATTGCAACAGCAGTTTCAGAGTGAGTAAAAAGTTTAAAAAATTCCAAATGTTGTTGCTGAAGGAGAATGCTGTGGATTTATGTAAAGATCATTTTATGGGTGGAACTCCGCTCTAAGCACTGATAAGATTGGCAGAGAGATCTAAGATTACCAGATTATGTGCAATAAAGGACCTACCTCTTAAGGGGTTAGCACACATTAAGCTGGCATGTGGTGTGGCAATCACAGGACTGCACTTTATTATTTCTATACAGATGAGCATGCTTTATTTATTCATATGGTTTTAGATGTTAATCTTTATAGTATTACACTATTTCAAGTAATTTTTTTTTGAGTTATACCGAGAGGAGGAAAACGAAATGGATGTTGATTCGATGACCTACCTCGAATGAAATATTATTATTATTATACAGGATTTATATAGCGCCAACAGTTTGTGCAGCGCTTTATAACATGGGGGCAGACAGTACATTGCAGTTTTAAATCGATTATTTGGTAAGATGCTGCACAAGTGGTGTGCGGAGCACTTTATCACTGGTGGTGCACTAACAGTGGTACATTCACATGTGAACACAATAAAGATATGTTTGTTTCCATGTATTTATGAAATACTGCACTATATGGGTTTCTTCTGGGTTTCACATGTGAAGATATTTGGGAAGCAAAGGTGAATAAAAAAGACACACAGTTGGCGATTTTGACAGTTTATTGGACCGATTTGGCATAAGTGTACTGGAAATCTGGTAAGATGCTTGGAAAGTCATCTACAGGATAATACTCTCCTTTTATAACTGTTCCTGAAGCGTTGGACATTCTATCGAATTTTAGGACCCTGTGATGGTCAATGATTATAACATCAGGTCTTCACATGGAAACTACAGATCAGACCCTCCCACACTGGGAGGTGTTGGAAAGAAGACCTGGGATCTGACATGTCACATGATGGGAGTTTTATATAAGTATTTGGAGCTTTAAAAATTGTAAAATAAAAACTAGCGAATAGGTACAGAGTGGTGAAGTGGGGAGAGTTTTTTCTTGTTTTTCAATGGGTACAGTGGCTTACTGATAAGCACATCTGCACATCTGCCATGCAGAACTAGGTCAGGACACTGTCTGCATGTTCTTCTGCCCTTGCCTGGGTTTCTACCCACACTCCAAAGATATGATGGTAGGTTAAAGTGGATTGTAAACCCTCACATATACCCAGTGAAGTGAACAGCCTCAGATGATACTCAGAGATGAAACAAATCTCCCTACATAGGTTTTACATGTATATCTGCTGTCTTCAGCTGTATATATCCTTTAGAAAGTGCTCTTTGTTGTTACAGATTTTCTCTTTCTGTTCAAAACTGCAGTGAAGCCTGGGCATACAGCCAAGACAGCTGATTGGAGGAAAGGCACAAACCCCCTCTCCTCATAGGTAGAGACTTTCAGCTCTGTTCGTTGTATAGTTCAGGGCTCTGCTAGTCTATTTATAGCATCCTCCCCAACACAAAACTCTGGCTACTTTAATCATATATGGCAGAGAATTTATCAGGCTGATAACAGAAGAACTGGGCAGGAGACAGCTACAGGACATAGTGCTTTGAAGAGAGATAAGATAACTCAAATTTCATGAAATCGGGTTTACATCTACTTTAACCACTTACAGACTGGAAGATTTTCCCCCTTAATGACTAGGTCCTTTTTTGCGATTGGGCACTGCGTCACTTTAACTGACAATTGCGCAGTCGTGCGATGCTGCACGAAAAACAAAATTGACATACTTTTTTTCCCACAAATAGAACTTTCTTTTGGTGGTATTTGATCACCTCTGCGTTTTTTATTTTTTGCGCTATAAACAAAAAAAGCGACAATTTTGAAAAAAAAAATATTTTTTACTTTTTGCTATAATAAATATCTAAAAAAATAAATAAAAGAAAATGTCTTCATCAGTTAAGCTCAATATGTATTCTTCTACATACTTTTGGTAAAAAAAAAAAATTTGCAATAAGCTTATAGTGATTGCTTTGTGCAAATGTTATAGCATCTACAAAATAGGGGATAGATTTATGGCATTTTTATTTATTTATTTATTTTTTTTACTAGAATCGCGGCAATCTGCGATTTTTTAGCGACATTGCGATGGACAGATCGACACTTTTGATGCTTTTTTGGGACCATTGAAAACTATACAGCGATAAGTGCTATAAAAATGCACTGATTACTGGGTAAATGTCACTGGCAGGGAAGGGGTCAACACTAGGGGGCGATCAAGGGATTAAATGTGTTCCCTGGGTAGTGTTTCAAACTGTGGGGGATGGGACTGACTGAAGGAGGAGAGAGATCGCTGTTCCTAATCAGTAGGAACAGCAGATGTCTCTCTCCTACACTGTCAGAACGGGGATCTGTCTGTTTACATTGACAGATCCCCGTTCTGGTTCTCTTTCCTGTGACTGTGGGTGGCTGGCGGACATCACGGCAGCCGGCCACACCCATCAGGTCCCCTGTCATGCAGCGGGAAGCGCAAGCCGGCTATGACGGCGGCTGGTCGGCAAGTGGTTAATTGACTACTTTAACCCCTAATGTGGGTGCACATGTGAGATAGGGACCTTAGATTGTAAGCTCCTTGAGGACTGGGAGTGATATGAATATACAGTATGCAAAGCACTGCGTAAATTGTTGACACTATAGAAATTCCTGTAATAAATAAATAAGCATAAGAATTTTTACATCAATGTGATCTCTTTTACATGTATATCTATAAAATCCCTGTTTGTTTGGTCTTGATTGGTTTGTCTTTGGTTTAGTCATGCATTAGGCCGGGTTCAAACTTGTACGACAAACGTTTCAACATTGGGAGCTCATGTCGCATCACATGTGCAAATTAGTGGTTCCCTATGAGAGCCGTCTTAACTAGTCCGACACAAGTCGGTCTTACTTTGAAAAAGGTTCCTGCACTATTTTGGTCCAACTTTGATCCTACTTCAGCCCACTGAATATCATTGAAGTCGGATCAAAGTTGGATCATCGTCTTACTTCCAACTGATCCGACTTTAGAATGCGACTTGTGCTCTGAGGATCTTGAAGAGGAACTTCTTGCCAAATTAAAAAAAAAAACATGGGTTTCCCCCTCCTAGATCATACCAGGCACTTCGGTCTGGTATGGATTTTAAGGGGAACCCCCACGCCAAAATAAAACCAGTGTGGCCCCCCCCCCCAAAATCCACACCAGACCCTTATCCGAGCATGCAGCCCGGCAGGTCAGGAATGGGGGTGGAGACGAGCGCCCCCCCCCCCCCCCTCCTGAACCATACCAGGGCACATGTCCTCAACATGGGGTGTGGGTGCTTTGGGACTGGGGGGCCCTGAGCCCCCCACCCCAAAGCATCTTGTCCCCATGTTGATGAGGACAAGAGCCTCTTCCCGACAACCCTGGCCGGTGGTTGTCAGGGTCTGCGGGTGGGGGCTTATTGGAATCTCGAAGCCCCCACCCTATGTAAATTAATATGGGGTACACTGTACCCCTACCTATTTACCTAAAAAAAAGTGTCAAAAATAAAAACAGTACACAGGTTTTTGACAAAGTAATTTATTAAATCAGCTCCAGTGTCTCTTCCGATTTCTTCTCCCCTCTCTGGCTCTTCTCCCTCCTGCATAGACGTCTTCTCTCTCTGCCGGTTCTTCTCCTCTCTGCGCTGTCTTCTCCCTCTTCTGCCGGGTCTAGGCATGAGCCGAACACCCCCCCCCCCCGGTTCGGTTCGCACCAGAACTTGCGAACGGACCAAAACTTTGCACGAGCTTTAGAACCCCATTGGAGTCTATGGGACTTGAACGTTCGAAATCAAAAGTGCTAATTTTAAAGGCTGATTTGCATGGTATTGTCCTAAAAAGGGTTTGGGGACCCGGGTCCTGCCCCAGGGGACATGCATCAATGCAAAAAAAGTTTTAAAAACGGCTGTTTTTTCGGGAGCAGTGATTTTAATAATGCTTAAAGTGAAACAATAAAAGTGTAATATTCCTTTCAATTCCGTACCTGGGGGGTGTCTATAGTATGCCTGTAAAGGGGCGCATGTTTCCAGTGTTTAGAACAGTCTAACAGCAAAATGACATTTCAAAGGAAAAAAAAGCCATTTAAAAATACTTGCGGCTATTAATGAATTGCCGGTCCGACAATACACACAAAAGTTAATTGATAAAAACTGCATGGGATTTCCCCACAGGGGAACCCTGAACCAAAATTTAACAAAAAACTGGCGTGGGGGTCCCCCTAAATTCTATACCAGGCGCTTTTGCAAAAAATTCAAGCTGATGCACTAGTGTATTTCCCACATTAACTTCCATGGCACATTTTGACAAATACCAAATATTACAGAGGGAAGAGCATAGACAGACAGTGAAAGGAGATTTAACAAATTATAGGAGAATCAAATTATGAATTCTGGTAAAAGATAACAGGCTGCATCAAGGAATCAGCAAAATGTGATGAAATATTACAAATGGAGAATAATCTCAGCAAGCAGACAGTGAAGAGATCCAGGAAACAACTTGGGATAATGCACTGTGATAAAGTGGTGAGAAACGGCCGGAAAAGCCGACAAATAGGCTCTAGCTGCTGACACTCTGCCCCAAAATCAGCCTGCCACAAAGGAAACAAGGGAGATAGATGCTCTGGAAACCATTTGGTCTTGAAGAAAAAATGCTATTTAATACGGGAGGATATACACACTGGCCAGGATAAGTCTGGCAGAAATCGGATAAAATGTTCAATAAAACAAGAAAGCTTGCAGAAAAAACTAAACAATAAAAGCTTTGTTTTCTTCCTGTAAGTCACCAATTGCAAAAAATAACAAGATAAAAATGAATGTCCTGTTGAAAGATCAAATCAGTTTACGCTACAATGTTCACCTTCATCCCACAGATTTCCCCACAGTACTTTTTTTTTACCGCTAGATGCCCTCAGTTTGATGGCCAACATTATTCAATTAATTTCCTCTGAGCCCAGGTCATCCTGGACCCACCCCAGCCTGTGAATGGACAGTGAAAGGGGAAGCAGCACAGTGATGAGATCATCCCTCTGTCACTCTACTCTCTCCCCCTATCGGCAAGCTTCTTGGCTCCCTGTGCCGACACTCCCTCTCACACTCTGAGCATTCCTGTACATGGACTGCAAGCAGCTGAAACTAGTTCAAATTCAGTTACTTACACTGCATTAAAAAAATATGTGTAATGATGATTTTATGAGCTGTATTAATTGGTGTCTTTACTATCTGCTCTCAGTTCGGATTTAAAGTGATATTAACGGCAAAATTATTATTTTTTTGAATAACAAACATGTTATACTTAATTGCTCTGTGCAGCAGTTGTGCACAAAGCAGCCCTGATCCTTCTCCTCTTGGGTACCCCACTAACGCTCCTGGTCCCCCTCTTGTCAAGTGCCCCTAGAGCAAGCCAGCTTGCAATGGGGGCATCCAAGCAGGCGTGGTTCTGAGCCACTGTTCTGTGTGTCCTTTCAGACACGGAGGGCCTGGCTCGGGCCCAGCCCGCCACCTCTCTCCTCACTGGATCATGGGCTGTGTCAGCCAATGGGGAGGGAGAGTACCTGGAGAGCCGATGCTCTCGTGCACATCGCTGGATCAAGAGGAAGCTCTGGTAAGTATAAGGGGAGCTGCTGCTACACAGAAAGTGTTTTACCTTTGGCATAGAATATCTGAAGGTAAAAAAAAACTTCAGCCTTTAGAACCACTTCAATATTGACCCATAAAATCAATGTTTTAAGTAGATTTCACTGACAAATGAAACAGCTTAATGGACAAACTGTCCTCATTCACATGGCACCCTGCTAATGCAGAAATGTGTACTTGTTTCAGTGTTACAACTAAATCGGTTTCATCATTCGAGAAAAATAATAAATATCTAAAAGTTCTTTAAAAATAGGAAAGGTTGAAGAAAAAAAATGAATATCAATGGAAAAAATGTAGCTTTGCTACTGTTGGCTAATGTCCAATTTGGCACAGCATTTACCATTGCATGTTTTGTGGATGCCATAGTTACGTGGCCAAGCTTCCCAGAAGATTCACGCAGACTACCGCCAAGGGGGTCTATGCCATAAATTTCTGCAGTGCGAGTTTGCAATATATGGGAACAGTGCCCTATACTCCCGTAAAGCTGCTCATTACCGTCTAGCCAAAGACCCCCGAGGCTCGTAACATCTGAAGTGTATGGCAAGACACCAGCGGAAGGCACAGGGAGGGGTATGGTTGAGTCCAAGTTAAATGGGTTCCCACAACTGATATGGAGGGCCATAATGAACTGGAACTCATCTATGAAGTGTGTCACAATAAGGTTTACAGAATGTCTATTTAGGAGTGATGTGGATATATCAATAAACAATTAGAATATAAAAGTACACTGACAATGTTGCAACTATTAGAATGTCACAAGTGATTTTTCTGGGATCTTACCAAAAGGATTTTCACCTAAATAGTAAACATATTTCCAACAGTTTCCAATAAGAACTATTACGAATCAGTGTGAAAGTTGAGATGCAAGTTACATATACAGTATTAGCAGCATGTACTATCAACAATGGCTAAAATATTGACTCACTAGGTAGTAGTGCTATCATTAGGATGACAACCCGGTAAACCAACATCACAACTCCAATGCATCCATAAACAAGCCAAATTCCCACTACACTGTACCTCTGCCAGGCTTTCTGTTCTTCTCTTACCCAAGAATTTTACAACCTGTCTGACAGCCCCCCAAAGGACTTAGGATCAGGATGAACCCCCGAGGCATTGAGAGTGGCCAGGTTCACCCTGCATGTAGACCTTCAATCACAGAGGGTTGTGTGCCTTACCCCATGAGGTGACCGTAACCTTACCAGATGTAAGTCATCTTGTTTTTTTTTCTTTTTTTACTTATCAATAATTTTCTTTTTGAATCTGCAACCATAATACATATATACACAACAAGGGTTCTCCCACTCCTCTTGTCCTGAACCATCCTATGTGTCTTAATTAGCTTTTTTAGGTGGTCTCCTGAGGATTACCACTACCCACATCCCTGTAACCTGTATCTTTATTAAGTCTTTGGCATATCACATGTTCCTTTGACGGCAACTATGTCTCTAGTTTAAGGGATAAAGGCCTAACTATTTAAGTATTTATATCCCCTAACCTAACCCACCCTCACGCCTGAGCATTAATGCCACAAAGACTTCTATTGGCTACATTCCAAGGCTGAAGACAATGGTGGCGACAGTCCCATAGAAGTCTATTGGACTGAAATGTGCAGGTGTCACCAGGACAGTGAAGACTTGTAGCTCAAGCCGTAAACAAACAGTGGGGCTGTGGCTGTTGGATCTGAGTAAGTATTCATCTGTGGAGCAGATGGGAAGGTTCGGTTTGGCCTGGAAAAATATAAATGCACTTATCCTTTAATGAGTATTAAAAAGGAAATTTCCTGCAATGTAAAAGGTTAACTCCCTTCCTGCCATCAATCAGCCATTTTGAGGCGCTATTTCAGGCTGGCTGAAATATTTTTTATCATCATGCAGACTTCTGGAAGTGTAGGTTGCCTGGTCTCCCTGCTGCACTATGTGGAACCTTCTGTTGATCCCAATAGAACTATTATATCTAGTAGGCCAGTGCAACAACCGCAGAGGGAAACACCAGTATCTCACAATCCTAGAAGTGTCAGATAATGAAAAACTTCCAGCCAGGGTAGTGCTTGAAGACAGCAGAGACTGGCAGCATAGAAAAGCAGGAGGGGTATGTATTAACCCTTTACTGTAAAGACATTTTTAAATACATTGGAAACTAATGTTAACATGTTACTAAACCCAGGACCCTGCATTCACTATATCTGGTCTCCCACAGTACACAGAACATGGAAATGCAATTTATTTTAGTAATTATAAAATGCTAAATACCTTTTCTAATCAGCAGTATATAGCAGTCTTGTGACTTCTATCAGTGTCTGGCCGAGCGCTGCTTAAAGCTTGTAGGAGGAGTTTCCATTCTTCTCTGACTGTCCTATGAGGCTGCATGACCCCTGACACTCTGGACAGTGCTGATTGGATCTGCGTTGATCACATGCACCCTCCAAAAAAATAAAAACTCTCTAGCAATACACACCAAACTGAGCATGTGCAGAGTGCCTCCCAGGGCTCTCTTCTGCTCCATCATCCTATGCATCAAGATGAAAAACCTTCTGTCACTGACCGGCCCCCCAGCCCCCCCCTTTTTACTCACCTGAGTCCTGTTTTCCCTGCCGGAGACGTTCTTTTCCTCTATGCCCGGGGTTCTTGGCTCTTGATTGGATAGATGGATAGCAGCGCAGCCATTGGCTCCTGCTGCTGTCAATCAAATCCAATGACACGGGCGCCAGGGGGCAGAGTGAGTCCTACATTCAGCGTCTATGGATGTAGAATGCTGGACTTGGGAGCACGCAGACAGGGTAACCCCCCCCAGGAGAGCGCTTGTCCTAGGGGGTTATACGATGTGGGGAAGGAGCTACCAGCGCCGCCAGGGGACCCCAGAAGAGGATGATCGGGGCCACTCTGTGCAAATTAAACTGCACAGTGGAGGCAAGTATGACATGTTCGTTATTTAAAAAAAATAAAGAACGAAGCCTTACAATCACTTGAAATAAAGAAAATCCTGCAGTATTATTGATGAGTGCACAGCATGTGTAATAAGAGAAAACAGAGGCAACTCCAGAACAAATAAAACTTTTACTGTCAATGAATAATCCATATCCAGTCATAAAAAAAATTCTGTTTCTGCTCCAGAAGAAGTCATTTGTTAAGCGTATCAGACTTCGAAGTTTACACACATGTGAAATGTGACAAACAGGCCATCACGCAACATATCGAATGAGGGATAAAGCTGTGAGCCATTAGACAAAAGTGGATGTAATTATGAACATTCTAACTTTTTAATTATCACCCTGCTGTCACCAGCGGAGCTGAATTAAAGACACATGTATGAAGGACTGAAGAAAATTACTCATCTCAGGACTTAAAGGGGAACTTCACTAAAAAAAAGTCCCACTGGTTCACTCTCTCACCACAAGACTGTAACAGGTTTTTTTTGGGGGGAAGGGGGGTGGTATGAGTGCCATTTCTTATTGGTACCAGCTCCCACTTCTGCAATTGCTGCAGGAATCATTCACAGCCGGCTCCCATATCCCATATCCAAGATGGCAGTCCTGGCAACCCACAGTAGTAAGAACTGGCTGCGGAAAGACAGCACTAGACCCCAGGCAACTACCTGATTTTTAAAAGTCAGCAACAACAGTATTTGTAGCTACTGACTCAAAAAACAAAAAACAAACTGAAGTTCCTCTTTAAAGTGAACGTCTGCCCTGATCATGGTCACTAAATTATTTACATATTTTGAAGAAGCGGTTAAAGCACATTGATCCCGCCCGTAGGAAATCATATGACATCATTCAGATATCTTTTTTTGTCAGCAGGCGATTCCTTGCAAAGTATAAGCAATCATAGCTGCTGTTTAGCTGCTTGATTGTTTTTACAGGTGGCAGGAGGGTGCTTTTCCCAGCTCGCAAGAGAATGAATCCGTCGGCAGTTTACCATAGAGCTGGCCGGGGACCAGGTGGTCCCTGGTCATCTCTATACCCTCTGAGGCAGGAAGCAACGTCATGACATCACTTCCAGCACCGGCAGATGTAAACACTACCTTTTTTAAATTTTATTATTTTTTTTTGCTGGGAAGCCTACGATTGTTGGTTTTTTTTTGCTATCTCAGGCTTTCCAGCACAGAGGAGAGATCTGGGGACTTATAGACCACGGAACTGTCTGTAAAGAGACCTGTCATGCCATATTCCTACTACAGGGGATGTGTACATTCTTTGTAATGGGAATAAAAGTGATCAAAAAAAAATATTTAAAGGGAAAGTGTAAAAATAACATTAACAATAACAAAAAATAAATAAATAAAGTGCTCCTGTCCCCTCATGCTCGTACGTAGAAGTGAACGCATACGTAGGTCGCACCTGCATATGTAAAAGGCATTCAAACCACACATGTAAGCAAATGTTAGAACAAGAACAATAATTCTAATGCAAGACCTTCTCTGTAACTCTAAACTGGTAACCTGTAAAAATGTTTAAGGTGTAGCTTATGGAGATTTTTAAGTACAGAAGTTTGACACCATTCCAAGACTGTGCGTAATTTTAAAGCGCAACATGTTAGGTATCTATTTACTTGGCATAACATCTTCTTTCACATTATGCAAAAAAAAAAATGGGTAACTTTAGTGTTAAGTTTTTTTTTTAATTCATGAAAAAAAAAAGAATTGCGTTTTAAAAATTGCTGCACAAATACCGTGTGACATAAAAAATTGCAACAACCGCCATTTTATTCCCTAGGGGCTCTGCTAAAAAAAAAAATATAAAATGATTGGGGGCTCTGAGTAATTTTCTAGCAAAAAAAATATGATTTTTACATTTTGGAGAGGAATGCCAAAATTGGCCCAGTATGTAAGTGATTAAAACATGCCATCATTCATCTCCATTTCTATAAACATTGTGGAGGAATTAGGTTACATTAACACAGGCAACTGGCATGGATAGTTGGTTGTGTTTAGAGATGGCTAAATGCCTCCTGTGCAGCTGCACACTGTGTTATGGCTACATACAAACTGGCTGATTAGCAGCAGCCTGTCTGAGTGTGTCCAGAAACTCTGCAGAAACGCCATCACTAAACACATTGTTTCTCCCCTCCCATATACCATGGCATTAATGTGGACTTATAATAAAAAGTTTGTCTTTGTGACTTGAGTGACTGAGAAGTTGCAGAGCACTCCATGATGACTGTTGTTTTCACTGGATTTGGTTGGAGATTTGGTGATGTTACTCCCGGACTGCTCATTGTTCTTCTTAGAGCCCTTTGACATTGAGCCGCGGGCAGCGTTAGCGGGGAAGCGCCACTAGTTTTAGCAGCGCTTTACCGTCGTTTTAGCGGCGCTAATCGGCTGCTAGTTGAGTGCTTTTAACCCCAGCTAGCATCCGAAGAAAGGGTTAAATGCGCTCTAAAAGCGCAGTTGTCGAAACGCTTTGCAGGTGCTTCGGCAGCGGTGCTCATTCATTTCAATGGGTGTATACACCGCTCCTCCACCGCCCCAAAGGTGCTGCTTGCAGGACTTTTTTTTAATGCCCTGCCAGCGCAGGTGCTTTCACACTGGGGCCGCAGGGGAGGCATTTTTTCAGGCACTTTACAGGTGCTATTTTTAGCCCTTTAGCACCTGAAAAATGCCTCCAGTGTGAAAGGGGTCTTAGTGCTTGCTGGGGAAGAAGGAGTACCTAAGAACCTTCATTCATACTGTGGATCTATCTATGCTTCCTCCACCTCTCCTGCGGCCTCTTGATCATTTCACTGCCAGGGGGCAGTGTCAGGGCTGGGCTTCCCTGGATGCAATGGCTTATTGCAAGAATGGGGGCGCCCTAACCCTAAGTGAAGGGAGGGGGGGCACAGTTTGGCATCTTTGCCCTGGGCACTGGATGACCATATCCCGGCACTGCTGCCAGTCATCAGATCACCAGTCAATAGAGGGGCAGCTCTGACAAAAGGAAGCAAATCCCTTCTCGTCTGCTAAGATGGTTGCCTTTGTAAAGGGTATATTGTGTGGAGCATAGCATGGGTAATTGGGCCCTGGGAAAACGATCATCTGCAGAAAGTCTACAGGCATTACAGGTGAACTCATTGAGCCATTTCTCTTTGTGCATTCAGTTTGCCACAATTCCTTTAAAAGCAGACCTAGCATCAGATAGGAACTTCACCCTTCGCCAAACAAAACTTTTAGCGCGCTGCTCCTTTCTTGTTTTCATGCTTTGTAAATATACCTACAAGTCCAATGTATCCAATGTTTTTTGGCATTCTCCTACTCCACTTCATCGGGAGCCATTCCTGCAGCTGGCCCCTGATGATGTGGTGACCCATGCACCTTCATGCAGGGAAGTTAAAAATGGTAACTATTTTATGCTGAGGAGGTAGGAGGATTGGGATAGTCAAAAATTTACTTTTTGAGTAAAAGATCTGCTTTAATTCCAATAATGTGTCAAAGTAACAGTTCCAGGTATTCATTGCCTCTCACGGTACAGTCTCACAGCTCATGCATCATCCAGAATCCGAATCTACTTCTGGACAAAGATGCTGGCTCAAAGATGACACAATCCTTCAAATCCTGATGTCTGTGCAGTTCTTGGCTGTGTTGACAGTTGTTCTGGCCTAGATCAGCCCCTTGCTGCAATCGCTCACCTTGTGGCTTGCTACAATGTTGGGTTGGTGAGGAAGAGGAAAATGGTTCCTGTTGCCTGCAATAGACTGATGACATCATCTCATCCTAGGCAAAGCCACAGACTGGTGCACAAAGAGGGCTTTTTAATGATAAAAGGTGGAGCTTTTCTAAAAAAATTAAAAAAAAAAAAATTATAGTGCTGATGTATATTACGACATATCAGGAATTGTAAAGTTACTGGAAGGTCCATTTTAAATAAAAATTAAATACCCCCTCACAGCAAAGAATAAAGACTGACTGCATATAAAAACAAGCAGGATCCACAGAGATCACCCTTTCCACAGCCAGGGTTAGCGCCAAAGTCGGCTCTCCGCAGATGCCAAGCGAGAGACGGTAGAGCAGAGTGGCTTGCCATGATACAAGGTGTGGCTCTAATAGATTGTATAGCTATTGCCAGTATTAACAAATGTTATTTGCCGTTTTATTAGAGAACAGACTTGTAAGCCCCAAGGTTTAATTTCTGTCTGGCGGCAAATTACAATTCAAGCTGTGCCGTTTCATTCTGCTTAAATGCCTTGTGAGTTTTTAAATCTAAAAAATATATATATATAAAAATGGAGTAGATAAGTATGTGCAAAATGACACCCCGGGGAAATTTTAAAGGTTTGAATTACAACAACATAAAAGGATGAGTAAAGACTTAAGTGCAAAGTGCACTGTGTGAAAGCTACCAGTACCGTCCCAGGCATTACAGAACTGTTCCAAAAACAGATCCTAGCTGAAGATGAAGATATGGGTGTCATCCAGTAATAAATCATTTACACATGAAACCAACTCTGTTTTTTTAAGGGGCCGTTCATTAACTTCAATGGTTTACTACTTTGTATAAGCTTTTCTGCCACCAAAAGCCACCTTTTTTGTTTACTGCTTCCTTGTGTATTAAAGCAGCATAGAAATAAAACATGTTATATTACCAATTCTTAGATGTGATGGCTGCATTTGTTTCCTTTTTTAGGCTTGCGTTCTTCTTTATTCATCTGGTGTTCCAGCCAGCAAGTCTGTTGTTTTCACAAGCTCCAGCTCTCCAGCAGAATGTATCAGTTTACATGGATGAGACAAACCACTTAACACTGACCGGGGTGATTAAAATGATCAGCTTTTATTTATTCAAGCAAAACCTTTATCCCCAAATGAAATAAACATTTTGCATTAACTTATTATAAAGTGTTAGCTGGAGTTTAACTTACATTTGTTGGTGTAATTAAATCTGCTTATACATTTACCAATCCCCCCCCAAACTGACAACACTGCTGTGCCTCCTATGCTCATTTCTCCAGAGTTGTGTCTCACTAATACGGGAGGTTTGTTACTGGCCAAATCATCAGTGCAAAAAAGCCAAAGAAAACTGATGCAGCCACCACATCTAATGATTGCTAAACTGCAAAATATTACATTTTTGTTTTTTGGGTGTAACACCGCTTTAAACTGGCCAGTGGGTTGAACGAAAGAAAATGACTCGATTCCCCATCCACACACTTGATGGGGGAATCCTCCTGCTAAGTTATTGTATTCTGACAGCAGAGAGACACCCCCCCATATGAATACAGCAATGGAGAGAACATTTTTCCACAGGCTGGTTGTATACAGGTCGATCAATAGATCGACCTGTGTACAACCAGCCTGCCCATACATGCATGGAAATTCATCTGGTTCCTGCTGAACTAGATCAACAGATCGACCTGTGTACAACCAGCCTGCCCTTACATGCATGGAAATTTGGTTGGTTCCTGCTGCACTGGTCAAATTTTGATCCATGTATGGCCGGCTTTAGATATGCATTTCTTCCTCAAGCACAGGACAGCTGCTTTTGGATAAGGCAACAAAACATCTCTCAGTATACAGTATGAATTTCTAGAAAAAAAAGAAGAAGAAAACTAACATTTTCAAGAAGGTATGAACTTTTATATATAATTTAGTTCAAACAAAACTGACTGACAGTCACCAGCTCTCTGCTCATGGAGCACTGACAGCTAAGCGATCAGTGATCTTAGAGCCGGAGGGGGACCGATGCAGCCTTGGACCAATGCTGCATTCACCTAGGTAAGTATGATTAAAAAAAAAAATAAAAACCCAAACTTCACTTTTAAAGGAAAAATACGAGTGACTACAGATTCCTAATACAGATGTTATGTTCTATTTTAAAGTTTGAGTCTTTCAAGTCTCTGCTCCTTTGCTTCAAGCCCTGATGAAAAAGGTTACCACTACCCCCTAAACGCATGGGACTATTTTGGCTGAATTGTAAAAACTAATAACATTTTCCCAGACTCTTCCATGGCTGGGGTGTACATTTGTGCATGTTTACATTTGATGTACAAATCTGATGTTAGTGCAGCGATTCCCCCCAGCCAGAACACACTGATGAGTGCTGGCAGACACTGGCCCTTTAAACAAAAGCTGGACACATGACCCGATAGTCAACCGGTTCCTTCTGAACCGATCAATACTGGGTGAATTTTGGCCCATGTGTACCCCAGCCTTACGGAAAATGTTCAAGTTTAAACACATATATAATTGTTGAAAAACTACAAGAGACTGCTGACATATTACAAAGGGCTTCCAAAGAATGATACAACAAAGACTGCTGAGACTCTTTAGTTCCATGCAGGGCTGAGTGATATGCCCCCTGTGCAGTTATATAACCTGTGAAATCAAAGAAAGACATCATTCTGCCCCAGCAACCAGAGCCCTGCTTTCCAGTGTTTTAATATAATGGTTGCTGAGATGTTTCACTACAGGCTGTCCGGGAGAATTCTGTGTGCCCAGTAGCTCCTCCACATGGTGACCACACAGGTATCTGACCCAGTGAAGGACCGTACTCTAGAAAGGCTAGAGACCCTTCCCTTTGTTTTCCAGGGGGGATTCCTTCTCTGTTCAAATAGAATTAATCTCCCTGTTTATCTTTCTGGACACACAATCCTTCTTGCTCTCCATGGGTGAAGCAAGTTCCATTTACATTCCAAACGTCATATAAAGTGCCAGCGATCTGATGTGCTGGACTGGATAATGGAATGGATTCCAAGTGTTGTAATATATTTAGCTTAACGGATATGTCCACATTTGAGAACATGGTGTTTTCAATCAACAAATTTTATAAATGAGATGTTGGCTTATTTAAGTAGTTACATAAACTATGGTGAACTGTACCTAACCAATGGTGGAGTCGGATAAAAGGGGAAGACAGAGATCTTTAGTTCTAATTATTGAAGCAACTCAAAAGGCAAGTGTACTGGCAAAAAGCAGCAGCTGGTAAAAACAAAATACACTTTTCACCAAAAAAGAGATTAGTTACTGGGTTAGTAATCCATTAATGAAAACCAATGCTCGCATGTCAATTTGAAACCACAACAGCAGTCTTTTCTGAAGTGGATTTAACAACAGGAGTGCTGAAATATCTTTCCTGGAGAAAATGTTGCTTAAAGCGACATTAAAGGTTAAGTCCATCTTAACACTAAAATATCTACATCTACAGACATCCACGATCTGACATCTAACCCGGTAAAGAAGAAATCGGTATACATACCTTTTTTGAAGCCGATCCCACGCTGAGCTGTCAGTGGCAGATTCGCTGGGGGAAGCAGGTCCAGAGGACACAGCCGACAACGGAAGCCCCATAGTAACTCTATGGGTGACGTCACTCCCCATTCATTTCACAGCCGTTGTCGGCTGAGTCCTCTGTAGAGTTTCCGCCGCTGGAGACCGGACCGGCTTCAAAAAAGGTATGTATACTGATTTCTTCTTTATGGGGCTAGATAGGTTAGTGTTAGATTGCAGATGTCTGTAGATGTAGAGATTTTAGTGTTAGGGTGGACTTGTCCTTTAAAGGTTCGAAATTTTGAATGAAATGAAATTTTGTCACATTCACTAAGGTCTTGGAAAAATCCCCCTTATAACCTGCAACCTACCTTGCAAAGTAAACAGTCCTTTTGCCTTTAGTAAATCAACCCCCATACCTAAGCACTGTTAAGCTACAGTCTATTACATGTTTTTATTGGGTTTAGAGACACTTTAATGTAACTATACTGGTTGCATTTAAAAATGACACTAACGCCCTGTACACACGGTCGGATTTTCCGATGGAAAAAGTGCGATCGGATTGTGCTGTCGGAAATTCCGATCGTGTGTGGGCTCCATCAGACTTTTTCTGTCGGAATTTCCGCCACACAAAGTTTGAGAGCAGGATATAAAATTTTCCGACAACAAAATCCGATCATTTAAATTCCGATCGTGTGTACACAAATCCAACGCACACGCATGCTCAAAATAAATGAAGAGACGAAAGCTATTGGCTACTGCCCCGTTTATAGTCCCAACGTACGTGTTTTTACGTCACCGCGTTCAGAACTTTCAGATTTTCTGACAACTTTGTGCGACCGTGTGTATGCAAGACAAGTTTGGCCCAAAATCCGTCGGAAAAAATCCGATGGATTTTGTTGTCGGAATGTCCGATCAATGTCCGATCGTGTGTACAGGGCATTAGCGTTAGCTCAGCTTTACAGAAAAATAAAATTGAACTAACAATGTACACATTCCCCACCCCCCGGCCCCTGCTATACCAACCTCTGTGGATACTGAGCTGTCAGTGCCCCCCCCGCAGTCAGTCCAGCAGGCTGGGAATTTGAAAACCCTTCTCTTCTCTATGCAGGGACAGATCAGAGCGATTTTGCGAGCACTGACCAATCAGAACTGCTCTGGTCAGTCCTGGAAGCGCTACACAGAGAAGAGGGAGAAGAGCAGGCATTTCAAATCCCCCAACCGCTCAACTGGCTTCTTGGGGACTGATAGGTTAGCATCTCCAGAGCAGGGACTGGTAGGAGGGGCAGGTTGTGTACGGTGTTTGTTCACCTTTACATCTTTTCTTTAAAGATGAAGTAACACTTTAATAACGTGTTACTGAATACAGTGTGGCATTCATGTGCTTTCTATATATCAGCCCAGAGTTCACCTTTAAATTTGCTGTAGTTTATAGTTCCATAACTGTAACTTCATCATCTTTGCAAACTGAAAGGGGAGGAGAGGACCGTCCAAGAAATGTAGCTGCAAATATTTGACATTACATCAAAATGATAGAAAATGTTGCAAACATTACAAAATACTACTTCATACAACAAACCCATTTTTGTTCTGTAAGCTCCAATTTCCAGAATGGTTTTCTTAATATCATAATGAACATGACAAACTGCCCTGGCAGAAACTTTAAAGCAACCTAAAAGTAGAAAGTGGTGGACATTAAAGTAGGTGAATGACTGCCTTTTCTCAGCTAAAGTTTTAACTTTGACATACGCACAACTTATTTCCTCTTTCATGCGCCGTCAGCATGCGTCCGAACAGGCTTTTCTCTCTTAATAAGGAGGATAAGTGTGTTTTTGAACGGCAGATAAATATGTGTTTACCAAGGCACCTATATAAACAGAAGTGTGTGCACATGTACTTTCATATTTATACAGTTACATATTTTATAAAATACTCCCTAGACATCCTGTTACATAAGCCCCTTCCAGAGAATCTCAGAAATCCATCTGGACGGCAAGTATCCATCACACCGACCGCCAAGAAAAACAAAGTTATGAATCACCATCGAGGCTATCAGCTCTTCCAAAGAAGCTTGTGGCTTTGTAAATGATGGCTTAAGAAGGAAACTTAAATATGGCATTTCACCTAGCATTTGGAATTCTAAGACGTCTATATATATATATATATATATATATATATATTTTTTTTTTGAATGATGACAAATTAACCTTTTCAGACGCACATATGGCACTATGCTGGCCTCTTTTTTGGCGGAACGTGTTATGACGTACGAGAACCATTTTTTTTCTTTTATAAAAGATTAATGCTGCCAAAGGTTTGATTTATGTCAGTATAAGGGGGTTGGTGCCTCAGTTGCAATTACACACTGGATACCAAGATACGCCACCAAATTTCTCAACAATAATGTTCATTTGAAGACTCCGTCACTTGAAGTAATTGGAAGACTTTGCAAGGACATTTCCTTGAAATGTGTTTCTCTTCTGGATTAAATTAATCAAAAATGTCATAGCATTCTCTATAAAGTGCTTTTTACACTATCAATGTTGCTTCACAATAAATATAGGTATGCAAAAAGAAATATATGGCCTGATGTACATATGAAGGGAATGGTCATCAGGTTTTATTTTGATTGTCATGTGTACTGAGATTTTTTTTCCCCACTTCTAGTATCGAAGACACAGCAGGAAGTGAGAAGAAATCTCTCCAAAATAAAGTGAGACTAAACAATATCTTGATTCTGTGAATGTAATCCATACACATTCACTATGCATTTTTCATGAAATAGTTTTTTTGGAACATTTTTTCCAGGAAAAGCTTTTTTTTATTGTTATCAATCAATGAAAGGTTTCCTCTCATTGTCCAAAATAGTGGAGCGGGTGGATGACATCATGATTTCCACTTTGGCTAATCAGAGGAAGCTTTGTATTCATTGATTAAAAATATAAGGCTTCTTCTGTATGGCAAAGAAGCACTCAACCCGATTCCCTTTAATTCCAGCAGCAGACCGGAAGTCATCCATACTGCTGTCAGAACACAGCGCTGCATACTGTATGTAGCTAATACAGTGTATTAAAACACACATAGCAGCTACACTGTTTAGTAATTAACATCATTTGCCCGGTCCAAACTATTTAAAATGTATTGAAACCTGAAATTCTACTTTAAAGTTTTACAAAAACCCATGACCCTGCAGTCACTATATCTGGTCTCCCACAGTACACAGAACATGGAAATGCAATTATTTTAGTAAAAATAAACTGCTAAATACTTTTTCTCATCAGCAGTATATAGCAGTCTTGTGACTTCTATCAGTGTTTGGTTAAAGGTTGTAGGAGGAGTTTTCATTCTATTCTGACTGCAGGGCCCCTGACCCTCTGTCTGGACAGTGCTGATTGGCCCTGGAGAAAAAAAGCTCTCTAACAATACACACCAATCTGAGCACGTGCAGAGTCCCCCCAAGGCTCTGTACTATCAGGAGATGGATTGGGGGACAGTGGAAGAAGGGGAGGATCAGAGAAGACAGCATCAAACAGCCTTTTTACACAATGTGGAGGATTAACCCCTTAGGTTTCACTGTGAATATAACAAGCATGCTTTACTGCATATACAGACTGATTTTACTGGGTTTGGTAACACTTTAAGTTTTGAAAATGAAAGCTAGAAGCGGGTTGGTTGCTATGCACAGCTGCTCCAGAATATGACTGCTTGACCTTTAGTAAATTTCCCTCAAGGAACGCAGTTCAGTGAGATTTGTTGCAAAGTATTTGCAGAAGGTAAGGAAACGATGAGTGATGGGAAGGAAGCCTGCGTGTGATCACAGATTTCAATATGCCTCTCGTTCTTACAACTCTCACTCAACCTCATCCGCTTGTGGCCTCTTTTTTGGCTGACTATCTCTTTTGGCCAGTCGGCAGGCTGGAACAGTTTCTTCCTAATGGAATATTATAACAGATACACTCTTATAATAACCATTACTGAGGAAAGTGGGACAGAACGTCAACAACATATGGGACAAGACTTAAGACCCATGAGCAATGCCAGGGTGTCAAAATTGGCATTTGGTCGGCAAAAAGCTGAAAGTTAAAGAAAAAGAACTGAGGCACATGCAAGAGAGACAGACAACTGCAGAAAGAAGCTGTTCTTACAATATTAATTCCGCGAGTATTAATAATTTTAACGTTTTGCATAGTTGTGTTTGCTGGATTGTTCTGACATAAGATTCCGGTCCTCCTGAGCTTGCCATCTACCAGCACGGCACAAACAAACAGCTGATGGATCAGCTGTCATTTTATAAAGCCCACAGCTAGCCGCTCCCACCCCCTCCAAAGTCTGGCACTCCACTGAGCACTAGAGGGGCAGAGCACAGTACGGTGACTGCCAGTCACTGCTCTGTGCCCATAGAGGACCCGGGAACTGAGCGATTAGCAGTCTTTGATCGCTCAGTTCTCTGTGTAGAGGTGGCAGGGGACAGCGGCAGTATCAGAACAATGCTGTAGCCATCTAGGGGAGTGTGTATGTTTTCTTTTAATTTTCATGCCTCTTTTAAAAGAGGTCATTAATGGTGGCCTGCCTCACACGGATGGTGCAACCAAACAATGTAAAACATCAGTGTATCACCCTGAACTGTGGAAGTAGCAATTTAAAGCCACAAAATGCATTTTTTGGTGAAATAAAGCAATTCCATATTAATTAAAACAGATGACTCTGACCCATTCGACAATAGGTACCTTTGCAGATCAGACCACCGTTGTTTCCTCTTTAGACCTCTTTTAACTTGCCTAGCATAAAATCATATAACTGTCTTACAAGTAATTCTGGATGTATTATATCAATAATAATTTACACATTATGTTTTTAAGGCTGCAATTGTCACTACAACAGTAAAGCACAGGCAGCATTAAAGAAAAAAAATTGTCTGAGATTCTAACCCTTCCTCCACTTTACCAAAAAAATGTTGTCTGTGCCTCTGTTGAAGAAATTCTTCATTGCTTCCTGTCAGGAAGTGAGAACAAATCTCTCCTATATTGACACAGAGCAATATACTGATGACAGAGGCTCTAACCCTTTCTGCTTCTCCTGAAAATTAATAAAAGGTTTTTGGCTGAAGTTGGGCTTCAATTCTAGGTGCACAAGGGTCACATGCCATCACAATAATATTTTCACAACAGGCACTTCACGCACCAAAACTATCCTGTAATTTATCAAAGACAAAACTGGTGACCGTTGTCATTAACATACAAACTACAAACAAATAAAAGCCAAAATATCAGATTCAAATGCAACAAAACTATTTCTAAAGTCTGTTTAATAGAAAGTAGGGAAAGGTTGGGAGGTTTTATTGCTGTCTGTGGAATCGTCCTCTCCATTTGACCTGGTGACCATTGTCCAGGGCCAGAAAGCCATGGAAAAATATATAGCTGTTTTCCATTCCTTTGGCGTGACCTCCTCTCACTTCCTGTTTGGGGACAGGAAGTAAAGGAAGCTCTCCCAAAATGGACAGCAAAGAAAAAAAATAAGGCGGGGGGGGGGGGGGGGGGACAGAAAAAAATGTTTATCTTTTGATGTACTTTATGTATTATGCAATACGATATTAGATGCTGCTGTCAGAATGACCCCTTGCAAACTGCTATAGTCAAGTGATTTATATGAGCATTTTACTAACCTCAACGAAAATATTTTTCCGTGTTCCGCAATGCATGACCACTGAATGACGAACAGCAATTAGCTGAGCATTTGAAAGAAAATTAATGTTGACAAAACAGCAAAAGCTTCCAATTCCAGTACTAGAACTATTCAGTATTCTACAGATTCCAGATATCTTCTTGGAGATTATTATGAAAATCCTCCCGTTGTTGTTTTCCATATGTTGTACCTCATGGACTTTCAAAAATTAAATAAAAAATCTCTCGTTTTCAGATGTCTAAAGCCCTGGTATGGGGATATCACTGCTCTGTAGGTTGCCATCCTTCCAAACCAATCCTCTCTTTCTGTCACCAAATGCTGTGCGTAAAAACCAGAGTCAAATTTTTCTACAAGACAAACAACAAATATAGGTCAGACCTGTAATAAATACCAGCCAGTGTCTCTTTCCAGCTTTTTAGCTGGCCATGGATGGATCAAAATTTGGCCAGTTCAGCAGGGACTGGACGAATTTCGATCCATCTACGGATAGGCAAGTTGTACAGAAGTCGATCTCTGGACTGACTTCTTTACAACCAGCCCGTTGGAAAATTTAAGCTTGGTCAGTGCTGCCGGCTATAGCCAGTGGTGCTGAGGAGTGTATTATGAATTATGCTGGAGGGATTCCCCCATCCCTCATGTGTAGATGGGGAAATCGGTTCAATTTCAGAGGGCTGAACAAAAGAAAATTAAGGCCTTGTCTTAGCCATCCACAACACTTCTTAACCACTTGCTGACCATATTTATTTTATTTCAGGCACTTATATAGCGCCATCAATTTACGCAGCGCTTTACAGATACATTGTACATTCACATCAGTCCCTACCCTCAAGGAGCTTACAATCTAAAGTCCCTAACTCATATTCATACATACACATACTAGGGCCAATTTAGACAGGATCTAATTAACCTACCAACATGTCTTTGGAGTGTGGGAGGAAACCGGAGTACCCGAAGGAAACCCACACAGGCACAGGGAGAACATGCAAACTCCAGGCAGGTGGTGTCGTGGTTGGGATTCGAACCAGCGACCCTTTTTGCTGCTGGATGAAAGTGCTACCCACTACACCACTGTGCTGCCCATATACTGTATACCTGATTCTGCACTTCGTAGTCTGAGGCGTGCCGCCGGCGACCTGTTCCCGCTGTGTTGGACACAGCGGGAGCCAATCAGTGGGTCTGGCGGACCCGATGTCCGCCGGAACCCGCCTATCGTTTCCGAGAGAAGCCGAATCTATCATAGTTTGTAGACGCTATAACCTTTGCGGAAACCAAATATATGCTTATTGGGATTTTTTTAACCAAAAATATGTAACAGAATACATATTGGCTTAAATTGATGAAGAAATTTGATTTTTTTTTTCCATTTTTTATTGGATTTGTTTTATAGCACAAAGTAAGAAATATTGTTTTTTTTTTATTTAAAATTGTCTTTTTTTGTTGTTGTTTAAAGCGCAAAAAATAAAAACCGCAAAGGTGATCAAATACCACCAAAAAA